>NW_006399973.1:4438698-4450348 GCF_000299155.1 Elephantulus edwardii | reverse complement strand
CTCTTCTGAAAAAGCGAAGAGGTAAGGATTCTTTCCCGTTTATTTTATGAGGCCCGTGTTACCACAGGTGTGAACACAAAGGGCCATGTCTCTCCAGTGGTTTGAATTCACCAGCAGCTTCTTCAGAGAAAGATGGCCAATGTCCTCCCATGCCACTGACGGCCTCAGAAGCTCACTAGAGGGCCAGATACCTGTGGGTTCTGTCTCCATGGAAGTGAGCTGGAGTTTCTGAGTTGTTACCACATGTGCATTGTTGCACATAAAGTGTCTGCTAAGAGGTGGATCATTGCTCCTGATGTTCAGATGGGAGAGGGAGGCTGAGCGCAGTCAAGCCTCAAAGTCACACTAAGGCGACACCAGAAACTAAACTGCATCTCCTGGACCCTGAAGGCTGTGCTGTCTACACTGGCCAGCTACTGAGAAGCAGCCAGGGCCACATGCTGGGCACTGTGCCCTGCTGCTCAGTGCGGGATGCCAGAGACTAAACCTCACCCTTAAGGAGCAATAAAGGAGGAAGGAAAATGGCACTAATTAAGTATTTAAGTGTAATTAAGCAATGAAATGCAAGGCAGTGTAAGTAGGTGGGGCCTGAGAGATGGGCTTGGGAAGAGGGAGGAAGGGTGAGCAGTCGGGCCAGCAGAAGGGCACCTAGGCCTGTCTGTGAAGGGCCTCTTCATGCCAGTCTCCAGGTATCCACAGGACACTGTGACTTAGCAGTTGAGGCCCCCAACAGTCAGGCCTTGGCTACATCAGGAGTAGCGGATTGTTATTAAGTGCTGTCGAGTCACCTGCGACTCATAGAGACCCTATGTATGCCAACATCTCTGAACCCTGCTCTATCTTGAGCCGATTTCATTGTCTCTGACACACCTATCCCCATTCCCTCTGTCACTGAGTTAATTCCATGGTTTTCATTCCACAGTCCAGCATACTGGGGAGGGGGGAGTCCCTGTGTGAGTCTGCTTGTAACCTGTTTATTTATGCTTCTGCTCCCCTCAAGACCAAGTGATCCTGAGGTCAGAGCTGTTAAATCTTGCTTGCTGTGTTCTCCCAGAACCCTGCCAGAACCCGGCTGAGAAAATGATAAATGAATGACTGGACCTGTGAGCAGGCAGCTCACGGTGAGACACAATGTGAAATGAGCAGGGGAGGAATGACAGAGACAGGTCGTGGAGGGCTTTGGATGTCAGAATGCAAGCTGCTTTCAGCAATTGGGAGCCATGGTGGGCTCCTGAGCTGTGGGGATTGAACAGGTCAATTTGACAGTGTGGGTAGGATGGACAGCATGAGGTGAGCCAACAGTGGGGAGGCATCATGGGCAAGGAGTTGGGCTGGTAGTTTCCACTTGTCCTACAGAAAGACTGAAAACAAGCCCTCCCTAGGGAAAGAATTCCATGATGTTACTGATATTACTGTCTTCATCATCAAGGAGTTCTGGCAGCCTAGTGGGTCAGGAGTTGTGCTGCCAACCCAAAAGCAGATGGTTCGAATCCACCAGCTACTCCAAGGAAGAGAGATGGGCAATCTTTTCCTGTGCGATCCATAGCACCTGAAAGCCCACTGAAGGATCAGTTAGAAGTCGAGTCCCACTCCATGGCAATGATCAGACAACCCACTGGACCCGCAGTGTTCTGGGTTCTGCTTCCTGGAGGGGGGCCTGGAACATAATACCCTTGTGAAAAGACGAAAATACGAAAGCACTGCAAGAGAAGAAAAGATGGGCTCTCCTAAAAGCAGCCTGCAAGTCACTGGACTGGAAATGCTTCTAAAGGGCTGGTGCGGGACTGAGGCGCGCGTTCTATTGCTGAAGCTACTTAATCAGTAGTCGGAACATACGGGAGCTCGCCTGCAGCCTCTGTGATGAAGAAATAAGTCATCTGAAAACAGAAATAAATTATTCATGCTGCACAAATGAGCAGCTTCTGGGATGCTACAGCAGCCGCCCCGCCGCACACAGAGGCGGTGAGTGAAGCGCCAGAGACACCAAGGCCAGTGTCTCCTCGCCTGAAACCACTCCCCCACGACCCGCCCACGCTTCTTTCCAGTCCCCTTCCAGGAGCTAGAGAAGCCCAGCTCATCAAACTGAAAACCACACCCCAACCTGACCTGGAAGGGAAGTGCTGCGGGGAAAGCTTTTGTACCAAAGGCACTCCAGGAAGCAAACTCCTTTAATCCACAGCCTCCCCAGTACTCACTCCCAGTCAGGCAAACTAGGACTAGACCGCACACACTGTGCTTATTAGAATGCAGATTCTGGGCCTTGCCCCGCACAACCTCTGGGAGCCAGCCTCAAACCCCAAAATCCCTGCCTCACCCTGAGGAGATGCTCAGGCAGAGGCCACATGGAGGAAGTACTCACATCCTGGGGTCACCTGCCTGGAACAAAAGCCCCACCTGGACAGCCTCCAGCCAGCCATGGTAGCCTGCTTTAGACTCTCAGTCCTGCGGGCCCTGGGTGCTCCAGTGGGCTTTTGAGGAGATAAAATGAAATAATGCTTATAAAGTCATGTACACACATCAGTGCTGGGCAGACAGGGCTCACGGCTAGATTCTCCAATTGCCTCTAGTCTCTCCATTTTTATTTTTGAATTCCAGTCTGTTAAGCTAACTCCACAATTAGGAGAAAAGTCTGTGAAGCTTTTTAAAAAATCCTGACCTCTGTCCTCCCCCTAAGACTATTTCCTCTGCATGGAGGGCTCTAACTCCCCAGGGAACCACAGTGCCTTCAGTTCCTTGCTCAAGGTTGTGCCCTCCCTCAGGGAAACCTCCTTAGCTGCTTCACTCTACTTTGCCACAGACAAGATTGTCACAATTTTTTTGTTGACTGGTATCTGCAGCTCCACAAGGGATGGGACTGTTGGAGGGAAAGGAGTCTTGCTTTTGTGCCCATCACACACCTGGTCCAGATCAAACACAACAAAAAATGCACGCAATGAATTAGTGAATAAATGAGACATGTCCTCTTTAGAGAGATAGCTCATTCTGCTACATAACAGAATCAGCTTCTGGAGCTGACATGCTTAATACAAAACATTTCTCTGCCTAGATTTATCCTGTGAGGATGTGAAATTGTTGTTATGTGCTAACAAGTCAACTATATGACTCACAGCGACCCCAGGAACAATGCTTCTAAACCTGCCCTATCCTGTGCCATTCTCACCATCTCTGATACAGCTTGAACCTATTGTTACAGTCTCTGTGTCAATCCATCTTATCTTCTCCTGTCCTTGTACTTCTATGAGAAGACTTTAGCTAGAATACCCCACTCAAACTTCTTCAGCCTCACTCCCCTCTCTTGTGAGAAGTGGCTTAACTGATCTGATCTTCCAGTCCACCTGCCTTTTCCTCTCCTTCCGTCTTTTCTCCTCTCCTAACCAGCCCTACTCACCACCACTTGAATGGGGAGAGGTTCCTGGTTGTTTTAACCGTCTACCTATGTTTGGAAATTTTTTTTGAGGGTGGGACAAATAACAACACTTCATTCCCTCACTCCTTCCCCTCCAGTAGGAACTGACTGATCGTTGACCTTCCACAGGGTTTTCAAGACATCACACAGGAGGGGACAGTCCATCTTTCCCTCACAGGAGCAGCTGATAGATGCAAACTCCAAGAAAGGTGTGGCCTTCGGGTTAGCCACACAACTCCTTAGGAATTTTGCTACTAGCTAGAGCAGATCAAGCTTGTTGGTCCAGTTATGGGTAAAAAACACTGTGCATGTGCAAACACATGCATGAACATGCATGTATGCATTCATGAGTGTCGTGTGTGTGATTGTGCATGTGCTCTTGGGAACAATGGCAGGGCTATGGCTAAGGCTTTGCTTGGCTGCTAAACTGAAGGGTGTTCAAATTTACCTAGTTGCTCTGCAGGCAAAAGACCTGGAAATCCGCCTCCATAAAGATTACAGCCTAGAATACTCCGCGGGCTAGTTCCATGCTGTCGCACAGGATCTACTCAGAGGGCACTTGAACAATAACAACATTAGCATCTAGTAAGCAGAGGCCACAGACGCTGCTGAATATGCCACAATGCTCTGGGCAGTCACCACAAACAAAATTACCCAGTGCCAAACATCAACAGTGCCAAAGCTGAGAAACCTTGACAGAAGTGCGGCACCCTGTCGGCTGCCTCTCACATTTCTCTAGCCTCTGCTTCCTTTCTAGGCTCTAACAGCAGAGGGCACAGAGACAGAACCACACTGCCTGCTCCCAAATCAAGGGCAGAAGAGGGCAGAAAGTTCTCCCAGACGAGACCACACCCAGCGCTCTGAAATGCCTCACATGACAAAGCCTAGAACTCCACATACTTCTCAAACAGGATGAAGCTTTAGGAAACCGAGTTTCGAGTGTTCAGGAAAAGCGTTTAGGTCCCTGCTGTGTGGCCAGCAGAAACAGGAAGATGTGAAGCCCTTATGGCTTGTTTGTTGTGGCAACCACACTCACAGGTGTGCTGTAGGAAGCATGACAGTCACACATTATTGTGCATGTGGTCTTTTACTTTAAACATTCATTAAAATTAATTGAAAAATTAAAAAAAAACATATGTATTATATATACAAAATAATAATGTGAAAAAAAAACACATCATGGCAGGAAAGGTGGAGAGGTCACAGAAAGGAGGAGGACTCCCAACGGGATGGTCTGACACAGTGGCTGTAATGACGGGCTTATGCATGGGGAGGTCCTGGGGCTGGTGCAGGAGAGGGCAGGGCTCTGATGCTTACAGGGCCACAATGAGTAGGAGTCAACTCAATAGTCCCTAACGACAACATCATGCTGCACTTGCCATTTCACCATTTTCCACACATGCAGCTCAGTGTTAGTCACTGCTTTCATCATGTTACGTATCCATTACCACCCTCATTCCCAAATTTTCTCAACTTTCATTATTCTGCAAACAATGGCTCCCTCTTTCTTCCTCCCTCCCTCATTTGGTAATAAATAATAAACTTCAGTCTCTACACATTTGCTTGTTCCAAGTATTTCATGGGAGTGAGACCATGCAATATTTAAGTCAGTATATTTTTTTTTTTTAATTTAGCCATTCTTTGTTTAAGATCGCATAGGACTGGTCTTCATCTCTTGCTGTACCACCCAACAGCCCTCACTTATGTATGTTTTGGTGGCACAGGATAACGGAACCTTGGCAGGAGTTTAAGTGAAGGATGTCAGGAAAGCTGCAGGTTTCTCTGGGAAAGACATGCTGATAAAGCACAATGTCCTGTGGATCTTCCTGTGAATCAAAAACAGTGTTTGTTTTCTTGAAAACAATGTATTCAAATTTTGTAAATAAACTAGTTGTTGTTACGTGCTATCAAGCTGCTTGCAACTCTTAGCAACCCTAATTACAAGAGCTCTAGAATGGCAAAGGACACACTGACAAAGAAGATTAATCAGAACTGGCTTTGACAAGCACTGTGGCATTTGGACAAGAACAAACTGGGAGGAGGGTAGAGAGAATAGTGCAACAATGAATGAATGGAAACCCCAAATCTCTGTAAATGTTTATGAAAATTAATAAAATATAATTATAGGAAAAAAAAAGAGCTCTAAACCCTTCTCTATCCTGTGCCAACCTCACTGTCTCTGACACACTCACTCCACTATCCCAATCACGAAATCGATCCATCTCATCGAGTCTTTCTCTTTTGCACTGTCCCTCCACCCTTCCAAAGATAATGTCCCTCTTCAAGGACCAGTCCCTCCTTGCAACATGCCCAAAGCATGTCAGACGAAGCTTCAGAATCCTTGCCTCCAAGGAGCCTCCAAGGAGCAGCCCGGCTTCACCCTCTCTAGGATGAACCTGTTTGTTCTCCTAGCAGTCCACAGTATATTCAACATTCTTCTCTAACACTACATCTTAAAGGCATAAATTCTCTATCACCCCTAGTAGAAAATTTAAAAAAAAATGCATAGCAAAGTGGACTGGGGGGCACGGGGAGAAGGAAATTGTGAAACAATGACAGAATCTTTATAAAGAGAAAAGCAACCTGGGGGGAAGGTAGGGAGGAAAATGTACAAAGATGATTGAATGAAAATCCAAGTTTTCTGTAAACTTTCGTTAAAATATCAATGAAAAAGACTTAAATTTTTTTAAAAAAGAAAAAAACCCTAAGAGCACACAGAGGAAAAAAAAAAAGAGGCAGAGTTTAAATTCAAGGCTAAGGGGCTTAGGAAGTACACACTCTGACAGCAGGCTGAGCCATGGGGCCTGAGTCCTCCCGACATGGGCATGGATTTTCCGCCAACCTGCCCACACAACTTCTTTCCATACACAGAGCACAGCGGCCTGGCTTCTTCAGACCAGGGGAACCTTGTGAACCCCCTGACTGAGAGCTTGGCTTTCTTTTCTTTTTAATTATAAACTTACTGTGGAAACGCAGCATGGTCGTTGCACAACCAGCACATTATGCAGCTCTTCAGTGCTGTAGGCATCAAGCAATTAAAAATGTACAGAGCTATTTGGTGGTAATTGCCATTCCGGCCTGAGCCTCCAGGTAGGCCGGGGTCAGTGGGCTCGCATTCCCTCTGCCAGTGTCAGCTCCTATAGCGGGTGTTCTGGGGAGGCACCACGGCTGGGCCCATGCTGCAGCCTCTTATCTCAGGGGGCTGTGGGGCAGCTTGCGTGGTGGACTGGAAAAGCCCACATCTCTCAAATCTTGTCAATGTTACTTCTTAAACTATCAGCAAACCTGTATTCTCATGAATGAACAAATATGTATTGAAACCAGTGTGCAAAAGCCTATTTCTAATCCTGTTAAATTTCCATCTCATTTTGGGGGCTTTTGGAATAGTAAATAGCTTTCTGGCTTTGAATCCTCAGCCAATTTGATATATATGCCATGTCTTATAAAGTAGCGATCAAAAGAGTGATGTGGTGAGGGTTAGGCCAGACGACAGGCATGGAGGACTGTGGTAACCAAAATCTAGGAAGTCCAGTCATTACATTTGACTGTTAGTGAGGCCATCTAACTCTAGGCTCCTGGTTCTCTAATCTGTTTTCAAAACAGCCTCAGGGTGGGATAGGGTTTGGGTAGGGGAGGGCTAGCACTTCTGAATTTGAAGTGCTATACCCACAGCTTGCCCCGGGGAGCCTAACCTGGCAGACAGGAAGGGTAAGTCTGTGTATCCTGAAGTTTGGCCACTAGCAACCCTCAAGAGTTTCTGCCCTGTCTCCAGCCATCCATCACTATATCCCTGTTGTCATCATTCCCCAGCTTAGCATCGACCCCGGCACAAAAGAAATACGCCCATAGTATAAAGTCAACTATGACATACGTCTATGTCTCTACATCTGTCAGTTACTCCTGACGGACTAGGAAGAAATGGATCCAGGTGTCAGCTGTCAGTATCTCTATATTGCAAGATTTTGAATTATATTTGCTTTTCCCCTTTTCTTCATTATTTATATATTTTTACAATGAGCACTGGTATACTCAGTACTTTTTAAATAAGCACAGGCCTTCCTGCCAAGGGTGGTGGCTGATGGAAACCTAGCCCCACCAACCCCATCCTCCCAGCATCTCCCTCTAAGGAGACACAGTTGAGAGTTGTGACCAAGCCTCTCTGGCTCCCACGGGCTCTGGAAATGTGAACTGCTCCCACAAATGAGTCCCACATCTTCCTTCAAAGGAGCCTTTGAAAAAAACATGAAACTATCCCTTTCTCTGCTTTGCCTTGGGCAAAGTAGCTGCAGAACCCTGACATGTGGAAATGCTAGAGAATTCAGTGGGCTGAATCCATCCTCCTTGGCTCCTGTCAAGGCCTCATCAAGAGTGCTGAATGCAAACAAATTGCCTGAGAAGGGCCAGTGTTGCCTGGTCCTCCAGCATCAGGGCTAATACACACAGGAAGCACTCACCTTGCTCAATTAATGCTGTCAGCCTAAAGTTAAGAGCCCCTCACTCACCAGACTAGCACATTGTCCTCTGCAAGCCCACCTTCCCCAGCCCTAAATGTCCTCTCTTCTGGAAGGCCTCTGTGGTTCACTAAGTAGCTGGCTGTTCCCTGGTGGCCTGGGATTGACAGTTCTTCAGCAAGGAATACACACACTACTAATAATTTTTTTTTTCTTGTCTCAATGTCAAACCCAATCCTCATCTTGGTTCTGACCTGAATAAAAGGGAGTCAGGCAGGCAGACAATCAGACACTGCTTGTGTGTTGTACTGAACACCTGGGCCCAGGTCCCTGCTCTCCAGGAGCTGACAATGTGTCAAGGGCACTGTATAGGCACGATACGGGCAGGTAGGGGACTAGCGAGGAGCTCTAGGGATCAAATGGGTAAGGAAGTGCACTGCCAAATCAAAGGCAAGTGATACAAATTCACCAGCGGCTTCTCTACAGAGAGATACACAATCTCCTTCTGCCCGATTGATAGCCTCTGAAAACTGGTTGGCTGGCCAACCATGAGTCGGTTCTGACTTGATGGCAGTGAGCTGAGTTATTGATAGGTATCAGGTATAGGCTACTTTACAGGTACTATGGGTAGACAAGAGGCCAACAATGTTGCTGAACTGTGCATGCCACTATAGTTAAAAGAGCAAATGCTTTGTTTTTTATTTTACCAAAATTTAAAATTAGTAAAAATTTTTTTTTAAAAGGCAAAGCAACTGAGTCCAGTAAGGAAGCCAAATCAGTTGCTGTTGAGTTCATTCTGACGCACAGCAACCTCGGGCATGAACTGTTCTCCATGGGACTGTCAATGGTCATGAGCTTTTGGAAGATCACCAAGTCCATGTGTCCAGGCATTCTTCTAGGTGGATTAGAAACACCAGCCTTCAGGTGAGCAGTCAATTAATCTGCACACAGTGGCAAAAATACAGAGTGCACACAAAACTCTGTAATTGCAATGTAATTGTACAGTAAGTGTGGCTTTAGTTGGCCGCATTCCATTCTTCCACTCAGGCACAGGGCATGACCTCTGCCTGTACCCCTCATGCCTCTCAACCTGGCTTTATAGGTAGATGCCAGCTTATCACCTAACAGCGAGGTGCTAATTAAGTAAGTGAAAGGGTGTGTTCAGGAATGAGATACGGCCAAAGCCTTCAAAATAAAGCCACAAAAAAATCATTTTAATAAAATAGAAAAATGGACTCAATAAGTTAGTCCATAAAGCAGGTTATAATGCAGTCTGCAAAAAAAAAAATAAATACAGTCTCATTATGGTGAAATTAAATATGTATTTTATGATATTAAAGAAGCCAGGAAATATAAAGTAATGTGAACTATGACTGCCCTTGGCTGATTAGGAGTGTTTATTTTCCTCATGAATACTTTCTAGATTTTCCAAAACTGTTCTTGCTGCACTTAGAGTATGCCAGGCCCACTCTGACCTCAGGCCTCATCCCAGTCACCTATCCACCTGGACCAGTCTCAGTCTTCATGTTCTTAGACGTACCTCCTTCAGGCCTTTGCTCAACATCATGTCCTTAACACAGTGGGCTATGATCAACTTGTTTCAATTTACAAGACCCTCCCTCCAACACATTTCAGACTCCTCAGTTTATCCTGTTCCATTTCTTCTGCTCTGTTTCATCTAATTTACTATGTTAATTGTTTGACTCCTCCTACTAAATGCAAGGACCATGAGGGTGCTAGGCTTTGTCTTCCTTTTCTTTTTCAGGTGTACCTCAAGAGCCTAAACAACATCTGCCACCTAGCTGTTGTTGTTATGCATCAGGTTGTGCCACCTGCATAGTGCAGGTTGTTGATGAGTCTTCCTCCAATTCTGATGCCACATTCTTGATATAGTCCAGCTTCTGAAATTATTTTCTCAGTACCTAGATTGAATAGGTATGGAGAGAAGATACAACCCTGACACACATCTTTTCTGATTTTAAACCACCCTTAATACTCTTCTTCTGTTTGAACAATCTTTGTGTCCAGGTTTAAAGTTCTTATCTAGGAAAACCAGAAGTTGTAAAAAAAAGAAAAAATGGGATGCATAAAGATTGATTTTAACATTAATGGGCCAAGATGGACTGACAACGTACATTTTAAAATTAGACAATTATATAATCTACAAGGTTGACAATGACAAGTTGAAGAGGAATGTTATTGAATTCATTGTCAAAAAGAATATTTCAAGATCTATCCTAAAATACAATGCCATTAAGTGACAGGACATTGTCCATATGCATACAAGGAAGATCTGCTAGTACAACTATTATTCAAATATAGGCACTAGCCACTAAAGCCAAAGAGGAAGAAATCGAGTATTTCTATGACTGTGTGCAGTCTGAAAAGGACTGAACATGCAATCAAGGTACATTAGTCATAACTGGTGACTGGAATGCAAAAGTTGGAAACAAAGGAACTAGCTGGATAATGGAAAATATGACCTTGGTGACAGAAATGAGGCTGGACATTGTATGAGAGAATTTTACAATCAATAATCTATTTATTTTACAATCAATAATCTATTTATTCACTGCTAATATATTTTTTTAAAAGAAACAAACTTAACAAAATAAACCAATAAAATGCAAATAGCATCTAAACACACAGATCTCATCTGACGGAATGCACAGAAATCAGACTGACTACTTATGGAAAAAAGTGGTTGAAATCTTAGTATCAGCAGTCAAAGTCAAGGTAGTGACTGACTGTGAAGTGGACCATCAGTTACTCACATGCAAGCTCAAATTGAAGCTGAAGGAAATGGAAAATGGAGTTTATACCACCTGAATTTAAAAACTAACTCAAGAATAGATCTTATACAATAAACACAGATGACTGAAGACCAGACAGGGTGTAGGGTGGAATCAAGGACATGACCCACGAAGGAAGCAAAAGGTCATTAAAAAGAAAGAAAGAAAAGACCAAAATGGAAAATGGTACGTAGTAAGCATTCAAAAATATCTAGTGACTGCATTCATTAGCATGCATACTTTCGGCTTACAAGGGGGCAGAACCCACAAATGCTTAAAGCTGTATTTTTTCCCCTTCATGTTGCTCAAAGGCATTTCTATGTAAGTATTTTCAGATGTTTTACTGGCATTAACAACCCCACAACCCTGTTGTTACCAAGCTGATTTCTACTCATGGCAATTTCATGCATTGCACAGTAGAGTAGTTTCATGGGTTTTCTTAGCTTTAATCTTTACAGAAGTAGGTTACCAGGTCTTTTTTTCCATCACCACTTGGCGAGTTAGAATTGGCAGACATTAGGTTAGTCCGCAATGCTTATTGCCAGTGAGTCAGAGCTAGCTCCTATCCGACCCTCCAGCAGGTTTTCAGAGCTGTAAACTGCACAGGAAGTCTGCCCATCTCTCTCTCTTGGAGCAGCTGAGGGATTCAAACCTTGTACTTTTGGATTGGCAGCTCAATTCCTTACCATGAAGCCACCAGAGCTCCCTTTAGGTTAGCTGTGTGTGGCATCAAGCTGAAACCAATCCATAGCTGACCCTCCAGCGAGTTTTCAGAGGCAGTAAATCATATGGGAGGAGATCATCCATCCTTCTCCTGCAGAGCAGCAGGTGGATTTGAATCGCTTGCCTTTGGGATCACAGTGCAGTTTCTTACCAGTAAGCCACCAAGTGCAAAATGTAAGCTAAGCCCTCCTTAATGCTGGCATTAACAAAGACATCTTTATTATAAAATCAAGTTTATCACAGTAGAATTTGTTGTTGTTGTTATGTGCCATCGAGTC
>NW_006399973.1:4374072-4436858 GCF_000299155.1 Elephantulus edwardii | reverse complement strand
GCTCGGAATGACAAAGCAAAATACTACAAGGAAATGTGCGAGGAACTAGAGTCAGTAGAATTTACATAATGAAATTCCTTATTTTCAGGTGTACAATTAAACAAGCATTCATAAATGCATGCAGTTGCAGAAGGCCCTAGTGGCACCAGTGGTCCAATTCCATATTTTCATCTTAGAGACCTGGGTTTGATTCCTGGTCAATACCTCTCAGGTGCAGCACTGAGGGTCAGTGGAAGCATACATGCTGCTGAGATGCTGAACAGACTTTAGCAGAACTCCCAGACTTAGATAGAGTAGGAAGAAATGCCTGGATACTTATTTCCAAAAAACCCCTAGTCCTATGAACCACAAGTGTCCAATCTGTAGCATGAGCAGCATGGCATTGGACTGGGAAGAGCTAGGTTCTGTTGAACATGAGGTTGCCAGGTTCAGGGGCCGACTCACGGGTAACTAGCAACAACACACAGCTGTGTAACCACCCACACAATATTCCCCCATTAAAGATCATCATAAATATTTTTTTCCTCCAACTACTTACTAAATTTACTGTATTAATCTTGATGGGTTTCTAACTGATGCCTCTTTGTGGATAGTAACTTACTCACTCATGCTTTTGAGTTGATTTCTTTTTTAAAAAATTTTAAGATTGTGATTTTAACAAAAGTTTACAGGAAAGCTGGATTTTCATTCATTCACTGTTGCACATATTCTTTCCTACCCACCCTTGCCAGTTCATTTAAAATAAATAAATAAAATTCATGATTGTTGCATAATTTCCTCCTCCCTCAATCCACTTTGCTATGCACCTCTTATTCTGGACTGCTGTCATACAAACAATGCCTAATCATATATTCCTTTTAAATAGTTCTTTCCTTCATCTGTTCCAATTTGTTGTTGTTGTTATGTGCCATCGAGTCGCTTGCAACTCATAGTGACCCTATGTACAACAGTCCTAAACTCTCCTCTGTCCTGTGCCAATCGCACTGTCTCTGACACTCCCATCCCAATTATCCCAGTCACTGAATCAATCCACCTCCTAGAGGGCCTTCCTCTCCTGCGCTGTCCCTCTACCCTCCCAAGCATGACGTCCCTTTCCAAGGACCAGTCTCTCCTCACAACATGTCCAAAGTATGTTAGACGGAGCCTCAGAATCCTTGCCTCCAAGGAGCCACCCGGTTTAACCCTTTCCAGGACAAATCTGTTTGTTTTCCTAGCAGTCCATGGTATTCTCAATACTCTTCTCCAGTACCACAGATCAAAGGCATCAATTCTCCTTCTATCCTCCTTGGTCATTGTCCAACTCTCTGATGCATAACAAGTGATTGTGAAGACCATGGCCTGTATCAGACGCACCTTAGTCTCCAGGGAGACACCATTGCTCTTCAGTACTTTGGAGAGGTCTCTAACAGCAGACTTTCCCATGGCAATGCGCCTTTTAATTTCCTGGCTGCTGGTGCCAAGACTGTTGACTGTGGAGCCAAGCAAACTAAAGTTGTGTACAATCTCAATCTCTTCACCATCCATCCTGATGCTGCCAATTGGTCCAGTGGTGAGAATCTTTGTCTTCTTGACATTGAGCCTCAATCCATATTGGAGGCTGCAGTCCTTGACCCTCTGCAGCAGGTGCTTCAGGTCCAATATAGTGTTCATTATTTATCCCTTCTTTTCTTAGTTTTTCCCCAACCCCCAAGCCAGTCCTGTTTTGTAACAGTGGTGTTACACAGTATTTATCCTTTTGTGACTGAAGTATTTCATGTTGAGTTGGTTTCAACTCCTAGAACCTTCAGTCCGATTTCTGAGACGGTAAACTGTGGTGGAGGAGAAACGCTTATCTTTCTTCTGTGAAGCTGCTGGTAGATTAGAATTACTGGAGAAGTCCAGTCCTTTGGCTAGCAGTACATTTACTATGGACATGCCATCCAGGCTCCCTTCTAGATAGAAAAGAACTGTAGAACAGGAGCTAACATATCTTCAGCAGATCGCTTCAGGCTTTAATTGATTCTATTACTCCCCTAGCTCTTTGGAGGAGGTCCTGTTTGTTGGGTACAAGTAAGGAAGCCAAAACCTAGGAAAGTTACATAGTTTATTGAAGGTCACAAAGCTGCTGAGCAGGAGACTTGGGCCTTAAATCCAGGCCATTTTTCACTTCAGAATTTACATGCATCCACAATGCCACAGCTGACAATGATAGAGATGTTTTAATTTGTCTTTTTATTTCTGGTTTGTGGCTCATTGGTTTACCTGAAGTTTCTTCCACGATGTGAAATGAATAGTGTCACATATACTCCTCCTTCTCTGTTTGCTTTTACATTTCCTAGGGAGTTATTAGTGTCTAGTGGACAGGGCATTGCATTGCCAAGCCAAAGACACCAGCTGTTTTGAATCCTCCAACTGCTCTGAGGGAGAAATATGGATAATCTCCTTCCATGTGATTTACAGCCTCTGAAGACCCACTGGAGGGTCAGTTACGAGTTGGTCCCAACTCCATGGCACATAACAACAAAGACAACAAGAACAAGCTGATACCACATACTATTTGAGAGAAATTACTATGTTCTGGAAATTCAAGGGGAAAAAATATCATAATCCATTTTATAGAAAGCTCTGGGTGGGGTATTTGATATGCATTTTAGCAAAATGTGTAGCTATTGGATTTTTTTATATACACATAAAGTTTCAAGAGCTCAAATTGCAGTATTGTGGCTCACTTTATGTATCTTTCTTTGTATTTATAGAATGTAGGTTATGAGTTGTGGGGGAAGAAAAAATTACATTGCATTAAAAGAGTAAAATTAAAAGACAATGAGTGAAGGAATGAGTATCTACTCAGATGGTTCCAGCAACATAGGTAGGGGTAAGAAAAGCCCTGAGATGCCCCTCCCCGGGACCAAACAGTAAAGGGTCCTTTACAACACATTCCTGCCTCGTGAATTCATGGGAACAGCAATGCTTTGTGAAATGCAAAAAGCAAGTATTAGAGCAGCAGACTGATCTCGCTTAGAAAACTATCTATAGGTATATGTATTCACACAGAGGAAATCCTCTGGGAGGGAACACACCAATATGTTATATTTAAGACTGGGATATGAATAGGGGTCTTGTTGGTGAAGAGTATTAAATATATCATAAACTTCCAAAAGAACAAGTAAATCTGACTTGGAGAGAAAACACAGAATGCTCTTCAGAAGGAAGGATGGTGAGCCTTTGCCTCAGGCACTTTGGACATGTTATCAAGAGGAACTGGGATGAAAGGGGACATCATCATGGTAAAGTGGATGGCCATTGATAAAGAAGACCACCCTCAATGACGCTGTGTCTGTACTGGCGGGCTCCAGCACTGCAGTACTTTCAATACAGGTACAGGACCTGTGTCATCCTGCTGTACGCAGGGTTGTCATAGGAGATGGAACTGGCTCCATAGCACCTAGTAACAATTTTTCTTCCTAAAGACAAATAACCAAGGGAGAGACTTTGATTTCTCTCCAGGCTCAGGGTCCCCACAAAGGCTACATTTCCGCAGCCAGTGCACAGAACCCTTCCACTCCACAGCAGCCCGCCAGTTCTCTCCCTCCTCCCCAGCACCTATCCAGAAGTCACTTGGTGCAGGCCCCGGAGAGCTGCACTGCTAAGCCAGGGGCAGCACTTCTCTGGTGGTTTCAGTCCACCAGGGCTCCATGAGAGCAAGGTGGGCAGCTTCTTCCTGGGTGATTCACAGCCTCTGAAGACATGCTGGGGAGGGGGAGGGGTCAGCTCGGAGTTGGTTCTGACTCAGCAGCAGTGAGTTTGTTAGTTTATTCTGGGTCTAAACTTTGGGAATTGGAAGCCCTGTGGTAAATGTCAGCAAAGTCCCTGTGAAATGGAGTTTCGTTAGGACAGTCAGACCATGAATTAAAAAATAATTGAAGATTGTGACCCATGTCAGAAAGGGAGAGATCAGGGCACCATTCCTACACCATCAGGTCTGAAACAGCTGACCGCTTCCCCCCTCAACTGAGACATCATCTCACATCCTTTTTCCTAGTTCAACCTCTTTGCAAGAACTCTTCTTGGAACCTGTCAGTGAAAAGAAATATCTCTCTTTCCCCCAGCTGCTGTTGACTCTGACTCATGACAACACACCTACCAGATGAAAACCGTGCTCAAAGGGTGGTTAGGCATATTGCCAGGCCTCTCTTCAGCATACCTTTGGGTTAGTAGCCAAGCATGCTAACCATCTGTGCCATTCAGGGACTTCCCCCTCCCACCACCACGTTACCCCAACCCTATTTTAACACCCATCACAATGGCATATAGTTGAATTAAATACATCTGCCTCCTTGCGATTTCCTCAGTGGCATGTCCTTGTGCAGCTGCCCATATCACCACGTGCCCTGCCCCTGCAGGGCAAGAAAACGCAAACACTCATCGAGCTAGAATTGACTTACAGCTGACCCTCCAGTGGTTCTGCACAGGCTGTCAACTAAAGAAGAAGAGACTGTCCATCTTTCTCCTGCGGAGCATCTGGTGGATTTGAACTGCCCTGCCTTTGAATTGGCAGCTCATCTCTTTACCCACTAGACCACCAGAGAGAGATAACACCATCAGTACTCCCTTAACTAGTCCAGATTGCATCTCCCATGCCTATGCATCTGCTCTATCATATTGCATGCAGAGAAACAGCTTCATAAAGATTGCAGCAAGAACCAGAACCATCCAGTGCAGGGTCCACACTCAACCCTGAAATACATGTGTCAATATTAAAATGAAGGTAAATGGAAAGGCAAGAAGGAAACACTCAAAGGTGAGGGTGACTGCATGAGAAGATGATCAGAATTTCCCCCCTCCCGCTGGCCTTGTATTTTGCAAATCTCCTGGAACACTGTTACATAAGTCTTATAATTAGTGTTAAGTGCTGCATGTAGTCCCCCTTCCCCTGGGCTCTGGTGTCCTGCCCCACTGACCTGGAGGCGGCAGCCCAGGGACTCCCGGGAAGATCTAGGACAGGCTGAAGGGAGGAAGAAAGGAGTGTGCAGCATTTGGGGGCCAGAAGCCAGAGCTGCTTCCCATAGGGTGTAACCAGGGCAGGCCTGCTCACCCAGCAGGCTTGTCCAAGCTCATGGAATGGTCAGTCACGAGACTCTGGACTTGACAGCTTGTCCAGGCTGGATTTTTCTAGAGGTTCAAGGAGAAAACACACTTGAATGCCAAAGAGAATTACAATTAGCTTCAGCACGAGGCAAGGTGTGGACAGGGGACAAAGGGCAGCTGGACTGCAAGTTCTGCAGGTCTTTTAGTCCAAAGATTCAACTTGATGGGAATCCCTGAGTCCCAAGGCTGAGTGGTGGTGCTGGAGGCGAGGGCAGAGTTCTCAGCCTGCTCACTGACTAAAGAGCCCTGACCAGGAGCATTTCTGATTCCTAATGGCCAAGGAGTCAAGAGAAAGGAGGGAATGCACGTGAAGGGGGCCCACAGGACTCTCAGTTGCCCAGCTCTGCTGCCCAGGAGGAGAATGGGCCTGGCCCAGGCAGTAGAGGCCCTACCCCTTGGCTGAGCCCAGCTATGTCTGTGTGACTCTGCTCCTGAGTCCAGAAGGCAGGAAACTGAGAACCCAGCACAGCTGTCACCCCTGGGAATAGACAGCCTTGGTTTAGAATTCTGAATGAATGACAATCCTTGGGGGATTTGTGAATGATATTACCTACAGTGTGACCTGCTTCAGCACCCAATCTCCGGTTTCGAGGAACATTTCTGTCACTCGTCACTTTCAGATCATGTTAAATTTTTAAGTTTTCCATTATCAAACTAGATGATAATGACATCGTTCAAGGCCCTCTACCCAACTCATGTCTTATTCATTAAGACACAGCATGCGATCACAAGCACAGTACCTGCTGGACGCCCCCCTTTCCTGTCCCTTCCTGGGCAGTGCCTGCTGCACCAGATCTCAGTTTCCCCATCTCCCTCAGTGCTTCACGATGCTGGTCATTCTTTGATTCAATCAAGGGATCTTGCCTGCTCCCCTCGACCCTGGTCCTAACTGCCTGCGTGCCCATCCTCATGATACTCCTGCTCGGAGCATCCTCTCCTTACCTGCTGCCAGGCTGAGTCTCAAACAGCAAGCAGCCCAGTCACTGAAAACGTGTCATTCCCCAAACCCTCCACACCTGCTCCCTCGGCCTCCTTCTGCCCTCCTTGGCCCTGGATAAAGCCCCTTCCCTGCCAGCTAGCCGCCCCATGCAACCTTTGGCCTATCAGGACACGAACAAGCTCTTAGCCCAGCAGGGCTAGGGAGCCCCAAAGAATGGTGGATCGCCTTGTGCTGGCTTAGGGCTGAGCCAGTTCTGTGATGCCTCAGATAATCTTTATCTTCTAGATGAGGAAACTGAGGCCCGGTGGGATGAAGGCCTACCAAGAGCTTTAAACACACACGTATGTAAAGTTGGAGCTAAAATTCAAGTTCCCCCATGATTCCTTGGTGCCCATTAATCTACTAAGATTCCCAGGTTTGGGTACCACTTAGCAGAGGGATGGCTCCCTGGGACTGCTCATTAGCTGAGAGGGGGGCTCATCTATCTATGGCACCCTTTTTTTTTATGTTCCTAAACCACACCAGCTAGAAGTCTCCTGTACTTTCCAAAAATGGCCAGTGCTAATTGTCCCCTCACCATCCAGAGCCTAGCCTGAGCATCCAGGCCTCACTGCACAGCCTTGTTCGAGGACCAGCACAAGCGATGTTTGGTTCTTACGTATAGACAGACTGTGCTCTGAGATCTACACACCATGAAACTCACTACTCCAGTGTTCACTGTGGTACTTTTCACAACAGTGAAAAATTAGAAACCAACAGACTATCCATCAACAGATGAATGGATAAGCAACATGTGCACGCACACAGTGCAGTAAAATAAAGTACTGATGCACACCGCAACACAGAGAAATCTTGGTACTCTCATGCCGAGCGAAATATATCTCTGGCAAAAGGATAAACACCGTGCAGTCTCCTGTACACGAGACACGCAAATATGTCATTCACTGCTGTGGGGTCAGAACCAATTCAGAGCTGAGCTGCCAGCAGGTTTTTGGACGCAGTAAATCGCATGCCAGGAGATGAGGTGAGTGGCCTCCGAATTAGCAGTGCAGCTCTCTAAGGACTAGGCCACCATACTGACCCAGATAGATAGAGAAACCAAATACTAGTGGTTACCCTGATGGGAAATGGGGAGACGGGAGTTTTTACTTAGGAGTCACTGAGTTTTTTAACAGTGGGAGGGTGAGAACGGCTTAAGCATCTTCATGCCACTTAATTAAACATGTAGAAATTGTTAAGATGGCGTAAGGGCAACACATTGCCTATTTTTCACAGATTTCTTCCCATCAGCGTCTAACCAGCTATTCCTCAAGAAGCAGTTACACACACAAGGATTTGTTAGAGGTTTTGTGCACATGGGGACAGAGACAACATGCCTCAAATCACAAAAGGTCAGAGGTCAAACCAGCCTTGAAACTCTTACTCCAAAGTCTCTCCACCCCTGATTTCATGCAGGCACCTGTGTACACACGGGGTGCACAGCCGCTTCCCGCCCTCCACCACAGGCACCCGCGTTCCACAACTGACTGGAAACTGATTGCAAGTGATAACTAGAGGTGTGATTCTGAAAGGGCCAGGTAGTCACCCTGACAGAGGAGAACACAAGCAGAAGGGGCTCCTGAATTTACGGAGACATCTCTAGTCACGCCTCACACAAAAGGCACCTGACCAGAATGCCAAGCACAGGAGCTGCCCCGCCCCTGAGCCCTAACCCAGAACATTTCTGATAAGTAGACCAGGCAGGTGCCTGCACAAGGAGATAAGCACTATATATAGATGGACAAAGTTGATTTTTCCAAAACGTTAAGAAGCACGTTTTAAATGCTTTCCTTTAAGGAGTGAAAACATTTCAAGGACACCTTGGGAAAGCCTAATGAGGCCAGAGCCTTTTCCTTTCTGAAAACAAGAGTAAGCTGAATTTCGGAGAGTAAAACTAATTCGAGTCTGGCTAAATTCACATCACCTTTTAACTCCCTTTCCACTTCCCTGGTGGATCAAAACACCACACTGTGTGATCAGTAGAAAAGTGGTGCTCATCATGAAAAGAGTTCAGAACAAAGGCTGCATAGTGGAGTGGACTTGGGGGGAGGGACTGTTTAACAATGAAAGAATTTTTCTTTTACTTTTCAAAGAGAAGAGCAAACTAGGGGGAGGGGTGGACAGGGAGAAAAGTGCAACAGTGAATGAATAGAAACCCAAAGTCTCTGTAAATTTTCATTAAAATGAATAATAACTAAAAAAAGAGGGGGAAATTGGTGCTCATTTCCAATTGACAAAGTTGGCAGACTCTACCACCGCCTCCGAGATGGCCTCAGGGATTCCCTCCCCAGACATGCGCTCTACCCTGGGCCCTGGCACAAGTCCTCACCAGGGCTGCCCTGTAAGATTACCCTCACTGCACAATGAATCAGAGGAGTGGGCAATGTTTTGTTTCCCTCCAAATCCCTTCTGGTGCTTGCATGTGGCATGCATTTAGTAATAGTGGCTAAACAGAACTGAGGTAGGAAGGTATCAGGAAGCCTATCATTCACATATAGCTCCTTGTTTGAATGACCGCAAACACAGTCGAGGTTTACTTACAGACTATCTGACTTGTACGTTGACCTGATTCTGACTTTTCCCCCAGCAAACTTGGTTTTATTAACGCAGCCACACTTCCTGCCCCGTGCGGTGGCCGTGCGTGCAGATAAACACATGGTCAGGATCCCACACAGCTTGGGTTCTCATGAGGAGGCAATGCTATGCATAAGACCCCAGGAGCAGAGGGTCTGCTGCCAGCCCAATGACAGCACCCGGAGAAAGGCCAGTTAGAAGGGAAGGGTGGGAGGGGGCCCACAAGAGGACTAGATGGCTCTCAGGGACATCTTCCTCTCTCCTCCGACGTTAGGAAGGAAAATTCTGTTCTTTCTGAAAACACAAAGTTTAAATTCACTTCCTCTCTTGCTGCAGAAGTAATCCATGCCTGGAGAGGGGCCAGCTCCTCTCCCTGCAGCACTGGGCAGTGGGATCTCTGCACTGGGTTTGCTCTGGGTTCACACCTGGTTCAGAGGCCATCAGAACCCAAATCAGCTCCATGCAAAACACATGGGAGCACAGAGCACACAGCAGCATCTGAACTCGCCTCTCCTCTCACATCAGCTCTGGACACAGAAGTTCCAAGATTTCTAATGAGTTGGAATCATCAGTCTGTAGTAGTTTGTTATTGTTGTTGCTAGCTGCCACCAAGGAGGTCCCTGATCCATGGTAATAAACCCACGAGCAATAAAAATGAACACTTCCTGGACCTGTGTCATCCCCATGATTGGTTGTCAACTAGACCGTTGTGATCCATGGGGCTTTTGTAGACTCACTTCTGAAAGCAGGTTACCAGGCCCATTTTCCTAGTCTGCCTTAGTCCAGACGTGCGGCTGAAACCCATTCAAGTATTACAGCAACTCTTAGGTCTCCAACTGGTGGATGGTGGTGGCTCTGCAGGTATCAAACCACATCTCTACACTGAAGACAAGAATTCTACCACTGAACCACCACTGCTGCAAGGCAGTGGCGTGAAGGCCAGGAAAAAATGGGAGAACTTCCCAAGTGGGGAGGAAAGAACAAGTGACTGCGACGGGTATGGGCGCCCTCAGAGTAAACAAGTCCTAAGAGCCAAGAGGAGGGACAGAAATCAGGCCCAGGGTGCTATCTGATTTTCAGAGAATGAAAAAGGTGCTTAGTCCTGGGCTCCCAGCGTTGAACTCATGGGCCCCCTGCAGCAGCCACTGGTCTGGCCAGTGTGGTGTGAACGGGTAGGCTGGGAGTCAGTGGCTGGCTGTGCCACATGGGACAGGCAGGGCGACAGCACGTCTGGCTGGAAGTGGTGCCAGTCTGGGCTCAGCCTGGAAGCAACAGCAAGCCCTTGGGTTCCCCCCACAAATCGAGGGGAAAAGGCACCAGCTGCCAACAGCTTGGGAGACATGCTTTTGGAGAAATTAAGTATTTACGGCATTCCCCTGCTGTCTGGCCCCACTTGGTTTTGATGTTGGCTAAGAAAACGAAGCCGGCTGTGGCAATGACTTCCAACAGATATAATCAAATAATCTATTCCTGGATTCTGCAAGTACTAAAACGCTGGTAATTCAATTCCTGAAATGTCATTTAGGAACTGCTGGTGTAGGCTACAGAGAAAGCACAGTCAACACACTCACTGCTCACCCCAAACACACCTACTGATGACCTTGACTGGGTGCCTGCGCCCGAGAAGGGTGGGGCTTCGGGCGCTGGCTCCAAGGATCGCCAGGACGTGGCAGGGGCTCCCCACACGAGGGACCAGGGACCGGCAGACCAGGAGGGAGGGGCTGACGGCGGAGCATAAATATTGACAATACCACAGGGAGGCAGGCTGTGAGAAAATGTTTGCAAACTGTGCTGAGCTTGAGGAAAGAACAACTGTGTCTGGGCAAGACAGGAAGGGCCCCCTAACGAGGTGACAGGCATTCATCAAAAGTGCAATTTACTGCTTGGCCTTCCTGTATTAAAAGCCAGGCCAGCGCTGGGTGCTGGGGACCCAGAGAAGTGGGAAAGCACCCTGACTCTAGGGAGCTTTGGCCTTATCAATGTACACACGCTCCTGCACTTGCTCGCGCTCTCTCTCTCTCTCCCTCCCTATCCCAGGAAAGGTAGGGCAAGCTCCATATGACACCCCACTGCACCAGAGCCTCTCTCAGAACCTCACCGAGTTCTTGTGAAATTCTGTCAACCCCATCACAGCACAGGGTTCACTGTGACAACGAAAACTGCTCATAGGAGACTATCCCTATCATTTCACTTGAACAAATGGGAATGGCTTGGGTTCTTTTATTCTTCCTAAGTGATGATAGCAGTTGATAATGAAATCAAAAGAACTTCAGAGATTTCCTTGTTTAGATTTGTGGCTATGAAATTAACTTGCCCTCTGAAAAGGAAAGGCTTTCTCAAATAAAGCAGTAAGGATTAAAGAACAAGAACAGAAGAACAGAAAAACCCAACCTATAGGTGTCATGTTGATTCTGACCGTTGGTGACCTCACAGAGCTTTCTTGGCTCCCATCATTAGGGAAGCAGATCACTGGGCCTTTATTCTGAGAGCTAGCCTTTTACTTTAATAATCACTGCCTTCATGTTGATTCTGACTCCCAACAATCCTCAATCAGATTCCAGAGACTACAAATCTGTATGAAGGACACTGCTCTTATCCCATGGAGTGGCTGGTGAATTCAAACTTCCAATTATCCAATCTTTCAATTATCAGCCTGAAATGTTACACGCCAGGGCTCCTTTAGTTTAATCTCTCTGTGAATGCTTTCTCTGGCTCATAGAACTGATTCACAGTTGACCCTCTATTGGCTTTCTAAGACAATAACTCACACAGAAGGAGACTGCCCTTGTCTTTCTCCTAAGGAGGGCCTGGTGGCTTTGAACCACCAGAGAGGTTTCAACAGTATACCTCCTTTTGTATTACCAGCACAACTCCCTACAGGCTAGGCCACCCTTTAAAGGATAGTCTAAACTAACTAACTCATTGCTGTGGAATTGGAACCAACTCATAGCTGACTCTCCAGTGGGTTTTCAAAGGCAGTAAATCACATGGGAGGAAACTGGCCATATTTCTCCTGAGAGGCAGCTAGTAGATTTGAACTGTCCTGCATTTGGGTTGGCAGTGCAACTCTCAATGCACTAGGCCACCAGAGCTGGTCAAGTATAAACTAGTTTGGTCCCCTAAGGCTCTCACTGTGGCAACAGTTCCAAGTTTTCTGTGGGAGTTTTGATGAGAGGACCACTGGTGTGGAACAAGGTTTCTTCTGGCACATGGACAAATTTACTAGGAAGCCTAAAATTTACATTAAAATTAATCAACATGTGGAATTATAGTGGCTGTTATTTTTTTTATTTTTTTTTTTTTTGCTTCATTGGTTTCTTTCACAAGTTTGATTTTCCCATGCTAGGGATTTTATAAAAAGTTTAATTTAAGAAAATGCCAAGAGATGTCCTAAAAACAAGAACAATAATGACATTCTCTGCCCACTACCCAGATATTAAACTATGAGATGTATGAGGATGTTCAGAGATAAAAATGATCCCCAAGCTCCAAGCAGATGACAATAAACTGGGAAGAACAATAGAAACTAGTTAGTCTGAAAAACACCCCTTCAATCCCACCATTGCCACTTGCCAGGACCCAGCTCTTCAGTGGCACCTGTTCAAGTTTTTTGTAGGCTCAGCTAACCCTGCCAAGAGTCCTCTCATATCAGCTGGATGAACAGAAGCAGGGCCAGAATCAATGTGTGGGGCCATGAGCTCTCTTCCCCGGCCAGACATCCTCGGCTTCACACACAGACGCTGTTCTGGAGGAGGATGCTGCCACCCAGAAAAATGCGAGAACAGCAATCTCCTATCCAACAGGCTGTGTGTGCTTGCTGCCGGAGGCGCAGGGAGGAAGCTAGCAGGGAGGCCTCCTCAGAGAACTCATGTTCTCATAAGAAGCTTACATTCTGGGTCAGAACCAAGAGAGCCCACCCGCACAGCGGGGGACAGCCCAGGGCCCGGGATGGGGAAGGCACCAGGTTTCTCAGAGATGATCAGTCTGAACTGTTGAGAGGTGGGAGTTTGAGACAACAGATAGAAATGGGTACATGGGAAGGGTGGATTCTGAGGTCTGGACACCACGGGCTTGGCAAGGGTGGCTGTCCTGATGCCAGGCTGATGCATTGGTAGAAGAGTCTAGGAAAACCAGATCCTTACTATAAGGGAATTATGGGATATGTTATTTATTAAAACTCGGCCACGAAAGCCTCCACATCAAGTGTCCATCCTTCATCTACATTCCAAGTCTGGCTTGAGAGTTCCACTGAAGAGGCTGCAGGACATAGATGGGAGAGTCCGGGTTGACCAGGGGAGATCTTTCTAGAGAGGAGGCTGGCAGGAACCTGGATCTTATTCAGATCCACCACTCTTTATCTACTTCACAGGACAGCTTCTCTGAGCCTCATTTAGAAAGAGAGGGCAGAAGGGCCACTCAGGTGAGTGTGGGAGCCAGAATGGGAACAATGTGACCTGCAAAGCCCTGGGCACATGTTACCTGCTGTTCTCATATATGCTATGAAACTGCTAAGGAGAAGGAGAGGAAGAGTAGGAGCCTGGGTAATGCAAGGAGTAGGAAGAAGAAAAATTAATGAGGAGAGAAGAGCTTCTAGATACAACTTCCAGCAAAAGCAATTCTAAGGGGAGACTTTCCGGTCCCCTCCCTAGGCCACTCACTGTCCAGCTCCTCCCACCAATCCACCACGCAGGGCTGTCCGTTCCAATAGTGGGGACGGTTCTTCCTTCTTTCCCACTTGTATAATGGCCCATGTTTCATGGGAGAACAGGGTGAGGAGCTCAGGCTCTTACAGCTCCCTCACCCCCGTGTGCGACACCCTGGAGATAATCAGCATTGATATTCTGTCCGAATATAATCCAAGGGCCAGAAAACCACAAATAAGATAGTTTGTTGTTTTTATGTACCTTGGAGTTGGAACGAACCCACAGCTGACTCTCCAGCATCTTTTCAGAGGCACAGGAGGAGACTACCCATCCTTTTCGAGTGGAGCAGCTGGTGGACTCAAACTGCATGTCTTTGGGTTGGCGGTGCAACTTCTTAACACTGAGCCACCAGAGTCCCCGATGATAAAGCTTAGGAGTCTTGAATTGTCATCCACAGGCCACTGAGGGGAGACTCTCAGCTTCACCTCACCTGTGAGCAAGGCAGGTGATTAAGTCTCTGCATGAAAGGGGGTCCTGACACTCTGTCCTTGAGTGTAGGGAGCACAGAGCCTCTCCACTCCAAAACCTGGGACTAAGGAGTTCTTGGTCATTTTCAGGCTGGTGGCCCAAGAGGAGTCAGGATATAAGTATTTCTGGTGCCGTGTAATGACCTGGGTAACTCCTTCGCAGGTGCAGGGATATGTGGGTGTGGAGATGACTGATTCTATGTGTCCTCAACTCCACCCACAGAAAATAAAACACTGGGGAATGTGAGGGAGAGGGAAAGGCCCTCTGTCTATTTCAAGCACCCTCTTCAGGAGCTGCACACCCACCACGTTACAAAGTGGGGCCTGCGTGAGAGAATCAAGTGAGGTGAAGGTTCAGGGATGAGGTGTGGGAAATGCACCCCACACACGAAAAAGGACATGGAGGAGTGAGGATGGTTAGGCAGGGAGGAAGCTACAGTACGAGGAAAGGAAAGTTCCATGGACACCAGCCAACAGGAAAGGGGAGAACAAGAATTTCCTTCCAACCACTGGTAACGGGGTGGAACCTCAGGGCTCTTCCTCTGGAACTTATTTGATCATGCTCCCCCTCAGCGACATCCTCCTACAGCCCGTCTCCCTTGTCTGGCCCTGACCCCTCTTTCCCCAAGGATCTGGAGCCCACACTGGAGGAGGTCAGAGGAACAGACAAATGCTTTGGGGCCCTTGAGAGAACCTAGGCTGAAGAGCAAGAGTAGGGGCTTTTCTTCCTGCTTCTTCACTATCACCCAGTGGCAGCCCTGGGTGCTCTCTGGGGCCTCTGCCAACTTCATGTGCTGGGAGCCCAAAGACCTAAGACGAGGACAGAGACACCACCTCCAAGTGCCTCTGATGTTATTTCCTAAACACATCATCTTTCTCATTTCCAAAGCCCCCTGGCAGCATCCTCCCTGGAACAGCATCCTACCGCACCCTCCATTCAGCCCCCAAGTCCCACCTGGCTCGGTGGGCTCTGTTCACGGAGTACACAGGCCCTCTCAGTGTCTCTACATCATGACCCAGCAAATGGCACAATGGACGCCTTACAGACAAGCCTCAGAGATGGAAACTAACTTACCCAGAGTCACACAGCCCTAAACTAGCAGACCTGAGATCCAAACCCAAGCCCTGACTCCAAAGCCTTTTCTATTTATTTAACACTGTGCCGGAGGAGCTGGACCGTGGGCCAACCTAAATACAGGCTATGGCATGTGTTTGAAATACAGACTCCTACCTCACTCTGTAGGATCTCATCCAGCAGGTCTGGGCTGACCCTTACTCAAACTAACCCACTGCAATCGAGTCAAATCCAACTCACAGTGACCCCATGGACAGGCTCAGGAACCCACGATCTTAGCCTGCTATATCCTTAGGGGTTCTTGGGCAGCACAAAGAATTTGCACTCAGCTGCTAATTGAACAGTTATCCATTCAAATCCACCCTATAGCATCTCATAGAAAGAGGACTATTAATCTGCTTCTGTAGATTAGCACCAAGAAAACCCTACAGGGGGAGTTCTGTCACATGGAGTTACTAAGAGTCAAAATCAACTTGATGACAACAGATTTTTTTTTGTTTGCTTTGTTTTACTTCCCTGGGCGATTCTGAGGGAAAGAGGTTACAGATCACACTTTTAGAGTAACATAGCTATCTTCATCTCACTGCTCAAAGAATGAAATGCTACATGTAGAGGTTGTAAGTGGAAATATGTATTATTAAAACGAAACTCACACATCAACAAAAGAAACTGAAGCAAATTTAGGGACCTTAAGTTATGGTATGTTGTTGTGGTGTGTGTGCCGTCAAGCTGGAACCGACCCATAGCTGACCCTGCAGCAGGTTTTCAGAAGTAAGTTGCAGGAGAGCAGGTTATTCATCCTTCTCCCGTGGAGTAGCTGGTGGCCTTGAACTATGTGCCTTCGGAACTGCAGCACAGCTTACTGCCACTACTTGATATAAATCCCAAAGCAATAAAAGCTGCATCACAATCAGACATACTTACACCCATGTTTAATAAAGCAGCACAACTTATAATCGCAAAGAGTTAGAAACAATGCAAGTGCCATCAGTGGCCAAATGGCTAAAGAAACTGTGGTACATTCACACAATGGAGTATTAAGCATCATACAGACACACACACACAAAAATCAAGAATGTATGAAATACTGCACAACAAGGATAAATCTAGAACAAATAATGCCGAGTGACATAAGTTACAGAAGATAAAAAGCTAAGGAAAGGTTTCTGCACAACTAGCATAAAACTTGGGGTTAACAGAGATGTGAAGTGAGGGAGAGGTTAGCAAAAAGACAATTTAGATGCTCTTTTTTTTTAAAAAAAACTGCATAGTGCCACTGTTGTAAAACAGGACTGACATTGGGGCTGGGAGGAGACTGAGAAAGATGGGATAAATAATGTATACTGCACTGAAACAGATGAGGGAGAAAACCGTTTAAAAGGGATATGTGATTAGGTATTATTTTCATGACAGAAGTCCAGAATGAAGGGTGCATAGTGGAGTGGGCCTGGGGGGAGGGATTGTAAAACAATGAAAGAATTTTTTCCTTTACTTTTCAAACAGAAAAGGGGGGGCAGGGAGAAAAGTGCAACAATGAATGAATGGAAATTCAAAGTCTCTAAATGTTCATTAAAATTAATAATAATTAAAAAGAATTAAAGATTAAAAAATTACAACCACAAATTGATACAACTATACAAAAAACCACAACAAACCAAACCCATAATAAAAAAGCACTGTCATCCTAAATCAGAGAGTTCTCCTGAGGTGTCCCTTCCCCTTATCATCTTTTCTTTCCAAATAAAGAAGAAAAAGAAAAAAAAAGAAGAAGAAGAAGAAGAAGAAAAGGGCAAAACAAGCTTACTGCTAACTGGCAGATTCAAACTCAGAGATTCAATCCCTTTAGGCTAAACCACTACAGACCTCACCACCAGCGTGCCCAGACTATATACACTAGCATTTCCTGAGAGGTCTATATGCTAGAAGTTTCTCTTGTTGTTAGGAGCGTTCCAGTAGAGTTTAACTCCTGTTGATGCATGTAGCAGAGCAGAACTGTCCTGTAGGGTTTCCTAGCTCTTTCATAGGGCAGATCTGTGGGACTTCGGAGGATTGGCTAACCTTTGGGTAGAAGCTGAGTGCCTAACCACCACACCAGCGCTATTTAGCAGCCCAAACAGCCAATAAAGCACTTAGGTTCTCTAGCTCTACCCAAGCCATCTGGGCAGTGCAGAAATGAAGTTGCTGAAAAGTGAGCCCCGTCCAGCCCCCTTCAGGTGCTTCTGAGCCGAGGACTCCCCGAAACGTCACGACTGTGGAGCTCAGGGTCAGAAATGCCGTTCTTGCCAGGTGTCACGGTGACCTCAGAGGAATGGCTCCCCTGGCATACACTTCTCCAGGGCGCTGTCCTCCAGTGCACTCATAAAACAAAGCTCCTGCTTTCTGAAAGTCAGCTACAGAACACAACAAACACAGGCACGGGTTCAAATGAAAAGGGGATTTTAAACCCACAGGGGGCAGAATGGTATGGTACTTGCACTGTGTGACCTGGAGCAACTACGACCCCTCTCAGTCCAAGCAAGAATCCGTAGGCACACTGTGCTCTGGGGTCTTTCTCCACCCCAGAAGAGTTGGGTCTCATCCCTTCTAACACAGGCTGAAGCTATCATTCAAAGTGAGCATGGTGCTTCTATCTGACACAGACCATGTAAGATGGCAGTTCATACCCTCCTGGGTGGAGGCAGGCACCATGCCCAGCACTTTCTAAACAAACGTGCATTTTCACAGCCCTCAGGGCCTGCCTGCCCTTCTCTCCAGACGCAGGATCCCATATCTGCTGATAAGCATCCGGAGACTGATATGTGCCTTCCTCAAGCTGCCAAGTGGACAAGAGAACACTGTGGAGGCCTCCTCCCATCCTCTGGCTCACCTTTCCTTTCCTGAAGGAATGGAGACACATCTAAATAAGGAAGGAAAAGGTGAAGCAGAAGTTCTCTCTCCCTGCCCCCAGTCTCTGACCTCGCCACCATCTGCCCAGCTCAATGATCCCCACTCCATGTCTCACCACAGAGGTTAAGACTGAACAGAGTTGAGGATCTCAGGCTAGACCTCTCTGGGGAGTAGGAAGTCAAGGAAGCAGTGGGGACCAAGATTCAAAGGCAACTTAAGCCTCACCCAAAAGTACCAACCCACATGCCCGCCACTCACTCCCCAATAAAGGTCTCCCACGCTCCTCTCCCATGTCATCTCGTGAGCACATACAGCAACTATTTACTAACAGGTGTGCTCGGTCTTGGCACCTGGGTTCCAAAGTTCCATTCTTGTTCATAATGCTGGCACACAGCAGGTGCTGAATAAAGACCTGATGCTTGAGCACCCCAAACCTGCTTTAATGAAATAAGCCAACCTGAACAAGCACGAAGCCCTGCTCTGCCAGCTTTGTGGCTTCGAGCATATTACTTGAGCTCTTTAAGCCTCAAGTTCTTCACTAAAAAAGGTATAAGATAACCAAATTCTTAGGGTAATTGTGAGAAGCAAATTAGCTGATGTATATGAAACTCTGACAAGTTTTTGAGAGCTATAGAAATGGTATCAAAGGTAACAATTTGTATATACACATATAAAATGTTGACTTGACAAATGTGTTATCTATACTTTAACAGTAATTTTAAAAAACACCTTTCTTAAACAGTGATAACAGACACCAGAAGAGAAATCTCAACTCTCCAATTTAATGGGATAATATCCCATTGAATGCCAAAAGAATAAACAAGTCTGCCTTGGAGAAGTGCAACCAGGGGGCTCCCAGAGGCAAGGAGGGTGAAATCTGTTTCACACGGCCTTGTTGTCAGGAAGGGCCCATCCTTGGAAAAAGACATGATGATGGGAAACGGTCAGAGAAAGTAGGAAAGACTGTAAAAAGATGGATTCACAAAGTAATTCCAATAATAAGCTAAAGCCTCTGAGAGATGGTGAGGACTGCCAGGTTAGGATAAGGTTCAGATCTGCTGTTCTCAGGGTTGTTATGAGTCATAGCTGGCCCAAGGCTCCCAACAACACCAAGTATTATGCACATAGAGAGCTTAGGAAATCCATTTAAAAGAATAAATTGAGCCTTCCAAAATAATTGGTTTCACAATATCAATGAGAAAAGAAGAAAATGGCCAAGATAGCTGGGATTTATCTTCCAAGAATTTGAAAGCAATTAGGATAACCAATTCCGTTTTCAGATGCAGAGTAAAATGTGAGTTATTTGTCCATCTTCCTCATGAACTGATGGGCTGAAGATGACAACCAGGTACTTTCTTCTCCTGGTGCTGTCCATCTATCTTCCGTGAGATGGTCCACACTCCCTGGGAGTCCACGGACTAGAGGAGACACAAGCTGTGACCTCTGAGAGAGGGGACAGGGTTCCAGGTGGCTTTAAGTGCTGGATTTTCCAGGGACGCCTTCCCTGCCCTGATGAGCCACCGCAGCTAACAGGCTAGATAACAAGCTTCATGAGATAAGGCATCAACTTGTCCCCCTTCCATGTCCCCATCATTTAGCAAATGCCAGGTGTGCATTAAGCACCAAGAGAGATCTTATTGGAAGTATGTTTCTAGGTAAATACAAAGTACTACTAAAGTTCAGAGATGTTTATGAAGAGAAAGAGAAAGCTTCCTAAGTAACTATTCTGGAATATCCACGGGGCTCTGCCCTCATGCTAGGAAGATGGCTGGTTTCTTGTCACATGAAATCTGTTTTCTAAAGATGTTTGCTAAGATCCAGATTGATTAACTGTCTGATTATTTACCCATTTATGCATTTGCTTTCCACTTTTCAGTCTTTCAGATTTGACTGCTCATTAACTTTGTGAAAAGAAATCTCTCAAAAAGCAGGGCAGTCTGATCATCACTACGGCTCCTTCAGCTCACCCTAGTCTATGAAGCCTCTTGTTCTATTAGATGAGGCTTCAAGGGCCCTCTGCCTGGAGTTCTAGTCTCCACCTCAAACTACCTCCCACCCAGCCCAATGTTCGTCCCAACAGGCTATAAGCAACCTTGAAGCAACTGTGCAGAGTCCCTTCTTCTGGGGAAACCTCTCCGACACCCTTTATTCCTAAGGAAGGTCCAGGGCCTCTCCACCAGTTACTGTATGTCCTCCATCAACGCTCTCTCTAGGGTCTGCTGGTCTGCTGGAGTAGGAACACCAGCAAGGCAGGCTTTCCTCCCCCTAACTGCATGGCATCCAAAGCAAAGAAGGAAAGAGTAAGAGATAATGCTGCTGAGCACACCCCAAACCTAGAAGGGTGATGAGGAAGGAGATACAAAGCAAGTTCAAAGAGCTGACAAGCTGTGAGAAGTGGCTAGGTGTCTGAGGGGGACCGGTATTCGCGAAATCATACAGGAGAGCTACAGTGGTGGCCTAGTGGGTAAGGAGTTGTGCTACCAGCCCAAAGGCAGACAGTTTGAATCTACCAGTTGCTCCTTGGGAGAAAGATGGGCAATCATCTTCCATGCAATGCACAGCATATGAAAATCCACTGAGGGGGGTGGGGTGATTGTACACCAATGAAAGAATATTTTTTTTTACTTTTTAAGAGAAAAGCGAACTGCGGGGGAGGGGTGGGCAGGGAGAAAAATGCAACAATGAATGAATGGAAATCCAAAATCTATGTAAACATTCATTAAAATAAAAAAGGAAAGAAAATAAAATAAAAAAGGAAAGAAAATCCATTGAAGGGTCAGCTATGAGGCAATTCTGACTTGGCAGCAATGAGTTTGAGAAGCGTGTTTATCCAGCTATAAGTAAATAAATAAAAATAGTCCTGTATGGTGGATGGTGAATGCAGGATTAAGGAAGGACTGGCCTAGAAGTTTGGTTGCATAAGGGTGGAGATGAGCCCTAAAAGCAGATATGTGGAAACAAGGTCTGTCTGTGTTTGAAGAATGAGGACACCAGCCACGCAGCCGGCCCAGAGGCAAAGGTTTGCTCATCTACTTCCTTCCCTCCTCGGCCCCAGGCGATAACCCAGGCCTGAGGCTGCAACTCTGTCCTCCTGAATACCTGACTGGGCCAGAGAGACATAGCACAACTCACCATGGGTCAGCGGTTCCCTGCAGGACGGAGGGCCAACTCTGCTTCTAACCTTGCTGCTATCAACCAAGGGTCATGAGGACTCAGCCATAAAGGGGAGCCCCAGAGAGCAGTAGGGAGGTGAGGATGCTGACCAGCCCACAGTCCAAGTCTAGAGGGTGAGGAGGAAGGTGCCATGCTTTCAGAACCACCATGTGCAATCTCTAGTTTGTGAAGACACAGATAAAAAGAAGTCCCTTGATCCCATCTGAAAAGTGGTCAGGCCGTGGCTATGTGGATCATAGCCATTGGACAAGCCCATGCTATAATTACCAGACCCTCTTCCCTCTAGCCAGCGAGCACAAGTGCCTGACAACTGGCAATGACAGCTGTTGTTGTTGTGTTGCTGTTAAGTCAGAACCAATTCATAGCTGACCCTCCAGTGTGTTTTCTGAGGCAGTAAACCTCTCAGGGAGGAGAGTGCCCATCCTTCTCCCACAGAGCAGCTGGTGGATTTGAACCACATGTCTTTGGGATTGCAACACAGCTTCCTACCATTAGGCCGAGGTCACCAGGAATTTTTTAAGACAGTAAGAGAATCCTTTTCAGATTACATTACTTACAAAGTCTCATTTCCCTCTCCACACAGGAGAACACTGTGAACCAGGGGCCACTTTGAAGGTAGCTAACAACAACTGTTAAAATTAGGTGTGATCCGCTCATCTCAACAGCCTCCAATACAGTGCCGTTCTCTTCCATCTGGAAGCCCTGGATGGTGCAAACCATTAAGATGTTCAGCTGCTGACTGAAAGGCTGGTGACTCGAACCTCTCCAGAGCCGCTCCTCAGACTTGATGGCACATAACAACAACTGTAAATCCTATGGAGCACAAGTCTGCTCTGACACACACAGGGCTGCACTTGATGTACAGAGTCACCTCAAAGGCAATTAGTTTTTAGTCTCCCTTTACCAAACTAGAACCCAGAATCAGGGAGTGATAAAGGTTATGCTCAGTCGGAAAGTAGAACACTCCTCCTTCCTCCAGCAACTCTGGGAAACACAGGGGGACTTCTTTGATCAGGCTGTCTACCCAGTACGCAAATGAAAGCTAACCACCGTGTTTGAGACTTGAAAGGAAATCTCTGAGCAGGTTTGAGGTTTAAGCACCTTGTCTCAAGTGAAGGAGATGGGCAGTTGCTAGCATGTCCTCTGGGTGGAAGCTTTCTGGGGAAGGCTGGTCTGGGGAAGGCATTGAGAAGGCCCAGCTGCAGCAGGCGCAGGTCACAGCCTGGTTCGTCCCTCCCTCTGCTGCACTTTTAACCCCCTCTTTGCTGGCAAGCACAGTGCATGTTGTGCCTGAAGACATTGCTGATATTTCATAACAGGAGACAGCTCTGCTATTATTACTGCTGGAGATGGAGTGTGGGCAGGAAAACAAAACAAAACAAGACACGGTTTCTTGGTTTTCTTCTCTAAACTGCAGGTGGGGAAAACAACAGGAGTAAATAACATTGTTCTGCAAATAATTTGCAGAGGGGGAGGATCTGATTTTAAAAGGGACATCGTGGCTTTATGCTGGATCTCAAGGTAGGATAATTGAGTGAAGATTCTGGGGCCATTCTGCTCTTTCTAAGATGGTCTGAGACCAATTAGGACAGAATTCTGCAGGCACTGAGCTCCCGGAGCCCTCTCCCACACCCATACCTCTGGGATCATCTGCGGGGGGGGGTGGGTATCTGTCACTCTACCCCAGCCCACAGCAGCTCCCTGGGGAGGCACTGAGGGTGTTGATGGGCCTCACCATCACAGTGGACACTGGCAATAACAGACGGAAAAGGAGAGAAGGGAGCACTGCAGACACATAGGTGAATGAATGCATGTATGAGAAAGGAGACCTAAGGTATTACAAAGCTCTAGGTTCCTGTCCCACCCATCTTTCCCTCCCTGAGCTGTGTGTGCTGAGCACACCTTCTCCCCACACCTGAGCCATCTTTTACTCTATAAAAGGGTGCTGCACCATCGAATGGGCAGGGGCCCAGGCTCTTCGTCAGAGCAGGTAGTTCCTAACTGATAGGTCAAAGGCATCACTGTTTTGAAAGTTTTGTAGATGATGATGTGCAGCTTGAATGTGAGGTGGGCGCTGGAGGGTAGGAGGCAGGGGGTAGGGTTAAAGGAGGACTGGGGGTGGGGTTGAGAATCTGTAGGGTGGAGCCGGTGAGAGCTGGAGGTGGCCCTGGGCAGGATGTGAACTGAACCTGGAAGAAGTGGGTGGGAGTAGAGGAAGACTGGGGCCCCATGGGAGACAGGAGCCTAAGGGGTGCCAGTGCTTTGAGAATACTAAGGTGAGCGTTCCAACACACCCACCACTTTGGCGTCATTCCAGCAACACAGGGGAGCATGTCCTCATGCCATCCAGGTCCCAGGGCAATGTGGTATCTGGCCACTTGGGTTCAAAGCCTACTCTTACATCTTAGGCAAGTTACTTGATAGTTCTGAACCTTATCCGTAATTCAGGGAAACTGACCCTCCTTCCCAGAGGAGCCAAAGGACAGAAGGAGACAGGATGTGGCACGCCCCCCTGGCACAGAGTAGGCCCCCTCACTCCTACTCCCCTTTCTTCCAGACTCCCTCCCAACCTCAAGTCTGCTCTCTTGCTATAACCTAGTTCAAAGTCAGCTCCTCTCTGACATTGCCCCTATTCCCCTAGGTAGAAGAAACTTCTCACCATGGATGACTCAGACATGAGGAGGGTCACTGCCTTTTGGGTCCTAACACTTTCTAACTTGTGCCATCTTTAATGACAGACATGCCCTTCTCCCTTTTCAGACCCGTAGTTCAGTTAGGGCTTGCTGGCTCTGTGCCCTGAGGTGGTGGTCTAACCTTGCTGCACGTCAGCTTCTTTCTGTATACTTGATTATAAGAATAATAATAATAGCATTAGTGACAATAATGATATAATAATTGGTTTACAGGGTTATAGTGAGAACCAGGAATATATTAGAAAACACTCCTAAACTATGCAAATATGAAGAAACAGAGAAATTTTTCACAAAAAATATAAAAACAAGACTACGTGCTACAGAAGAGTTGATAAAGTATATGTTACAGGGTAAAGAAAAAAGTGCAACAATGAATGAATGAAAATTCAAAATCTTTGTAAATGTTCATTAAAATTAATAAAATAAAATTTTTTTTAAAAAAGTATATGTTACAGAGTGGGTGGAACGTGTGTTGTTGTCAGGTACTGACAACACTGGTACTGAACTTAATACTGGCTGGCTAACACAAAGACTGGTAACGCGATGTATGTTTTCTTTCACAGTACAAATTGGATGATTCGGTACAGACTAAACAGAAAGAAGGGAGCTCTGGTGGTCTAGTGGCAAAAAGCTGTGCTGCAATCCTGAAGGCACCAGCTGCTCAGTGGGGGAGGGATGTGCAATCTCCTCCTATGGGATTAACTGCCTCTGAAAACTCACTGGAGGGTTAGCTATGGGTCTGTTCCAACTCTGTGGTAGAGAACAACAACAACAACAACAACAACAAACAGTAATAATGGAAGGAAGGAGGGAAGCAGTGAGAGAAAAGAGGAGGGAAACAGGAAAATGAAAGGAAGACTAGATCAAGCAATCCTCGCACATCTATCCAAGTTGTAGAACTTAAAGAAACGCTGCCAAAGGATAGAAACCACACTTCTGAGTCCCACAGAGCCCCAGGAGGCTGGCACTGAAGATGGCCTCACAGAGAGGAGGTGATGATAGCGGCGGCGTTCTCTTGCCAAGGCCCCTCCTCAGAGACAGGGAGAACCAACACCTGCATAGCACCTAGGATGTGTGAGACTGGAGTCTCCCCACCACTTGGAAAGGAGAGAGCTGATCCTTTCCCAGATAGGACAGAAGGAGTCCCAGATTCCAACCCAGGTGGCCTCGTGCTGAGCCGACATTGACACAGGCCTCTCTTCTCTGTCTTCCTGTTTCTCTCCCTTTTCCTCCTCTCGGCATGAGTTCCTTTTCTGTCTGTCTCCTGTGTTCTCTTTCCCTCCCTCACCCTTCTCAGTATTTGGAGAGCAGAGCAGGATCTAATCTGTAGCCACGTGGTCAAGCTCTGCACGGGAATGCCTCCAGGCCAGTCCTCTCACCACTTAGGAACAAGTACGTTTGGCAGAAAGGCCTACAAATCAATACAACCCAACTCTCTTTGTGCAATTCCTGAGGTAAATTAATGTGCCATGACTAATGTTCCTGGGGAAGAAAACACATTCTCCAAGACTTCACCCAAAGCCATCATTAGAACATCTCCTTAGCTGGCGGCTTCCATTTCAAACAGGAGGAAAATGCGTACTGGTTTCTGAGACCCTCATGACAATGCCCTGTGGGTCTCTACATGGAGCCAAAAGAAACTTTAATAAGGTTATTTGTTACCTATTTAGAAAAAAATGCACACATCTTTGCAGAGTTTAATCTTCAAATGTCTGCAAACTTGCTACTCAATGTCCTTGAGGCCTGGGTGGTAAGTAGATAACAAAAGAGGTCAGACAGAATTATTGATTTTTCCGTCGTTCCCAGGGGTGACACCACACAAGCTAACAAACCGGCAGCGTAATCTCCAGAAAACGCAGCCATTAGTAAATGCCTGTTAGTTATCTTCACTTACATTTTAGTGATCAGTTACTTGGTTGGTTGTCGTAGCAAACTTTTAGACACCCTTCAAGGCCCAACTCAAATGACCTCTCCCTTTGGTACTGCTGCTCACCCCAGGAAAAATCTACGCCATAGTTCTTCAAAAGACCTGGCTCACACATCTGCTTTGCTTTCCTGTCCTTCTGCAAGTTTGTGAGAACTCGGGGCAGAATGACATTGTTTTTCTTGTCTGTTTCCCCAGCACCTAACACCATGCCTGGTATGAGGTAGATACTGAGAGATTTTGTTGAAGTGACAACTCTGTGAAGAGATGTCTTAATCTACAGGGAGTTGTGTTCTTAACCCAAACATTAAGCCTCTCTGGGGTTCACATCCACCAGTAGTTCTTTAAGAGAAAGATGGGCAATTTGCTCCCATGGGATTTTCAGCCTTGGAAACCCAATGGAAGGTCAAAAATAAGTAAGTTCCAATTTGACAAAAATGAGAATGAGATGAAGAAGTAATCAGAGTTCGTAAGACTAAAGTTGCATCACAGCTCCAACACAAAGTTGGCCAATGGGACTCTATATTTAGGCTCAGATTCTCTTAGGAAACAGAGGTCACTGATAACAATAACTTCTCATCCTTATATCCATCCTTGAAGCCCATCCAAGCATCCTGAAAGCAGCAACAATGAACTGTGAGTAGTTAAGTTCTGATCCGTGCCTAAGCAGTGTGGGATGATGGGAAGAAAACAAGATTCACTGTTAAAAGAAAGTGATGAAGATTAGAGACCTGACCCCTCAGTCTTCACGGAGTAACACGTACCTTCTGAGCCTCAGTGTACTCATCCGTAAAAGAAATGACACACCCAGGATGCCATGGTCAGGTCGCTGACTTTGACCCTGGCCTTCGCTTGGGAAGGTTATCCTTGGTATTAGCCTCGAGTTTCAGAGAGAGAGAGGAAAAAAAAAGGGGGGGGGGAAGACTTTTTTTGTGCAAGTGGCGTTAAGGAGCCACTTCAAGTGAAGGGAGAATGAAGCCCTTGAGAGAGCTTCCAACTGCATAGCACCTAGAAGGCACTCAAAATATTCATGGGATGAACAAAGAAAATGGATGTGGCTGGGTTTGCTATCCGGAAGGAAAATCTTTCAAAGTAGATGTTTGCAGATAAGACTGGAAAACTGATCTAGACACAAACTAAAAGATACTGTTGTTGTTGATTGCCTTTGATTCGAGCATGACTCATAGTGGCCCTATGAACAAAAGGCCTGAAGCCCCTCTAACACTATTGATATTTATCAAAGTTCATAGAGTTTCTTTCCAGAGACATGTTTAGGAAGTGGATGCCACTACTGCTTCCAAACCTGCCATAGAATGTTGTTGTTCTGTGCCACTGAGTTGCCTGAGATGTATAGCACTTTTTCCAAGACTAGTCTGTTTATTCTTTGGGCAGTCCACACGATATTCATACTCCTCTCCAACATCACAGCTCAAAGACATCAATTCTTCTGTCATCCTTATTCATTAGCTTCCATCTATTATGAAAGGAAATCTTATTGACCAGGGGAGCAGTATTGCAAGGATCTGGAGAGAGCGGGCAAGAAAATCCTGCTAGGGGGTTGTGGAAAGTGACCAACTATTTATACCCTTATACAAATACCCTCCAGTGCATAATTAAAGGATTTATGTTGTTGTTGTTGTTATGTGCCGTCAAGTCAAGTACAACTCATAGCGACCCTGTGGACAACAGATCTGAACCCTGTCCTATCCTGCTTCATCTGCATCATCTCTGACATAATTGAGCCCATAGCTGCAGGCTGATGGAAGGCAGAGCCTAAGGAGAGATCATCAATGTGCTTCACCTTCATCTAGTTCGACAACCACGGCTAAAAAACAAGAAGGAGGGGGGCAATCGGTTCCAGAATTATTCAGTAAGACAAGAAATCAGAAGAGCAAGTCTAACTGGAACTCAACTTGTTCAGCTTATATGCGTAGATGCAGTCATTGTGGGATATTTTGATAGACGAAAATACAGATGCACACACAGCCGATGGCCCTGTACCTGGAGGGTGGCAGTAGACTTCTCTTTTCCTAAAAGGGCTGTAAATGACCAGGGGCTGATGGTGCAGGGAGCACAAGGTAAGGAATGATGAAGTAACAGCTCTGCACTCAGTTGGGGCACGGTGCCACTGTGAGAGTCATCACCCCGTCACTGGAGGAACACAAGCTCAGCCAGATCACAGAACTCCAGTAAAAGGGACTCAAGCACTGGTGGATGCTGCAGAGAAAAGCTTCCCTACCCCCAACATTAATCAACACATTTATTGTTTGTTACAAAACCAAAAAGTAATTCTGAGTAAATAACGAAATAAGCATAGACTGTTTCAGTGTCCCATCCTGTGTTCTCTGTCCTAGGATTTAGGAAATGGTTCAAGTTTAGGCTGCTTCAGCACTTCTGCTGGATGCTCTGGGGTCTCCATCTTATAACCACGCTTCTCTAATTCAGCTCGTGGCCGACTTGAGAAGTCATCCTCTACGTTGTCATCATGCCTATTGTCTTCCCCGACATGTGCATCTTCATCTACACCAGACCAATCTTCGGCAGGGAACTCTGAACTCATCATCCTCCTCCGAGAGGCCCAAGTCGACTAGCTGCCTTTTTCTCTGCCATCGCCCCGCTCTTTGTCAAAAACCACCCAGGCCAAGTAGAAAAGTTGATCTCACACTTTTTCCTAGCAACCTCCACCTCCAAGAAAAACTCTTTTGTAAAAAATCCCTTTCAACCAGATGACTGCAGCATCCCATGTTGGAAACCTATGTGGGTAGCAAATTTCTTCTGAAGACACGAGAAAGTAATAGCTAAGGTGTTGCAGTGTTTGTGTTGTAACTATTCAACTCGACCTGCAGAGCCAGAGAGGCCGTAGATTATGGTGTAAAAGAATGAACCTGGCTGTTCCAATAAGTTTATTTACAAAAGCAGCTGGTGGGCTGACTGTCATTCTAGAGAAGCAGTCACATTCAAGCAATTTCATTGATGGTTTGATGGTTCCATCAAACAGCCGGGGTGTCTAGTGGGCAATGAACCCACATCTTCATCACCAGGCTCCGTTCTGTTTCAGGCACCAGCTAGTTTCTTAAAACCAATCCTGGCAACAGTATGATTCGAGAACAGCAAAAATGGAAGAATGGCAAGATCAGATTGCCCTCAACTTAAAAATGTTTACTTGGAGGGTTATCTTCTGGCATTATGCTCTTTCTAGCTATTGTTGGGAATGAAAATGTCCTTTCTATTATAAAAGAATGAGAACAGCAAGTAGGAATTGTTAATGCCCCGCTCTGACAAAATTTTAAGATGTCAGGTTCATTTCTTAAAAATAAAAAATTGTTTTTAACTAATTCCTAAAATCCTCAGCTGAGTTAGGCACTCCTTGGTTCCTGAAAACTGACTCAGTCTCAGGCTTTTGCCAAGAGAATGTGTCCACTGGGTGACATGAAGTGAAACGTGTGTTGGCCTATTATGTGACTGTACCATCCTGATACCAACTCTTTGTAGTCAACCAGGGACACCGGGAGGCAGTTAACACGAAAAATGGCCTAGATTTGAACTAGCTAAGCATCTACTGTGGTTTGAAGAGTCTTGTGGAAAACCTGAACCTTGCCATAAAGATGGTGGCCCCTCTGACCTGGTCCTCTCAGACTTGCACAAGTTCTGCCACCACTTCTGGGATCCATCTCCATGGAGATGGTAAACAATACCTGGCCATGCCCACAGGCCATTCTCTTGGGCCTTACATCCAAACTCAAGGAACCAACACAAGGACTCCTTATCCTGACATGAGAGAAAATGGACTACAAAAACGGAACTTAATCACAATTCGTAATGTATTTCCCATCCCCAATCTCACCCTTCCAAGGCTCAGTCTTCCATCAGCAGCATTCCCGCGCCCCTTCAAGGCCCTAAAAGCGAAGCTGAGGCGACCTTAAACTCAGGAGACCAGTGCTGAGGAGGTGAGGGAATGCCTGTTATGATGCCACCTCACCTCACAGCCCAGGACCCAACACAAAGCACATGTCTCTGAGTTCTCAAACAATTCTTAGAGGCTGATGGGGCAGAAGTACTCCCATTTGACAGATGGGAAAACTGAGGAGCAGAAAGGTGAAGCGACCTTTCTAGTTTTCTCAGTAAGTCAGGCTGAGACCTGTCTCCTCCACAGGTCCCTTCCAGCCTAGAATACTGAGATTATTTCTGCCCTTAAACTTGGTATACCAAAACACCAGCCAACGCTTTTCCACAGATCTGACAAAGCATAATTTTCATGTTGAGTCGTCCTTTTTTTGGTGACCAATTCAATTCATAAGTATTAAGCAGTAACATGTTCATTTTTTTTTAATATAAAAAGTGGTACCTCTCATTAAAGAATTGGTCAAAACATTCTTTTCCTTCTGCTGGGTTTCCTGTGGCCTGCTGAGATTGAGTGTGTAGAAGGCTCGAGATGTTTAAATCTGCTCAGGAGACTTGGGGTTGATCTGCGAGGGGACCCGCAGGGCCCTGACTTCCTGCCCTTCTCGTTTTGTGGGGTTGCACAGTGGCTGTGGGCACAGCTGAGCCATCAGCACGCAGCATGGAGGGTAAGTTTATCCCCCACGGTAAGCGCAGCACAGCTACTGAACCAGATTCCAGGCCTCCCCAGAGGGCTGCTTCAGAAGGGACAGGCCTCGATCTTGTCCCAGCACGCATGACCTTTGATGATGTAACCAGCTGACAGGGGATGAACTCAATTGCTTCCAGGATAATTAATTTAGATCCAGACAGAAAACCTACTGGGAAATCAGCCCATTAAAAAAGGGAGAGAGAGACTGGGCTAGAGTGGAAAAGTTTGGGGCTAGGTGTGCACCTAGAAGGGACTAAGGAGAATAACTCAGAAAACCTCCTTGCCAATCAAGTGGGAACAGACTCATCAAGTTGGAACCTGACGCCTCCAGCAGGTTTCAGGAGCTGTAAATCGCACAGGAGGAGACCGCCCATCTTTCTCCTGTGGAGCTGCTGGTGAATTTGAACCACCAGAGGTACCACCTCTTGGTTGGCAGCGCAACTCCCTACTGATTATGCCACCAGAGTCCCCAGAAAAGAGCACAGGGAAGGGAAAACAAAAGAAGTTGCCAAATGAAAGGATTGCACTGTAGGAAGAACCTTCTTCTGCAAGCAGTTTGTAAGAAATGGAGGAAGAGAAGAAAAGAGATCACAGTAAAACAAGCAGCAGTAGTCTTGGTTTAAATTAAGAAAAAAAAACAAAACCCCAAACCCCCCTGCGTTACTGAGATTGAATGCGTATGTCATATAATTCACCCATTTGCAGTCTGTAACTCACACAGCCTTGGACCACCACCACAATGATCAATTTTAGAATCTTTTTGTCACTTTAAAAAGCAATCTCCTTTCTCAGCACTCACTATCTCCCCCCAAACCTCCCATTCCAACTGCAGGCAACCATTAATCTAACTTTCTCTACAAATTTGCCTGCTCTGAACATTTCATAGAAATGGAATTCGTGCACAATGTGGCCTTCTGTGACTGGCTTCTTAAACTCAGGCTAATGTTTTCAAGGCTCCTGCACAGGGCAGCATACATCAGTATTTCATTCCCTTTTATGGCTGATTAACAACATTGCACTGCACATATTGACCACATTTTGCTCATCCACTCATCAGCTGGTGGACAGGTGGATTGGTTTCACCTTTTGGCTATTACGAATAAAGCTGCTATATACTTTCAAGTACATCAAGTACAAGTTTTCGTGTGCACATACATTTTAATGTTTCTAGGATATAAACCTAGGGAGCTCTGGTTGCCTAGTGACAAGAAGCTGCACTGCATTCCTGAAAGCAGGTGGTTCAAGGCCAACAGCTGCCTGTAGCAGAAGAATGGGTAATCTCCTCCTGTGTGATTAATTGCCTCTGAAAACCCACTGGAGGGTCAGCTATAGGTTGGTTCTGACTCTACAGTACACACTAACAGGGCATAAACTCAGGAGTGAATTGTTGAATCATAGGATATTTCTAAACTTAATCTCTTTTTTTTAACTTAATCTTTTAAGAAATTGCCAGACTATTTTCCAAAGTTGTTGTTATGTGCCGTTGAGTCACTTATGACTCTTAGTGACCCTATGTACAATAGCCCTGAACCCTGCTCTATCCTGTGCCAACTTTACTGTCTCTGACACACCTACCCCTGTTATCCCAGTCACTGAATCAATCCAGCTGGTCTTTCTCTCTTTCCCTCCATCTACTCTCCCAAGCATGATGGCCCTCTCCAAGGACTGGTTCCCCCATGCAATATGTCCAAAGTATGTCCGATGAAGCCTCAGAATCCTTGCCTCCAAGGAGCAACCTGATTTCACTCTCTCCAGGATGAACCTGTCTGTTCTCCTGGCAGTCCATGGTATATTCAAATGTAGCAATACCATTTTACCCACCCTTGAGTAGTATATCGCACTCACTGCAGTCCAGTCAGTTCCTACTCCTAACTAGCCTCCAATGAGTTTCTGAGATATAAATAGTAATGAGAGGAGTTTTGCCCATTTTTCTCCCTCAGAGCAGCTGGTGGACTCAAATGGGCAGAGACACAACTCTTTGGGTGGTTAGCAGGGCAGCATCGAACGGGTATGCCACCAGAGTTCCCCTCAGCAGTACATAGAGGGTCCAATTTCCCAGCAGTCTCACTAACACTTGCCACTCACTCTTGGATTATAGCCATTCTGGTGAGTGTGACACAGTTCTCATTACAGCTTTGATTTTTCCCAATGGCTAATGATGTTGCGTTTCATATGCTTATTAGCCAATTGGCTAATCACCCTCTTTGGAGAAATGTCTATTCAGTTACTTTGTCCATTTTTTAATTGCGTTATATGGGTTTGGGTTTTGGTGTTTTGTTTTAATTACTGACCTGTTTTTGTGGCTAACCTTGAGAAGAATAGAACTCCCAGAATATCTGATTGTGCTCATGCAAAACCTGTACTTGGACCAGAAAGCAGTACTCAGAACAAATCAAGGAAATACAACATGGTTCAAAATCAGAAAAAGAAGAGTGTCAGGATGTGCCCTGTCTCCATACCTTTTCAATCTGTATTCAGAACAGATCACTTAAGAGGCTGGACTTATGAGGAAGAATATGGGATCAGGATTGGGGGAAGACTAATCAACAACCTGAATTATACAGATGACACAACCTTACTTGCTGAAACTGATGAGGGCCTGAAGTATCTGCTGCAGAGGGTCAAGGACAAGGTAAAATGTAATTTACAATATGGATTAAAGCTCAACATTAAGAAAACAAAGATTCTCACAAGTGGGCCAACTGGTAGCTTCATGATAAATGAAAAAGAGATTAACAATTGTTAATAATTCCACTTGCTTGGCTCCACAATCAACACTCAGCACTAGCAGTCAGGAAATCAAAAGACAAACAGCAATAGGAAAATCTATCAGGGACCTCCTCACAGTGCTGAAGAGCAAGGATGTCAGTCTAGATACTAAGGTGCACCTGATCCAGGTCATGGTTTTTGCCATTACTTGCTATGCAGCAGTGAACTGGACAATGACCAAGGAAGAGAGAAGAAGAATTGAAGCCTTTGAGTTGTGGTGCTGGAGAAGAGTACTGAACATACCATAGGCCATCAAAAAAACTAACAGGTCTGTCCTGAAGAGGGTGAAACCAAGCTACACCTGGGAGGCAAGGATTCTGAGACTCTATCTCACATACTTTGGGCATACACGTAGGAGGGACAGGTATATGGAGGATAACATCCCTGGAAGGGTTGAGGGACATCTCAGGAGAGGAAGACCATGGATAAGATGGATTGATACAATAACAGGGTAACGAGGGCAGATGTGGCAAAGACAGTGAGACCGGCTCAGGACAGAGCAGAATTCAGAGTCAGAATCGACCCATAGATGACTCTCCAGTGGCTTTTCAGAGGCAGCAATCACGCAGGAAGAGACTGCCCACCCATCTCCCGTGGAGCAGCTGGCAATCCACACCCCTTGTCTTCAGGACTGCAATACAGATTCTTTCCACTAGGCCACCAGAACTCCTTATGAGGGTTTTTGTTGTTGTTGATGATGTTTTAAATTACAAACCTTAGGAATAGACCATGGACTGCTAGGAGAACAAACAAGTTTGTTCTAGAGCGGCTGTTCCTTGGAGGCAAGGATTCTGAAGCTTCGTCTGATGTATTTTGGACATGTTGTAAGGAGGGACCTTGGGGAGGGATGTCATGCTTGGGAGGGTGGAGGACAGCACAGGATGGAAAGGCCTTCTGCGAGATGGATGATTCAGTGACTGGGGAAATGTGGGTATGTGTGTCTGAGACAATAAGATTGGCATAATAATAATAAGACAGGATAGAGCAGTGTCTAGGACTATAGTACATAAGGTCGCTTTGAGTTGCAGGCAACTTGAAGGCACATAAACACAACAACAACCACCTGGTTGTTGTGGTTATGTGCTGTCAAGTTGACCATGACTCATAGCGACGCCATGAACAATAGATCTGAATCTTGTCCTAAGCTATGCTCTCCTCATCCTCTCTGCTACACGTGAGCCTACTGCTGTAGTCACTGTGTCAATTCATCATGTTGAGGATTCTTCTTCTCTTTCTCTGACCCTTCTTCACCTTTTCCACCACGCTGTCTTTTCCCATGGACCTGATCTTTCTGGCAACATGCCCAAAGGATGTGTGACAAAATCCCACCCTCTTCACCTACGGTATATACAAATGCACAAGTAGTGTGTACTCTGCTCCTACTTCACTTGAGGGAAGCAGCGAATCTTAGATGATGAATGAAAGGTATGGAAGATGCAGGGCAGCATCAGCAGGACAACCAGAGTCCAAGAAAGGTCTTGACCCTAAACCAAGAGATCATGGGTCATACTAAAATAAATGTTTTATGTTAAGATGAAATATTCAAGGTATGTCTACATCATTTTATCTTCTCTCTGAATCTTTTCAACTCAGTCATGGATGGTGCTGATGGGAGTGGACAGAAGGCTCCTTCTGAACACTAAGATAGAACAATAGACGTTTCCTGGGTAAGTGCAACAAGATCTAATTTTGTGTGTGTCAATTTATCATTTTCAAATCTTTTTAATGAATGCACATCCAAAAACTTTTCCAATGAGGTAAAAAGGAAATTCACAGGGGAAAAATATTTAATAATGACATGCCCAATAAGGGGCTTATATCTAGAATTTATAGAATACTCCAGCATCTCAACAAGATAAACAACCCAATCACAAATGGGCACAGGATATGAACACTTCACCAAAGAAGACATTCAGACAGTGAACTAACACATGATGAAACCGTCAAAATCCTTAATTCTAAGACAGATGCAAATCAAAATGACAATGAGAGATCATCTTGCCCCAGTAATAATAGCAAAGTTCAACAGCAAACAACAAATACTGGCGAGGTTGCGGAGAAACTGGAACCCTTATTCACTGTTTGTGGGAGTGTAAAATGGTGCAACCACTGTGAAAGGCAGTATGGCGCTTTCTAAAAAAGTTGGAAATATAAATACCATTTGAACAAGCAATTCCTCTACTGAGAATATACCTTAAAGAAACCAGAACTGCCACCCAAGTAGACACATGCACACCCATGAGTATTGCTGCTCTATCTACAATAGCAAAGAGATGGAAGCAACCCAAGTGTCCATCAGCAGATGAATGGATAGACGAACTGTAGTATATTCACACAATGGAATACTACACAACACTGAAAAACAAGGAACTCATAAAATATTATACAAAGTGGGTTACACTGGAAGGCATTATGCTGAGAGAAATATCTCAATCATAAAAGGGCAAATACTGCATAGTGCCACTGTTGTAAAACAGGACTGACATGGGGGTCAGGGAAAGGGGTAAATAATGAACAATGCATTTAAATAGATGAGGGGGTAAAACTGTTTAAAAGAAATATATGATTAGGTATTATTTGCATGACAACAGTCCAGAATAGGAAGTGCATAGCAAAGTGGACTATGAGGTGGGAAGGAGGGAGGAAATTGTACAACAATGAAAAAATCTTCTTAAAGAGAAAAGCAACTGGGGGAGGGGAGAGGGAGGAACATGCGCAACAATGAATGAATGGAAATGCAAATTTTCTGTAAACTTTCGTTAAAATATCAATTAAAAAATAATAACAAAAGAACCATTTTAATGAGTATATAGTATACCTATGTTGTTGTTGTTGTTAAGTGCCGCCGAGTCATAGCGACCCTATGATCCATCGTTTCTCCAGGTTCTTAGGGTTTCCGGAGGCAAGCTATTTCAGAAGTGGATGCCACTCCTGCTTCCAAGCTTGTTTTAATCAGGGAGCTTCACCAAACACTGCCCACCATGGGTGACCATTGTCACATTTGACACATCAGTATCACAGTGTTCAGCATCACAGCATCACGAGTTACCTCTGTACAGCAACGCATAGACCAGTGCTATACCACTTAGAAGAATGTTTGACCAAAAACAATTAGAACCAGGCCTGAAGGCTGCAGATTAAAATCACCCATCTTTGACTTGGTAGCATAACTTTCTATCCACCAGGCCCACAGAGCTCTCTCTATGTTGGTGTTGGTGTTGTTAAGTGCCTTGAGTCATAGACAACACATAGCGACCCTCTGAATGGAAGACCTGAACAATTGTATAACTTTCATCATTTCTCCATAGCAAAGGAAAAATTATTATAAATTTTCTTTTTCAAGATTCAGCCTCTATTACCCCTTGATGGCACCAAGACCCCACTCCCCCACTGTCACTGAGCTGACTCTCATCTACAGTGACCTTGTAGGAAGGAGCAGAACAGATCCACAGTGTTTCTGAGGCTGTAAATCTTTCCAGGAACTGATTATCTCATCTTTCTCTCGTGGAACTCTGGTGAGATTCAAATGCTGACCTTCCGGTCGACACAATATACCACCAGGGTCTTGTGACAGTGAGAAAATCTGAAATGACACGCTGTCATACGACATATTGTTATGGGAGCCAACAAAGTACCTCAGTGCTACAACAGGAAACTGAGGAGGAGCTATGCAAGAGGAACAACATAAATCACAAAGCAGTCAGGATTTTCTGACTCAAGCATATTGCCACCTCCAGGAGTTAGAAAAGATGAGAGAAGATAGCCTACTTTGGTTGAACAGTGAGGGACAGTCCTGCTTTGGGAAGTAGGAAGTGCTGCCAGACCAACTAGGTTCTGGTGACATCGCACCACACCGATCTGGATTTCCTGGGAGAGAGCCAGGGTCTCAAATATTTTTAAAGAAACACAATGTTTCAGCTTTCATGTATACAAAATAACTGGATTATGAGATCTGTGTCACTGGACCAAAATTCCTTCATAGCTGAAATTTGATCTTGCTTTTATAGCTCTCCATCCTTCACCAGACCTATGAAAGGAAAGGAGGAAGAAGGGAAGGGGGGGTGAGGAAAAAAGGAGGAGGGAGAGAGAGAGGGAAGGAAAAAAGGATGGAAGGAGAGGGGAGGGGGTGAAGGAGTAAGGGAGGGAGGGTATGAAAGAAGGGGGAGGGACCAAAGAGAGAAAGAGGGGAAGGGAGAGAGGGAAAGAGGAAACCAGTGAGGGAGGGAAGGAAATAAGGGGGAAGGAAGGACAGAAGGAGGGAGGGAGGGGAAGCAGGGAAAGAGTACAGTGGCCACCAGTGGGTCGATTCTGAATCACAGAGAGCCCGTATGAGCAAGGTAGCACTGTATTCCACAGGGATTTCAATGGCTGTGACGTTTTGGAAGAAGACTGCCAGACCTTTCTTCCAAGGAAACTCTGAAGGAATGCCAACTTTTCAGTTAGCAGAGAAACACATTAACTCTTTGCCAGTGACTTTTCAGAGGATACAAGTTGCCGGGGAGGAGACTGCCCATTTTTCTCCCACAAAGCAGCTGGTAGATTTGAACCACATGCCTTTGGCAGTACTAAGCCTTATCAATAAATCACCAGAGCTCCCTATTTGCCAGGTTTATAGATGGTATTTAGAAACTAACTGAATAGATTAATGAATGAATACAAGCTCTATAGTGACTTGTCAGACACTGGTCCTCACCATCCCAAGCAGGCTTTCCAGAAGTTTCTGTATGGAAGCTATTTGACCTATCTTGGGTTCTTCTATTGTATTTCCTTCCTTCAGTCTCATAATTATGTCGTCTTATGTTAGAATTATGGCCTGTTAGTCTGTGGAGTAAATGAAGCTGGAAATTTGGGTTGATTTGGCCCAGACTCTGTGCCAAGTGCTTTGAGGGTCTTATTGATATAAAGAATTTTCAACTTTACCCAGACATGGTATAAATTAGCACAGTGCTTTAGAAAGAAGATAGTGAGGTGTGTTTACACCTGGAGGGGAACAGAGCAGACAGCAGGATCCAGAAATGGGTCTGAATTATGAGAAGAATGTGGTGTTTGGAACTGACACCTTGAGTCCGACTCTCAGAGCTCCAGGGTGGAGTCTCATCTCCTTCTCTCTTTCTGCCCCACCTCAGTGTATGTGCCCCTTGGGCTAGAACTGGGGAGAACTGATGAGGGGCTGGAAGGCGTATATTACACACACCAGGAAATGGTTGTGGTCTAGTTCTGCCCTCAGCTCCAGAAGATGCTTCTCCAATGTTCTACCCACCCCATCAAATGCCCTCACCCTCACAGGAACAAGCCTGGGACACACACAGTCCCCCATGCAGAAGCTGACCTGGGAGGCAGGCAGAATTGAAGTCACCTGCTCCCACCATGAGCCAGCAACTGGGGGTGGCTAAGTCATCTGAAAACAAATTCCAGTAATGCTATACTCACTTATCTCTGAGCAGGCTGTTCCTCTGAGGATGAAAACAGTTTGTGACACTCTGCTAGAAATCTCTTGGAAACTAGTTTGGTGGGTGGATGTGTGGGGATGGTGGAGAGGGAGTGGAGAACAAATGTTCAAGAGTCAAATGTCCCCCTCCCAAAGGGTGTTCTTGACCCCAACAGAGGGGCAGGGAAGGTGGAGGGAGAAAGCGGGACAGTGTGTGAGCCTTTGTCTAGGGGTGGAGCTGCTGGGAGCCACCACACTAGACAGGAAAAAAGAGGAGAGAAAAGTGATAGAATGGCATTTTTAAATTTTTATACTGTTACATTGAAAATAGAGAAATTTCATTTCTTCTTGGCATCAGTGCAGTCAGGCCACATACTCATAACACAAAAATTCACAGGTCCCAGGTTGGTGGCTCAGCCTGATTGTTGGGGTGTCCCAAGTGGAGGAGTCTCTTTACCAGTCATTTACACACCAACAGTTCATGATTTAAAGCATGGACCTCACTCAAGGATATCTGGAGGCCTGCTTCCTTACATGACTCTAGTAGACAGAAATGCTCCGCTATTCAATGAGGAAGAAAGCTATCAGGGCTGCTGTTGCTGTTGTGTACCACAGAGTCGGAACCAACCCAGAGCTGACCCTCCAGCAGTTTTCAAAGGCAGTTAATCACACAGGAGGAGACTGTCCATCCTTCTGCCATGGAGCAGCTGGTGGCCTTGAACCATGAGCCTTTGGGATTGCAGCACAGCGTCCTGCCAGGGTGCCTCCTCTGAAGCTCCAAATCCCCGTCCTGGAGAGGGCTTTCCGACTGTTCATGAAGTCAAAAATGGTCTGAGCACAGGCCTGGGCATTTCCTGTGTTTCATCCCCAGAGGTTCCTGGCACCTGTGCTGGGGCCTAAGGACCTCACAGTCAGCACTCCTCAGAAAGAGCAGGGCAGAGCAATGTCACCCATGTCCACCTGCCACCAGAAGCCACCTGGCATGGCATTCCCTAGCCCTTCAGAGAAGGGCACCAAGGTTCATGCTCCCCTGGGAGCAGTCAGCCTCTGCTGAGCCTATGTGCACACACACATGTGCGCGTACACACACACACACACACACACGTGTTTCTGCCACACGGACACACACACTAAGACCACCTTCATGCACACAGCCTGACTTTCATTTCTTTCTACAATCATCCCGCAAGGTTTGGATATACACACCATCTGTGTGCTCAAATTACTTAGGAAATATTCCAAAATAACAGCAAAATGTTCTCACAGGTTGCCCCTGTGGAGTGGAGGGGGAGGTGTTACACATTAACTTGTTTTCTTTTTTCTTCATATTTGCACATTTTTCTACACTGTCTCTTGAATTTACTGAGGTAAAAGAAAAAAAATCAAATATGTAACTACTAAAAAAAATTCCCCCTAAAACTGAAGTAACAGTATCCAGCAAAAGAAGACAAAGACCCTCAATGAGATGAACTGACATAGTGACTACAGCAATGGGCTCAAGTATGTCAGAGAGTTGAGGATGGCACAGGGTAGGACAGGATTCAGATCTGTTTGTAAGATTGCTGAGTTGGACTCAATTCAATGACACTTAACCTCAACAACAGAGTAAGTCTGCAAAACCCATGGTAGCAGGAGTCAAGAGATCAAAGAGCATGCTGCATTGGGAAAACCTACCATCAAAGACTTCTCCAAAGTGCCAAAGAGCAAGGACGTTTAAGGTCTAAGCTGATGGATCCAAGTTACAATATTTTCAATTATTTCTTATGACCCTGAAAGTCAGACGATAAAAGAACCGATGCCTTTGGATTGTGTTGTTGGTGAAGAGTGCTGAGTATGCCACAGAGTGTCAAAAGAACAAACCTGTCTCGGAGGAAGTACCACCAGGGTGGTCCTCACAGGCATGAACGGTGAAGCTTCACCTCCCATACTCAGGGCCTGCTTTCAGGAGGTACCAGTCCTCGTTTCAGTTCTACACGGATGCAGCATGGGAAGTGTACACTCATCCATGCCACGATATTTGGAAGACCTGCTCATTGATTGGAAGAGATCCATATTTGTGTCTATTCCAAAGAAAGGTGATCCAACCAAAAGTGGAAATTGTCAATAAGGATATCCTAAATATTAAAAAGTAAAAGTTTGCTAAACATAAATAAAAAACAATTTAAGCTCTACATTAACAGGGAAATGAGAGCAATCCAAGCTAGATTCAAATGAGTGCTGATGTCATGGATCTTGGAAGAGAATAACAGAAAGATGTCTCCTTGTTTTACTGACTATGCTGTAACAAATTATGGATAGCGCTGTGAACATTGGGAATTCCAGAACACTTAACTATGCTCTTGTGGAAGCAGTACAGAGACAAAGAGGTAGCCTATCAAGCAGAACAAGGGGATACTGCACAGCTTATAATCAAGACAGGGATGCAGCAGGAGTGTATCCTTTCAACATACCTGCTTAATCTGTATGCTGAGCAAATGATTCCCAAAGCTGGGCTATTGTAAAGAAGAACTTTGCATCAAAAACACAGGAAGACTCATTAACTTCTGATAGGCTGATGACACAACTGTGCTTTCTGAAAGTGGAGAGGGCTTGAAGCCGTTGCTGAGGAAGATGAATGACACTTTAATATAAAACAAAAATCCTCACAATTGGACCAAAAAGCTGTATCATAATAAAGAGAGAGAAGACTAAAGTTACTGGGGATTTCACTTTCTTTGGATGCATAAACAGCCATGGAAACCACAGTCAAGAAATCAAATATATCGTATTGGGCAGATCTGCTGCTAAAGACTTCTTCAAAATGTTCAAAAGCAAAGACGTCCTGTTGAAGGCTAAGATGAACCTGACTCAAGCCATGGTATTTTCAATTGTCTCATACAGTACAGGAGAGGAAGGCCCTCAATGAGATGGATTGACTCAGTGACTGGGGTAACGGGGATAGGTGTGTCAGAGACAATGAGATTGGCACAGGATAGAGCAGGGTTCAGAGTTGTACACAGGGTCGCTATGAGTCACAAGTGACTTGACAGCATGTAACAACAAAAACAACATAGGTGTGTAAAAGCTGGACAATGAATAAAGAAGACAAAGCTGGACAAAGGATTGAAGTCTTTGAATTGAGGTGTTGAGTATACCATGAACTTTAAACAAATTTATCTTAGAAGAAGTAAAGCTGAGATGTTCTCTAAATATATATATATAAAGGGACTCTATCTCATATACTTTGGCAATGTTACTGGGAAGGACCAGTCCCTGAAGAAGGACATCACGCTTGGTAAAGCAGGGGATCAATGAAAAAAGTGAAGATCCTCAATGTGGCCTAACAGTGGTTTCTATGGTGTCTTCAATCATGATAAAGGATGTGAGGTCCATGTGAAGACTGGTCAGTGCTTTGTTCTGTTGCATGTGGGGTCACTGTGAGTCCAAACTGACACCACAGCACCAACCAACAACAGGTGTTGTTTGTTGTTGTTGTTATGTGCCATCAAGTCGGACTCAGTGATTCTATGTACAACAGCTCTGAACCCTTCCCTGTCCTAAGCCAGTCTCACTGACTCGGACACACCTATCCTTATTACCCCAGTTACTGTGTCAATCCATCTCATCTAGGGTCCTCCTTTCCTGCGCTGTACCTCCACCCTTCAAGCATGATGTCCTTCTCCAAGGACTAGTCCCTCCTGCCCACATGCCCAAAGTATGTGACACAGAGCTTCAAAATCCTAGACTCCAAGGAGCAACTTGGTTTCACCCTCTCTAGGGCAGATCTGTTTGTTCTCCTGGCAGTTCATGGTATGTTCACTACTCTTCTCCAGCACAAGGCAAAGACATCAATTTTTCTTCTATCATCCTTAGTCACTCTCTGGTTTTCTGATGCATAGCAAGTAATTGTGAAGACTATGGATTGGATCAGGTGTACCTTAGAACTCACTTAAACATCCATCTCGTTTTCACCCACACAGAACACCATATATTATTACCTTCAGCCTGTAAATGAATTAGCCAAGAATAAGAAAACAGGAGCAATCTGCGCAAGGCCATCCAGCTGAGTAGCCCAAAGCAAGGGGAGAGGCACTGTTCCAATCGTGGTCCTGGTGTTTTGCAAAGAGAGAGAAAGACTATGCACCCAGGGAAGAGAGAGAAGGAGCCATGGATGTATGAAGCCTGCCTGACTCATTTGATTATAAAATATTTCTGAGCCACCAGATGGTACAATAGTGGCAGCAGATGCCCCGATAGCTTTTCTTCATTTCTTTACTCAGGATTCCATTTCAGGGGCCTGAAGAGTGATATCTAAGAAGCTCTTCTGCCGGTGCATAAAGACAATAACCATACAATTTAAGACCAACACTACTGAATGCACGCATTTGGCAGATAGGCACTCTATTTCTTCCTAGACGAACATGGCTTCATTTAATCCAGAGGCATCTGGTGGCACTTCAGACAGGGTCTTAGGCCCCCTTGCTGGTGTGGCGGCCTGCCCAGTGCAGGACTGGGATCTGGGCTCTGTTACATAATTAATCCTGGATTCCGAGGCATGGTGCACCCTTACCCGCCGGCCCCGCTACAGTAATGGGCTCCAGAGGAAGCAAGCATGAAAAGCGACAGCCGCTTTGGGATGAGCTGCAGGGCCTTGAAATAAAAAATACAGCACTGATAAGTTCACAGGGTACTTAAAAAACAGTCGTCTTCTGGGCTCCTTCTGCCTCGTTGGCTTTGTTTTTAATAAGGGAGCCTTCATCCCTAGTCCTTCAGCAACTCGAGAGCCTAGTTACAAAGCAACAGGTTCACGGCTCTGCGACCCAGCACAGCTATACAGCCTCCTTCTTGCTTTGTGGAGACTAAAGCAGCACTTCAAAGAACTTGTTTTGATGGTGTTCTCAATAACCCACGCTCAAGTGCAGCTCCTGGTGGAGGCACAGCTCTGCCTGAGGCTGCCGCCGGAGCTGCCGGCTGAGGAGGAACATGGCAGGGGGCAGGTTTATACAAGCCCCTCCTGTGACTGAAAGGAGCCGAAACTGCAGCCTGAGCCAGACCCTCTCTCCCATCTCCCCATCCACTCTCACAACATGTGCACACAGGAGAAAAGCACAAAGTCTTGACTGTCATCATAATGCCAATCTAGAACTTGTTTTATTTCTGGTCTTCAAATTTCATTTTCGACTGGTCCAGCCCAAGGATTCTAAGAGGTATCAGCCACGTTCAATCCAATGTCTGCAGGCAAAGGCAGTCATGGCTTACAGACAACCTCTCTCTTTCCATCTACTATATGTCCCACTGGAAGCCACTCACTGCTCTGAAAATGAAACCTGAGTTCAGAAGCAAAAAAAAAAAAAGGAAGAACCTGGAGACGGCAAGAAGTCTGTGGACACACTTCGGCAGCAGGCACACCTGCCAGGGCCAGCGGGCCACCATCCAAACCCTACCCCCTAGGGAGTCATCCCACGAGACATACGGTGCTGGCAGTCTTTCACACACAAGTATGAATTACCACCAGCTTGTTTCATCTTCGGGAGCTCTGGTGGCCCAGTTGGCAAGGAACTGTACTGCCCTCTCTGGGGTTCAAATCCAAGAGCAGCTCCCTGGGAAAAAGTTGGACAATCTCCTCCCATGTGATTTACAGCCCTGCAAACCTATTGGAGGGTCAGCTATGAATTGGTTCCAACTTGATGGCAATGAGTTTGCCCCTAGAAAAGAGTCACTATTCTGAGAGACTAGCCTTCTCATATGACAGCCAGAGCAAGGGAAGAGAAGTGATTTTGAGTGTGGTATATTTTAGGGGTATGATATGGTACAGGCCTCAACAGAGTGCGCAACTGGGTGCCTTTGAGAAGAATAAAGTCTTCATAAATAGGGAGGAAAAGGAGCCAACTTTAATCTCAGCATTTCGTTAAGGAGAAAGTTTACCTTCCTGCTCCCTGCAATCTCCTGTTTCCCCATGCAGTCTTCTGCTCCTGACCAAAGCCCACAGAGGCACGCACCCAATGGGGTGATGCAGCAAGCACCCCACATCCTGGAAGTGCATTCCTAGGGAATCCATGTCCCAAGTTTCAAGCAGATGTTAGCTGGTCTCAGCCACCGGAAAGTTTCTGTTTTCAATGCCTGGCACCCAATCCATGGTGTCCATGTTGTCATTTTTAAACCTCAGAAGCCTCTCGGCTCACCCAAACCAACTGCCTTCCCGTGGATTCTGTAATTTAGTGGCACGTCTCCATCGGGTTCACGGGAGCAGGATGTCTCATCTTTGTCTAGAGAATGACCGATGGTTAGCAGCCCAACTAGGAACCCAAGAAAGTTCCAAATGCACAAACAAATGGGAAAGGGGGACAAAACCCAAAACCACTGCTGTCAAGTCCACTGCAACTCACAGCAAACCCATGGGAGAGAACAGAACTGCCCCACAGGGTTCCCTAAGACTACACAAATCTTTACAGGAAGAGACTGAAACATCTTTCTCCTGCAGAGCAGCTGATGCATTTAAACAGCTGGTCCTTTCAATTCAAAGGTGAGCACTTGAACCACTGTGCCACTAAGGTCTCCTCAGCTCAGGGACAGGCAAGACTTTTCAAATTGCAGGAGACAAGGCAGAAGTCCCGCGTGTGCTTGCCTCTCCTAGCTGAGCACCCCCAGAATGAGCGAGAAGATGCATGTGGTTCTGTACGGTGGACAAACTCTACATGGGTTACTCAGGACAATCAGTTAAATGCTTAACAACCTATGTGGCTCAGGGGCTGATTCCTGTACCAGCGGGAACCCCAATCATAGGGAGGCTGGGGGCCTTGGGAACAGGCCAGAGTGCTCTTTATCAACCAGTATGGAAGTTCTTGCCACACCTTGACAATGCAGGGCCACCCCAGCTGAACAGCAGTGCCACTTGGTCCACTCGGCACACGGTCTAAGCTGGTTGGCCATTGTCCACAGAATGAGGTGCAGGCCTTAGGAAGTTCCTGCACACATGGCCGCAGGCCACCCTGCCAGGGGGACACTGGCGCTCCCATCCTCCGAGGCAGAAGCTGAGCATCAGGCCTGCCCAGGACAGACAGACAAGAGAGCTGTCCACTGACGAAGCACAGCTTCTGCTGCCCTTCTTGGCCAGACCTCGGTTTGAGCAAGAGCTAGTTTCTAGGAGAGAAAGGAGAGGTGCAGGCAGCCCATTTGCACACCACAGCCTTGGTCTCAGGCCATGTGGATGGACATACAGACAATCCTCAAAAACTATGGTCAGAATATCCTGGCCAATCCCTGGAATGCAGCCAGCCTGGCCAGGGAACAATTTGTGTCTCTCCTTGCCCATAAGTCAGGCTAGAGTTTGGAAGGAGGTGTGTGATTACAAAACAAAACTCAACCAGAGAAAGATGAAGGAGCTTAAGACCATGGCTTAAACATTTTACTTGGCTCCTCATAACCCATCCGGTTTTGCATATGCTGTTGTTCCCTACGCCTGGAATGCACACGCCCCATTTTTCTCTCAGGCCAATGGTGGTCTAGCATCCTCAAAAGCTTCCAGCAGATTCCATCCCTTCCTGGGAGGCTTCTCTGGCCTCTCTCCTCCAGGCTCACTTAGTCATTCTCTCCCAGAACTCTCAGCACTAGACCCCAAGGACTGCATTATTTATACACACACCTTGTACTCCTCCTCAAATCCAGCTGAGAGCTCGAGGCCGGAACACATCTCCATAGCCTTTCTCCCCAGTGCTCAGAACTGTCTGGTCTTCCACACAGAAGACAAGGCCCCCTTCACAGAGAAAGCCACGTGCCCCACGAGCTGTGCAACAAAGGGCTCGTTCTAGATCTCCAGTGTCAAGTTAATGATTCTTTACCAAACAGGGAAGTCTGTTCTTATAAACTCCCGATCTAAATGAAACTGACTGAAACTGTAAAAATAAAAGGCCCAATTCCCTGTATGGTACAAAATGTTAACATTCTTTTTTTTTTTTTTTTACACTTTTAAAAAATTTTATTATTTTGTGTGTGTGTGTGTGTGTACTATCAAATCAGACCTGACTGGTACAGGAGGAGACTGCCCCTTCTTCTCCAGCAGAGCATCTGGTGGATTTGAACTGTGCACCTCTGGGATTGCAGTGCAGCTAAAATGTTAACATTCTTAAGTATTAACTGAAAAGCTAATGGTTGTAGCCCTTCCAGAGGAAGAAAGTTCTGGCCAACCCCTTCTAAAAACCAGCCACTAAAAATCTTAGGCACACAGTTCTACTCCCATGCACCCAGGGGTCAACATGGGTCAGAGTGGACCGAAGAGCAACTAGTTAACAAACTTCAAGCTGTTGAACTTTCCCCAAAATGTTTACCTTTCCTCTAGGCCAGAGGAGAGAAAGAGCCAGAAGTCAGTTTAAAAACTAAAGAGTGCCTGATCCAAGCCACAGTATTTTCAATTGCTTCCTGAACATTTGAATTGAAATGTGTTTTTCAGATGCATTCTTTTTGGGTTTTTCTCAGATAATTAATAAGACAGACCCAAGAAGAATAAATGCCTCTGAATACGTATTGAAGAAGAATACTGAATATCCCATAAATAGCTAAAATAACAAACCAAATGGTCTTGATGCAAGTGCAACCAGGTTGCTCCATAGAGGCAAAGACGGGTAAACTTTGTCTCACACACTTTGGGCATCTTGTCAGGAGGGGCCAGTGCTTGTAACAGGACATTTTGTTTGGGGAAAGCGGAGAGTCAGTGAAAAAGCAGAGGGTCGTCAGTGAGGTGGCTGGACAGTGGGCTTGAGTATGGCAGAGGCGGGGAGGATCGAGCTGGAGAGGTCAAACTTTCTCTCCTGTTCATAGGGGCCCTATGAGTCATAGTCAAATCAGTATCCCTGGAAAACAACAGACTAATCTGCCAGTAGCTGTTGTATCTGCCCTCTCCCCAAGGTTTCTCTCAGGCAGTCTTACAGTAAAAGCTGATAAGCAATGGGATCTCTTCTCAATTTCACAGAGAGCCAAAAGAGCCCTGATAAATCCCACAAATGGGTCACATGCGGTTTCTACAGTCTTTACATGGTTTCTGCACATTCCGCACATCAAGGGGAGATTTTTTGCTCAAAGACCCTGCTGTGGATGGAATGGTGTCTGCCCAAAAGATGAGCTGGATGTATACACACCTGGGGAGCTGATTAATATGTGTTAATATATAGCTTCTGATTCCCGTTACCTAGGGTGGAAATGCAAATTTTCAGCAGGGGGTCAGGCCAGAATGAACACGCTCAAAGCCCCAATTTGGAAATAGGGTCTTAGAAGATGGTACCAGGTGAGTCTACATTAACACCGGAATAGGATGGATTCTGACCTTATGTGACTGGTGCTCTTATAGAAGAGACACAGACAGACAAGGGGAAGAGCCTCCATGTGCATCTACAAGCCAAAGGAACACCTGGACTTTCTGGAAGCCGGTAAAAACAAGGATCTTCTCCAGAGACTTTGGAGAGAGATGGCCTTGGCCCAGCCGGTGTGCTGACTTGGACTCCCAGCTTCCAGAACTGAGACACAAGAAGTTCCTGTTTTGTAAGGCCATTCATTCTTGTGGTAGTTGGTTATAGCTGTCCCAGGAAACTGACACGGGCCCTGATCTCCTGTCACACAAGCCCACACACCCTCCATCACCAATGAGCCTGGACACCGAGAAGCCCACAGCATCATGGTCATTAGATTTCTGCCACAATTTTCATGACAAACCTAGACCCTTGAGGATTCAATTTAGGCATTTAGACAAATTGCCAAGGACGGCCAATTGTAAGAATAACTCCTCTGAAAATCTGTCTCAAGATGCATTCAGTGGAGTTTAATTTAGTGAGCCATCACATTTCATTTATTCCAGATTTATTACACGTTCAATACAGAATGTAGAATTTATACCAGATGTTTCGTGAAGGGGGTGGGGGGAATTAGGATGATTTAGCCCAGAGAAGAGAAGTTTGAGGGTTAATTTAATTAAACTGTCATGATCCTAGGAGTTCTTTTTTAACCAGCAGGAAGTAAACAAGACAGGGCCTCAGGTACAGAGGAACAGGCTCCTGGGGTTTAAGTCAGGAGAAAGGCAGGGTTACAGTCAGCTGCAGGAGACCCTGGAGGCCAGAGAGTTTCTTTTCAAACCTTCCTGAGAGAGAAGACAAACTCTTAAAGGAGCCGTTCCTTCCTCGGCCTCTGAAGTTGAGAGTTTAAAAACAAAACTTTAAGAGAAACAAGCTCAGGAAGAAAATCTCAGCTTTGTCACCAACAGACTGTATGACCCTGGGCAAGTTCAGTTACCTGTAAACTTACATTTCCTTATTTCCTTGGTGCAGACGGGTATAGTACTGACTCCTGTGAGGCTCTCAAGTCCCAGTGACTTTTCAAAGTCACTTATTAGAAATGCTATCTATCTTTGGCTATGTGGCATTGTTGTGGTCAGACACAAGATGATCCCATACACAGAACAAATGCTGCCCAGTCCTGTGCATATCCCCAAATCAAACAATTGTGGTCCACAGAGTTGTCACAGCTCATTTTCAGTAAATTTCTGGTCTTTTTTTCCTAGTCCCTCTTACTTGGGAAGCTCTTCTGGTCTGTTCAGTATTATAGTAACATGCAGGACTCAAGACAGGCAAGCAGTAGCTGTACATGAGGTTCATTGGCTGGGAATCGAAAGCAGGACTCCTGCACAGAAGAAGAGGTATCTGCCACTGAGCCACCACCATCCGCATCTTACACACCAGCAGTAATCTTAGGAGTCTGTTCATTTTGCCTGTGTGCATTTAGCTTATTTTTAGTTATTTGACATTAAAGGCAAATTAATAACTAAAGCATTCCTCTGCAAGTTCCTGGAGAGCATTATCTTCAGTTTTCAGGCCCTCAATATCGTTTCTTAGCTCCGGAGGAAGCTATGCCACCTGTATTTTAAATACCAGCAGGGTCACCCGTGGCGGGCAGGCTATCAGAGATATCAGAAATGGTAAGGATGGTACAGGGTAGGGAAAGATTCCGATCTGTCTTTCATACGCTCACTATAAGTGGTAGTTGATTTGATAGCACCTAACAAAAACACAACATGTAATATCTAGGGAATGCTGCTGGCCTAGAGGTTAAGCAGCTGCACTGCCAACCAAAGTCACACAGTTCAAATTCACCAGCTCAAGAAGGATTCAGTCATCTTTCTCAGAAGAAAAGATGGGCAATTTCTTCCTGTGCGATTTACAGCCACTGAAAACCTGCTGGACAACCATGAGACAGTTCCACTCTACAGCACAAAATAAGAATATATAACGCACATAATGTCTACGCCTTCCATGGACAGAGCACCAAGAGTCAATAAAGGAAGCATTAACATCCTTTCCAAACAAAAAACCTAAAGCTCAGAGTGGTTAATTTACCCAAAGCCATACAGCTGGTTAAGGAACTAGGTTAACTTTCAGGCCTACAATCTTCTTTATATTTATTCAAGGGTCATGTGAGAAAGTGGTACACACACATGCACACACATGCACATTTGAGTCCTACATTTCTAGAAGGACCACAAAACGAGAAACTAGGTGATACTCCATCTCAATCAATTTTGTTGGATCTACACAAGTTAGCCAAAGAACTTTATCTCAGTGTCATGAAGCTCAGAAGAATGAAAAATCACCTGCATTGAGAGACAGAAGGGAAACACACCCAACACTTCCTGGCCACTCCGCAAGTCCAGATCTGCTGGGCTAAAGAGGCCGTGGTGGGAGAGGGGAAGCAGCAGCCCTGGGTGGGGATGTGGTACCCCAGGTTTTCAGCAGCTCTTGCAGGAGAGAGAGAACCTGTCTGTACGAAGGAAGCCCCAGGAGGGATGGAGCCCGTGGGACTCTGCTTCACCAGCTGGTTGCTAAGCTCCATAGTGCAGGAGAGCAGTGAGCAGGCTCTGCTTATGACCGTGTAACCTTGCATGCTCCATGGTTCAATTTTCTCATCTGCAAAATAAGGATAGCAGCATCCATCTCATTGAGTCATTGGTTTTTAAACATTTTATTATTAAAAAATATTAAGCACAAAATAGTAGTATGATGAATGATTTTTTTTTCCTTTTTGGAAAATGTGTAGTCAAGAAATCAGGATATGTATTGCACTGTGCAAGTCCACTGTCAGAGATCCCTCCAAAATGTTGAAGAGCAATGATGTCATTTGGAAGACTAAGGTGTGTCTAATTCAGACCATGGTCTTCTCAATAACCTGCTACACATCAAAGAGCTGGACAATGAATAAGAATGTCAGCAGAAGAATTGATGCCTTTGAGTAGCTGTGCTGGAGAAAAGTACTGAATATCCCATGGGCTGTCAAAAGAACAAACAGATAGGACTTGGGAAAGGTATAGCCAGAGTTCCCCTTGGAGGCAAAGATGGTAAAACATCGTCTTTCATACTTTGGACATGTAGTTAGAAGAGGCTATTCCTTGGGAAGGGACAATATGCTGGGAATGACGGAGGGTCAGCAAAAGAGAGAAAGACCTTAACCCAATGAAATGGATTGACATGGTAACTTCAGCAGTGAGTTCTAGTGTGTCAGAGACGATAAGAATAGGTACAGGATAGGGCAGGGTTTCAGTTGGCTATTCAGACGTCACTAATGAGTCTTACTCGACTCGAAAGCACCTAACAACAATATGATAAACGCTGGGCACGCATCAGCTTCAAAATACCCAACTGGACACATCTGGTTTCATCAGCGTTCTCACTTCCTGCCTCCAAGCCTGGAGATTACAAACCCCAGACATCAAGTACTCCATCTCCAACTATTTCAGTATGCCTTATGACTGGTTTAAGAATTAAATGAGATATCTGGAAGTGAATTACTTAGACACCAGTAATAAGTACTTGGTAAACATCAGCTTGTATTCCTGGAGCCCCTGAATGATACAAATGATTAACATGCAAAACTGCTGAGCCAAAGGCAGAAAGTTTGTGATCACCCAGAGGGGCCTCAGGAGAAAGCCTATTGATCTACTTGGGGAAAACATATCAGCTCTTGAAAACCCTATGGAGCACACAGGGAACACCTGTGGAGTTCTACCCTGGAACACATGGGATTGCCAAGAATCAACTCAATGGCAAATGGTTTGCATTCTTTGTTATTATTAAATAAATGATGGTGTTCTGATGGCTTCATGGTAAGGAGTTGTGCTGCCAACCCAAAAGCAGGCAGTTCAAATCCACCAATTGCTCCATGGGAGAAAGATGGGCAATTCCCCTCCCATGTAATTAACTGCCTCTGAAAACCCACTGGAGGGTCAGCTCTAGGTCAGTTCTGACTCGACAGTACCCAACAACAAGAACTTTAAACAAATGAGCAAACATTACTACTTAAGTGGTCACTGTGAACCACTGCTGCCAGGCTTACTACCACGTGGGCCTCTGCTTCCTGCGCTGTTGAGTGGAGACAAACCCCGCTGCCTCAGCCAGTGGATGCGTATGCTTCAAGGGTCTGCTATACTCAGGGGTGGGAGGTGTCTGAAAGGCCTGCATATCATTAACACGATCTCTGAACTGTACCATCTGAACATATGGTACCCAGGGCACTTGCTCACTGACTTGTGGATGCCTGCGTCAGCCCCACAGCTAAAGACCATGCCTTCCCTTTCTCCCCACATCTCGTGCTAAATAAACACTATGCTGCACATGGAACACAATCACTGCCGTTAATCCTTGCTAGTGGAGTTGGATTATACAACAAGTAAGGTGAACACAGGTTCCCTTGTGTTTACTAATCTGTAGGGAACTCAAGTTTTCTCACCACATCAAAGATTCTATTCCTAGGCATGGCTGGTATGTGTCTCACTTCTATCCCCACAGCTCTTACCTACAGAATCAAAGACCCTTTTCAAATTTTTAATCCCTGACTGGGAAAGGGTACCCAGTAAGCAAATCGGGCATGAGGCGAATTCTAGACTAGTAATAAGCAAATTAAGTCCGTGTTTACTTTGCTTACTGGGTAATCCACCTGTCTACGAGTGTTGACCGAGGCACACACATCTTCTTGAGTGAGTCTTCACTCCAGTCTTAGAGAGGGAAATTATTGCCTCTTTACAGACGGGAAAACCGAGCCTAGAAGAGATCTCTCTTTCTTAATTGCTTGATTGTATGGAAGCCTGTCTCAAAGTTCACATTCTGTCCTCTTTTGGTGCTTTCCAATAATTTGTCAAAATACTGTCTATTTTACATAACTGTCTTGGCTTTTCAGGTATACAAAGTGAGTGGCATTTAGGATATTCACAAAGTTGTACAACCACCACTACCACATCATGCCTGAACATTTTCATCACCCCAGAAGAAATCTCTGACCAACAGCTGTCACTTCTCAATGTCCCACACCTCATTCTCTGGCAACTACTAATCTGAATTCATTCTCTATGTTTTGCCTATTTTGGACATTTTGTCTCTGTGGACTCATACAATATGTGGCCTTTCATGCCTGTTTCCATTAAAACCCATAAGGCAGCTCTGGTGGCATAGGAGCTCGGGAGCTGTGCTACTAACCCAAAGGCCTACTAACCTCCCGGCAGTTCGAATCCACCAGCTGCTCCACGTGGGAAAGAAAAGCAATCCCCCCATGTATTTATAGCCTCCAAAACCCTGCGTGGGTTGGGTTGTCAGCTATAAGTTGGTTCTGCATCAAAGATAAGGAGTTTTGAGGATTTTTTTTTTCACTTAGTATAATGTTTTTTAAAAATTCATCCATATTGTAGCATGCATCCATCCCTTTAGTCGTTTTTGATGACTAAGTAATATTCCACTGTACGGATACACCACATTTTGTTTATGTTTATCCACTACTGGATATCTGAGGTGTTTCCCCTTTTTGGCTAGTCTGACTATCCGCACAAGGCATGATACTCATGTACAAGTTTTTGTGTAGACATATGTTTTCATTTCTCTTTACTATATACTTAAAAGTGCATTTGCTTGGCTCTACGGTATTTCTATGTTTACCTTTGAGGACCTGCTAGAATATTTTCTAGATCTTATGCACTCTTTTACATTCCCACCAGCACTGTATGAGGGTTCCCACTGCTCCACATTCTCCCCAACACCTACTATTCCCATCTTTTGATTAGCCACCCAAGTGAGGGGTTAATGAGTCTTTGTGGCATAGTGCATAACATACTGGGCTGCTAACCAAAATGTTAAGAGTTCAAGTTCACCAGCTGCTTCGTAGGAGAAAGATGGACAGTCTCCTGCCATCAGGACTCAGAAGCCCAGGGGAGGGTCACGAGGAGATGGAAATGACTCAAGAGCATTGAGTTTAATGAGAGTGAATCCATTTATATGTGTTGCACTGCCAACTCAAAAACAAGCAGTTCAAAGCCATCAGCTGCTCTACAGGAAAGACAGGCAATTTCCCCTCTCCCCCATGCAACTACAGGCTATGAAACCCCCCTGGAGGGTCAACTATGCATTGAGTCTCACTTGGCAGCAGTCAGTGAGGGGGTTTTGATACATAAATTGGCAGAGAAGAAGACTATGATCACCCTTTTGCAGATGAATAAATTATGGACTCAGAGAAAATGAATAACCTTATATAAAGCAATGGTCTTGTCATTATACTCTTGAAGAGACACTGCCAATAGGTACAATTTCTACCTTGGTTTCTGCTCTAGCCAAAAGATTGGAGGAACTGAAATGAGTATCATATTATCCAATTTGACCCAGAACGGAGTGCTGTCTCTGCTGTGAGGTTTATATACATTCATCACTCAAACAGCCTACTTGTTCTAAAACTCACTATTTCCCATAAGAATCATCCGCTCTTATAATAAACAATCACATCTCTTCAGTTCTAACAACTAACAGGATTTATAACGCACCCTTGACTTTTTCTAAAAATAGCAAATCCCCTCCCCAAGTCCAGAGATAGTCAGCGATACCTTAATACAGATTAAGCAGTGTGGCTGTGGCCACCTTGTCCTCAAGCTCCAGACCTCTGTCAGGGACACAGCAGGCAAGTCCTAAGGTCCAGGCCTGTGATCCATTCACTGAGGAATCTGCAATGAGCTTCACAGCAATTTAAAACTGAGCATGAGAGTAGGGAGGGGAAGACAGGAGAAAAGATGCTGAAGGAAAGACATTTCAATCACATCCGCCAAAGGAGGAGAAAGAGCTTTAGGAGCCATGAGAATCAGGGCCCTCTGGCCTCAAGGCCCAGCTCTCTTATTACCAACTGTGCAACCCTGCCTGTGAAAATTTCTCATTCTCTCAGCACCTCAGGTTTGTTGTCTGTAAAATAGTGGTGAAATACAAAATACCTATCACTCCAAATATCACAAATTAGCTATGGTACATAGATAAACCATAAAAGCTAAAAGGAAAATAAAACCAGTTGTCTTCAGCTCAAATCAAAGCCACAGAAGCTCATGTGTATCAGGGTAGATCTGTGTTCCAGGGGGCTTTCAATTGCTGGATTTTCAGAGGAGAACACCAGTTATTTCTGAGGCCCTTGTGGGTAGGCTTGAAATCCAGTCTTCCTGTTAGCAGTCAAACACGTTCACTGTTTGCACCACTCAGAGAGAGAACGTTAAAAAAAAAGATGTTGTTGGGTGTCTCTGAGTCGACTAATACTCACAGTGATCCTATGACCAACAGATTTGATCCTTGCTCTATCCTGTGCCATCTTTATGGTCTTTAACACATGGCAGGTCCACTGGTCATCAACAAAGAAGTGAGCAGTATTTCCACATAATGGGTTTTGGGGTTTTTCCTTTAATAAAGGTCATTAGGGCTATTAACTACTTCTAATTTCACAATAAGCATACAATAAAATGGTTAAAACCAAGGTAAAGGTCTAAGTAGTGCAAGCTTCATAAAGTAACATCAAGGGAAAAAAGCCAAACCCTTCACTTTAAGTCCCTGTTGTGAGTCAGTTCTGACTCCTAGTGACCCTCCATTGCTTTTCTGAAGCTATAAATCTTAACAGGAGGAGACTCTGCTCAGGAGCACCTAGTGGATTTGAACTGCCCATCTCAATGTTAGCATCCTACTGCTGCATAAGAAATAAACTCTCCCAAAACTTAACAGCTTACACACCTCATAGTTTCTTTTGGTTTTATCAGAGTGAAACTTAGTTGGGGGCCTCTGGCTCGGGGTCTCTCTTGAGGTTCCACTTGGGCTGTGGTCAGGCCACTGAAAACTCAACTGGAAAGGGAAGGTGGAGATTCACTTCCCAGCCCAGACACATGTCTTTTCACAGGCTGTCCCCACAGGAACAAGCAATCCAAGGGAGAATGCCCAAGATGGAAGCCAGTCTTTTTAGAACCTACATTGGTGCCTTTAAATTGTGGTGTCAGTGAAAAACACTGACTATTCCACAGATTGCCAAAAAGAATAAACAAGTCTGTGTTGGAAGTAGTGCAACCAGAGTGCTGCTTAGAGGCAAAGACAGTGAAAATTCCTGTCATACACATTGTGTTGTCAGGAGGGTCCACTCCTTGGAAAAAGAAATGCTGAGAAAGGTGGAAGGTCAGAAAAAAGAGAAGAAGACCCACAACGAGCTGGGCTGGACACAGTGACTGTAACACTGGGCTTGTGCATGGCGGAGATTATGAGGGGGGCTCCAGAGAGGGCACGGTTCAGATCAGTGTTCAGAGAGTTACCGTAAGTCACAGTCAACTTGATGGCACCTAACAACACAATCATTTCAGAAGTGATAGCCCATCGCTCCACTGTATTATCCTTGTTAGAATCATGAACATATGTGTTAGAAGTCAATAGATCCATCCCAGACTCTAGGACAGGCATATTCACACAAAGGTGTGAATACAGGGACGCAGGGATTATGGGGGACCATCTTGACAAGGAAGGCTGGCCTGCACTTGATGAGAACAGAATGCTCATTACAGCATGCTTTGTGATCATGACAAAAACACAAACAACCTTGCTGTATGGCAACAGACAAATAAATAACTTGCTGAGGCAACAGAGCTCTATACAGGAGTTTAAAAAAAAAATTTAAAAAGGAAAAGATCATGAACTAAGCCTACATGTATCAACACCAATAAATCTCATAAAACAGTGTTGAACAAGTTGTCAGAAGCAAATTTTAAAAAGGACACGAATAGCACAGTTACCACCTGTAAATATTTCTAACACATAAAAATGAATGTTCTGGCTAAGGCTTTCCACATGCGTCGTGAAGGCACACAAAACATGCCCGGGCAGAATCCCACCGACCTCGACCCAGCTGCTCCCTGGAGAAGGGGAGGGAAGGGAGAGAAGGGATTTAGAAGGCTTTACTGGTTGACTGAGCAATGAATAAAAACAAAATTTTAAAATATTATCCTGTTTTTGCTAAACCATACACTCATTCCTATTACATGCATCTATCACACCCTCCCTCACTGTCATCAAGTTGGAACCAGCTCACAGCGGACCCTCTGGTGGGTTTTCAGAGGCCAGTCGCATGGGAGGACTGTCTGGTGGAATTTGAACTGCCAGAACTGAGCAGCGCGTCTGCCACCAGAGCTGAGCCTCTACGTTGTTGTTAGGCGCCATCAAGTCAAATACAGCTCTCAGCAACCCCACGGCAGATCTGAACCTTGCCCTGTCCTGCACCATCCTCTCCATCTCTGGTAGACTCGAGCCCATTGTTATCGTCACCGTGTCAATCTATCTTGTTGAGCGTCTTCCTCTCTTTCTCTGACCCTTCACCTACCACAGCATGACGTCTATTTCCAAGGACTTGTCCTTCCTGACAACATTCCCAAAGCATGTGAGACAAAGTTAAACCATCGTGTTTCTGAGGAAGCATTCCGGTTGCACTTCCTCCAACAAGACTTATGTGAACTAGCAGTCATGGGCATATTGAATGCTCACATCTCTAAGGCTCTAGAAATTCAAGGAACCGATAGTATTATTTTCTTTTCTAAATTAAAAATATTCTTGCTGACATTATGTCTACTCACCTATGTTTCCAGGCTTTATGGGCACCTTCAGACAGACAGAAAGGACTCTTGTTATTGCATGCTATCAAGTCAACTCTGACTCATATCAGCACTATGTACAGTGCAACAGATAAAAAAATCAGTCTGGGGAATGTATGAGAATAATAACAAGAGTTATATGTAGGTGGTGTGATGTGGTTTCAAGGAGTTTTCTCTATGCTTATTTATATTTCCTAATCTTACTGAAACAATACAGATTGTGTGTATAAAAAAAAACAGAAAAGATTCTTCAGAAATCAACCCCACAGACAAAATGGTTCAATATCAGAACATACCAGCTTTGAGAACACAAATGAATTCCAACCTAAAAGGAAGATCTAGGATAAAAAAAGGGAGGATAAATGAAAAGGCTGAGAGTTGAGTCTACCCAGAGAAACCTCGGAAGAAAAGAGCCTGGCAAACTCTTCTGAAAATCAGCTACGTGAAAATCCAGTGGAACACAGTCCTACTCTGACACGAGTGCTGGCATAAGTTAGTGTCAACTCGATGACAAGGAGAAGTTCATCTTGGGGGAGCCCTGCTCCTGATGCTGGGCCAGCTGGGGCTACCCTGACATCAGAGCTCTGGGGAACGCTAGAGGACTGAGCCACACGAGGCTCCCTGGAGGGAATGACTTGCTGGCGGCCATGCTGAAGGGAGGAGGCTGCTGAGGCCAAAGTGCTGGCGCCCCTGACCGCCACCACAGACAGAATGTCCCCCAGAGTGATACCAGGATGTAGGGGTCAGAAACACACACCAGAGCAATTCTCCAGGCACAATCACAAGTGTCCCGCCCCCTGATTTATGCCCCTCTGTGCTCTCCCACGTTTGGTGGTGAAAGTGCACAGCATGTATCATAAGGGAATAAATAAACCTTAAAAAGAGAAGTGTTTCTGTCTATAATTCACAATGTTCAAGAGGCTGGCTTAAACAACCACATGTCTGATAGAGCTTTTGGAGAAGGACAAGGGTGACAGGGGTCAGGCAGAAATCTCTGCCTAACCATCTCATGCCATGCAAACCTTCAGAGCCCAGGGGCTGGTGCAGGAGTCACAGGCTTCATGGCTCTGACATTCCACTCCCCAAACTCTCAAACTGCATCTCCCGCAGAGCAGAGCAGAGCAGAGCAGAGCAGAGCAGAGGGGTAAAGGGAGAGGTTATGTAAATACTGAGAAACCTGCAGCATCAGGGGTGGAGGTGGACAAGGCTAGTGCAAGAACATAAAAGTGAGGCTTTCAAGTCCCCTTGGAGCCCTGGTGGCTTAGATAGTAAGGAATAGCATAGTCAACTCCAAAGGTACATAGTTAAAATCCACCAGCTGCTCTGTTGGAGAAAGGTGATTTACTGGCTCTGAAAACCCCCTGGAGGGTCAGCTCCAGCTCAAAAGTACATAACATCAATGACAAGTCTTGTTGGGTAAGAAGAAGAAGAAAAAGAAAGTAAGGTTCTATTGTAAATAAGTCCTGTGTGAGTATGACAGTAAATGCTTAGAAGAGCTGGAAAAAAGAGAAAGATAGAAAGAGGTCAACTGGATGAGAAGTGGGGCAAGTAGTCAGATTATGTAGGTTCTGGTCTCAATGTGTGTGTGACCCCGGGCAAGTCACTTCCGCTCTCTGAACCCCAAGTTGCCTCATCTTATGTATAAGCAGGAAGGGAGGGGAGATGAGATAAGGAACTGATGGCTCAGGAACTGCCCCCAGACAGCCCACAGAGTGAGCAGTTCTGGGGAGAAGGTCCTGCCTCCTCCTTGGAGACAGGCTGTGCTCCTGGTTCATGCTAACTTCAGTGCTGACAAAATCTATGCACGACAGCCTCCTCCTCATAGATCACAGGGCAAATAAACATGCACAAAAAGCAAACTGTGACTCTTTCTTAAGTTTTATAAAAACATGTTAGGAGGCCAGTCACTGGCCTATGACATTTATTTGAAGTTCCTTCCCTAGGACTGTAAGTAGTATCATTCTTCCTCACCAAGCATCCTTGTTGGTGGATGACCACACACTGGGGCATCTCATCTTCTGGTCACTTGTTGGGAGTACCCAGACAATGTCCGAGGAGTGTAGTCCAGCACCCTCAGCCCAGGCTTCCTCTTGGCCATGTTTCACTCATTCTTTCTGGGGGGTCAAGCCAGCACTTAGGATCACACCAACAACCACAGGTTAGTCCCACTACCAGACCTTAGGGCCACTTATGAATACACTTACGCATTATTAAAAAAGGGCTCTGATGGTGCAGTGGGTGAGCACTCAACTTCTAACCAAAAGGTCAGTGGTTCAAACTCAATAGCCACTCTTGATGAAGGCTGTGGAGGTCTGCCTACATAAATAGACTCACCCACTATCATCAAGTTGACACCAACACATAGTGACCCTCCGTCAGGTTTGCAACATTGTAAATCTTTACATGAAATCTTGACATATTGTTCTACTGTGGGGCAGCTGGTGGAATTGAACAACTAACCTTTATGCCAGCAGCCAGAATATAATGCACTGCACCACTAAGACTCCTTTCCATAAACGTCACTAAGAACAGTCCTACTCTTCTCTACAGTGTCCGAGTGGCAATTGACTTCCCAGAAACAAGCTTGATTTGGACATACATTACAAAGTCACTAGTAGCAAAATGGTTGAGTGCTTAGCTACTAATTAAAAGGCTGAAGGTTCAAATTCACCCAGAGGCATCTTAAAAGAAAGGTGTGGCAGACTACTTCTGAAAAATCAGCCACTGAAAACCAGGACAGAGCTCAGTTTTAATCTGACACACTTTGAGTCACCACGAGTCAGATCAACTCAATGGTACCGGGTTTACTATATACAGTTCTCAAAGCTCTAGTGCTGCAATCTCAAAGGCACACAGTTCGAATCCACTAGCTGCTCCATAGAAGGATAGGCAATCTGCTCCTGTGTAATTAACTGTCTCTGAAAAGCTGCTGGAGAGCTACGGATCAGCTAGGGGTTGGTTCCAACTCCATGGTTCTCAACAACAATACAAAGGTTAGAGCTTGGATGGTCTTAAAGAGGGTCTAGTTTAGTGTCCTAGAAACATTTCAGTTAAGGATTTTAACATGAAGTCTTCCACAGAAACTCAGTAAAGGGGAGTTCACAAGAGGAAGCCAAATGTACTCACTCACTCACTGCTCCCTCTGTATCTTCCAGCGACTTCTCTCAAAAACACCGTTTAAAACGTGAAGCCAGAGGTTTCTCTGTGGGGATGAAAAAGCTTTTAGAAATAGGTAGTGGCTATGATGACACAACATTGTAAATGTAATTAATGTCACTTAAAGTAATTAAAATGGCAAATTTTATACTATAGATATTTTACCACAACAAAGTTTAAAAGCACAGCTTAACCTAAACCCCTTATTTAACTGGAGCTAAAGCTGGGGCACTGGGGTGGGTGCCCAGAGGATGCACAGCCCAGAGTCTAAGGGCGTGAAAGATCAGCAGATATCACGCTACCCTCGCCAAGCCCTGTCACGGAAGCATCTCACCATCGCGAACCATCAGCTGAGCCACCAGTGGGACCAAACAGTAGATGGGTGGTATTCAAAAAACTCACTGCTGTCGAACTGGAAACAACTCATAGCTAATCCTCCAGTAGGTTTCCAGGGGGCTGTAAATCATACAAAGGGAAACTGCCCATTTTTCTCCCAAGAAGCCACGGGTAGATCTGAACTGCGAGAGAGGTGCAGGCTTTAGGCTTGCAATACAACATAAGCTGTGCCAGCAGAGCTCCCTAGACAGATGGTAGCTTGTTTATTTCCAAGGAATAGAATATTAGAAGGAGAAGATAGGGAAAAGTATATTAAATATGCCATGAACTGCCAAAAGAACACACAAATCCATCTTAGAAGAAAGACAGCCAGAATGTGTCTTAAAAGTAGGATAAGACCAGCTCACTTAATTTGGACATGTTATCAGGAAAAGAGCAACTGTTGGAAAAGGACGTCATGTCTGGGAAAGAAGAAGGCCAATGAAACTGAGGAGACCATCAATGAGATAGATTGATACAACGGCTGTAACAATGCACTCAAATATATCCCGTGGGGCGCTGTAGTACTAACCTTGCTGGTGGTTCAAATCCACCAGTGGTTCCTTGGGAGAGAGATGGGCAATCTCCTCTTACAGCCTCCAAAAACTTGCTGGAGGGTCAACTATGAGTTGATTTTAACTTGACAGCAGAGAGAGTTCCAAGCTTACAGAAGGTGCAGAACAAGGCAGCACATCATATTATTCAATTTGTCATGAGTCAGAGACAACAGAGGCTGATAAAAGAAACGCGAGAGAGAATGCAGCATCTTGAACAGAGGCAGAGATAGAAGACACAAACAGGGCAGATGAACTCAAAAAAAGTTTGGGGACATTTAGTCAAAGATAAATAACTTTATACTCTTCCTCCTGAGGGGAGCAGCACAGTGTGACATCAAGAATACATTTTTAAAAGGTAAAGTTTGAATCTCAGCTTTATCAGGGCCAATGATGCAGCTCTGAAAATGTTACAGATACTGTGTTTTCTAGCCTGGAAAGCATCCATTCTTGTGTCTATTCCATCAATAAAAGAGGCACGAAAGAAAACGAACTTTTCTTTCTTCATAATCACACCAGCTACTACTTAGTGAGGTGGTTGAAATGATTAACATACTTGGCTGTTAACCAAAAGGTTAAAGGTATGAGTCCAGCAGGAGGTACCTCAAGAGAATGTGATCTACTTTTGAACATCTGCCACTGCAAGCCCTTAGAAACAGTGTTATTCTCACACCTGAAGTTGCTATGAGTTGGGGTCCATGTAACAGCAACTGCTTTTGTCTCCTCCTTAATGCTTCCTTTGGGTCAAGGCCTGCACTAGCATTTAACAACGTCATCATTTAAAAGGAACCCTCTTACCAACCTTATTGGGTAAATGCCGTAATTCCCACTTCTAGGAAGATACGCAGCTGATGAGGTCAAGTAACTCACTCAGCCAGAGCTCCCGGCTAGGAATGAGAGCCCACGTTTGAACTCAACACCTCATCTTTCAAAGCTAATACTCTTAACCATTATCTGTAAAGGACTAAATAAGAGTATGTGTGGAAGAAAACCTACCGACTGGGAACACACATTTGGCAATACAATCTCAAATAAGAGTCTCATAACAAAGGATTACAGAATACTCCTGGAACTCCACAAGTAAAGACTAATAACCCAATTACAAAATGGAAAGAAGATATGGAAAGAATTTTCACAGAAGATATTCAAATGGCCAACAGACACATGAAGAAACGCTCAAAATCACAGGCAATAAGAGAGATAAAAATCAAAACCACAATGAGATAGCATCTCACTCCAGTAGCAGTGGCAAAGTTTAGTAGGACAGTAAGTAAGAAATATTGGCAAGGATGTGGTGAGAGAGGAACTCTCACACATTGTTGATGGGACTGTAAAATTACCGTACAGCCACTCTTTTTTTTTTAAAAAAATGAGTGGATTATATTTGGGGTTGGG
>NW_006399973.1:4367888-4373297 GCF_000299155.1 Elephantulus edwardii | reverse complement strand
AAATTGCTGGGTCAAATGGTATCTCTATGTGCAACTTTTTGAGAAAGCATCACACCACTTTCCAGTGGTTGCACCAAAATGGTACAACCACTTTTGAATACAGTTTGGTACTTCCTCAAATAGCTAAACATAGAAATTCCATATGATCTAGCTATTCCATTGCTTGGAATATACCCTGAGTGAATGAAAACTGAGGCTCAAACAGAGACTTGTATACTAATGTTCATAGCAGAATTTTTCACCATCGCAAGAACATGGGAACACCCCAGATATCCAACAACAATCAAATGGAACATTCACACAATGGACTACCACACAGTATGCAGAAGCTGATTTTGCAAATTACTACTTAACTTGGGAGGGACTGGGAAGCATTATGTTGAGTGAACACACTCAGTTCAATAAGGATAAATACTGCAAAAAATTATTGTAGAATGCTATGAGGATCCAAGGTGGGGCTGGGTGGAAGCAGAGGGGTGAGGATAAGTGGGGAGGGGGTTTAATCATAGGGTCATACAATTTGATGGGGAGAGGAGTGAAGGAAATGGGAAAGATCCAGTGTGGGAACAATATATTTGAACTTTGAAAATAAACAAGTATAAAATAATAATTAAAAAAAGAGAATATGTGTGCAAAGGCATTGTGGAAAGTGTAAAAAAGCCACACAAAAGATCAAGATTAATACTGTCTCCTCTTCTGGGTATCCAGATTGAGGCCACCACATGAGACTTCCAGGCTCCCACACTTGGGAACCCATCTGGGCCACTGAAAGATGAAAGGACCTCGAGCTCTCCATACAAACTGCACACCACAGTCTTTAGTGTAAAATGAAATGGAGAGGGGAGGTGGAAATCAAAAGGACCAAGATTTAAAAAGAAATGTTGAGGGTTGCGAGGCCATCCACACAAGTGCAAGGAGAACGTGCACTCCCTCTGTGTGGATCATCTACTCAAAAGCCAGGCTCCCGGCCTTCACGCTGCTTGATGTGGCCTCACCTGCCTGCTGCCTCAATTATACCAATTAGACTGGGCCTGTAGCTGGCATTTCATTTAGAAGAGGCAAATCTGGAGTTGAGCTGATGCAGCCAACACCCTCTCAAATGTACTTTACGAATCCAAACATTACCTCTTAGATGAATTCCTGCAGCTGAGAACTACTGCTGTCCCATGGTGGCCCCAAGATCTACATGGAGCTCAGGAATCTAGCTCTGGGTGGGGGCCGGAAAGGTAGGAAGGGATAATATGCTGGAAGGAAAGTCTAATGCCATGACAAGTCACCACCAATCCAGTGACAGGGAGTTTTCGAAGGCACATGGTTCAAATCCACCAGCTGCTTCTCAGGAGAAAGATGAGCAATCTCCTCCAATGTAATTTACTGACTGAAAATCCACTGAAGGGTCAGCTATGTGTTGATTCCAACTCAATGGTCCACAACAACTAGTGACTTAAAAGGACATGATGCCATTATAGTTACAGAAGAAAGAAGTCAAAATGAACCTGACTGGGCTAAAATCAAGGTGTTGATAGGATGTCATTCCTTTCTTAACACTCTAGGAGAGAATTTGTTTTCTCATCTTTTTCAATTTCTAAAGGTTGCCATATTCTATCTTCAAAATCACCAGTGTTCCATCTCTCTGCCCCTTTTCTTTCAAAGTCACAGTCTCTCTGACTGACTGTAGCCAAGTAAGGGTCTTCAATTTTAAAAGAGTCACGTGATTAGACAGGATCCATCTGGAAAATCTAGGACGCTCTCCCCTCTTCTCGAGGTCATTAACCATAACCACAACCACAAAGTTCCTTTCCCCAGGAAAGGAAAAACATTCACAGGTTCAGGAGATTGGGAGATAGACATCTTTGGAAGAATGACTACTCTGTCTACTGCCAGAGTGCCACAGTCTAAGAAAATAAATCAACAAAGTTTGGAGTAGTGGGTCTCTAACTTTGGGATGCATAAGAACTCCCTGGACAGATTACAGGCATCCTGGAGTTCAATCTCCACAATACTGATGGAGAAGTGGTTTGGGGCCAGGAATCCATATTTTAAGGAGCATCCTCAACAAATTATTCCTCCAGTCAATGTCCCAACATCCAGGGAAGAGAATGAGGGGCTGGATAGTAACTCAGATTCTGGTCAATAGCTCTTACTGAGCACCTACTCTGGGGAGCTAGGAGGCAGTCACTCCCAAATTCCAGAGCAGAACTGGCACTCAGGAGCTGTGGAAGTCACTTGGGCCAAGTCACTGACATTCTCTTGGGCTTCAGTATCCATCTCTGTCAAGTGGAATTCTATCAATTACCTGTCCAGTGAGGAAGGTTCCTTGGATGATAAGGAATCTATGTACATCAAGAGTGAAAATGTGGCTCACACACAGAGGCTGTTGTTATGAACCAACTTGTAGCTGACCACCAGCATGTTTTCACATGGGAAGAAGCTGCTCATCTTTCACCCATGGAGCAGCTGGTGGATTCAAACAACACACCTTTGGGCTGACAGCACATCACCTTACTGCTAAGCCACCAGAGTGCCACAGAGCCTAGGGTCCCGTTAACAGAGCCTGTCCTGCTTAGCCGTGGTGCTGTAGCTGGTAGTGTTGCCTGCTAACTGAGAGGTTGGCTGGCAGTTCAAATCCACCACTGCTCTGAGTGAGAAGAATCTTCCTTCCACAAAGATTTGCAGCCTCAGATGCCTGATATAGAAGGGGGCCATGATCCGGAAATGACTCATCAGCAGTGGGTTTGGTTTCTGGTGGGTCCTGCTGTGCTGTCTCTCCACGTGAGTACCTGAGCCAGGCTGTCCCTGCAGCCTTCTAGCCCCCTATCCTACACAGAGCTGCACGTGGGCAGCAATGCCCTCAACACAAGCCGCCTTACACTTCACAAAATCTAACAAGCCATTATAAATGAGTCTTCCAATGCATCAGTCAGGAAATTAAAAGTTATGGGTCTGGTGTTAACCATAAATCACCCACTTGTGCATACATATATAGTAAGTCATTAAAGTTAACACCATCTGCAGAAAATGCTACCCAGGGAATTAAGTCCTCTACAGTATTTGGCTCTAAATAATTCCATTTTCCACCAGAATAATCCAAGGCTCCTGGCCAAAATCATGTCCTGGCTGAAGTTAATAGTACTTACACCCACAGATGACCAGGGTAAATTGGTTCCTGTCCTAATCTTAAAATAGAAATAACATTTTAAAAATGAGTTTTCTATCAACAATAATAAAATTAAAGCACTGGCAGAAAGATAGCTTTAATATATAATATCTTATATAACTTGAAACACTTACTGATAAAGGTCAAAGAATTTAGTATGGACTATACTTCAACATAAGAAAATTAAAATCCTCACAACTAGACCAATAGGCAATATCATGATAAAGGTATTGATGTTATCAAGCATTACATATTATTTGAATCTGCAATCAATGCTCATTGAAGCATCAGCCAAGAAATCAAATATACTGCATTTGACAGATCTGCTGCCAAGATCCTCTTCAAAGCATTAAAGAGCAAAGATATAACTGTAAAGACTAAGGTGTTCCTGATACAAGCCATAGTCTTTTCAATCACGTCAAGTGCATGTGAAAGCTGCGCAATGAATAAGGAAAATCAAAGAGGTGATGCCTTCGAATTGTGATTCTGGTGAAGACAACTGAACATCCCATGGGTTACAAAAAGAAAAAAACAAGTCTATCTTGGTGAAGTCCAATAAAAATGTTCCTTAGAAGTAAGGATGATAGGACCTTATTTCTCATACTTTGGACCAATCCATGGTAAAAGACATCTTTCTTGGAAAAGGAACAGGTCAGCAAAAAACAAGACCCTCGGTGAGATGGAGTGACTTGGTGTCTGCAGCAAAGGGCTTAAACACTGCAGATATTGTGAGGATGGTGCAAGTCGACAGTGTTTCGTTCTGTTGTCCATGGGGTCACTAAGAGTTGCAGCTGATCCATGAAACCTAACAAAGCATATAACTTCAATACACAGTATCTCATATACTCTCATGAGAGCTTACCATAGTAGTATGCCTTAAAAGTGAGGAAACTGAGGCTCAGAGAAGTGTCTTGCGTGGAGTTCGTCGAGCCAAGAAGCAAAGCATGGTCCAAGCTCTCCACTGCATGTGGGACTCAATCAAATAGCACAATCCCTTCTGTTCTCACCGGGAACAGCTAGCTGGGTAGCAGTTTTGAAATTCTGTTCAGCATGATGTGAGAAATCAGGTAAAGTATTTCTCTAAGTCATGGCTGCCAAGCAGAGGAGATGGAGCTTGAACAGCTTTAGATACCACCGCCTGCAGCTTGGGGCTGGGGCCACTGGGAACAAGAGACACTGAAGCACACTCTCGAAGGGTCTCATCGTTTTTAATACTTGTGGCATCAGATTAAGGGAGGGACTAAGCCAATGTGTCCTGGCCACCCAGGAGGAAAAGCTCACTCTAGCTTCGTGAGGGAAGGCTTCCCAGCAGAGCCGGCACCTGGGGCAGGGGCATTCTGAGTCAAAGCAACAGCAAAAACAAAGACACAGTGACGCATTTGGGAAATGGCATGAGTCCAGCTTAGATGGAATGGAGGGTAGGTATGGGAAGGGAAGCCATAGTGGCCAGCCGCCCAGGCTGGGAGCCTTGAAATTCCAAGTGAGTAGCAGCCAATTTCAAAATACAGAGAGTTAGGGGAAAGTATTTTATAAAAGGCATAATATGTGTCAAGTGACACTATCCAAATTCTTCCAAAGGCAGAAACCATGCAGTTACAATACATTTATTAATGCTATGAGGAGGAAGAAGCTGAATGTCAGAGAAGCTGGACACACATCCAGAGCAGGACAGGTTGCCACCAGCTTCACATAGATCTACTTCTTTGATTATCATCCTAATCCCATGGAGTCACCTGGGTGAGATAGCCTCACCTAACCACCAGTGAGGAAACTGAGGCTCAGGTCATGAAGATAAAAGCAGTTAAACTAGCACAAAACCCAGCCCAAAATTCCAGCCAGCATCGTCAATCCATCACCTCTCTGTCTCGCACACACAATCTCACTCTCTCTCACTCCTTCTCTCTCGCTCTCACCAATCTCCACATACATCCCTCCAAGGAATGGCTGCTTTATGTGTCTTCCACCCCCTGCTTTAAGATCCATTCCAAGACAGATTTTTCTGGTACCACTAAAGAAAAGGCAAGACAATGTAGAATGCCCTTCTTGTTCTACCTACACCTGTGACAGCAGCACCTATGGTCAAACTGGAGACCAGATGTGAGATGGGTGAGGGCGTGGGGGAGGTGAGGCCACCAATATTCACAGGACTGAAAACTTTGCAGGACAACTGAGGGTGTGAAGCCATTACTGGCAGGACTGAGAACTTGGGACCCACTGGCCAAGAGCTGCGAGGCTTAAATCTGAGGTGCCTG
>NW_006399973.1:4334151-4367098 GCF_000299155.1 Elephantulus edwardii | reverse complement strand
CACACACACACACACACAGAGGCCAGCTTCAAGTCCTCAAGTCTCCCAACGACCAAGTTGATCTATCCCTTCACCAACTGGCAATATTTACCCAAAAATCCCTGGCCAGCACCTTCCTCTGCATGATTATAGAAGTAAGCCCAAGAGAACATGGTCAAATGAATGTACTTCTATGACCCCCATGCAAACAAGTCTGTCCTCCACTGTAACTGCTCCTACTGCAGGTTTATACCATTAGGGATGCATTTACCAAGGACCTACCAGGTGCTCGATCCTCTGAGATGGGATCATGCAACAGTGAGAGAGAAGAAAAATGATCAGCCCATGGCGCGTATCAATTCTTTAATGTCATCACTCGCTACATCCAGGACCCTCAGCTCAGGCAAACATTGCTACAGCTCTGCTGCAGGTTAAATGTCACTGCTGCAACCTATTTCCTACCCGAAGTTTTAAAAAATCCCCAACTGCTTCTTCCTTTCCCAATAACCATCCCCTGTAGAGCGGAAAAAAACCCAAGCTGGTTCTCATTTAACAGCGGAAACTGACCGACAGCCCAGCTGAGGCACTAATTAGCCCCAATTTAGCATGGAGATCCTGAAGTCAGGTCCACAGGGCAATGAATGATGGATGAGAAAGTCTGCTGGTCACAGAAGGCAAGATGCTCCCGGGCCACTCCACCCAGCTGAGGGGGAGAGGCAGATGTTTAACAGGCACTTGGAGCTCTGGTGGCCCACTGGGTAAGACGTTGGGCTGCCAACCCAAAGGCAGGTGGTTCAAATCCACCAGCTGCTCCTCAAGAGACTGATAAGCAATCTCCTGCCATGTGATTACAGCCTCTGAAAACCTGTTGAAGGGTTGGCTATGAGTCAGTTCCAACTTGATGCCAATGAATTATTTGGTTTTCCTGAAGTTCCTTTAAACTGATGTGGTAAAAAGACACTCCTCTGAGACATGGGTGGAGTTGACAGAGCCATTCTGCAAAGATACATCAGATATTGGGTGAAGGAGGTTATGTATGCGGTTGAACTCTGAGAACAGAGGCATAGTCCTCCATGGGCCTATCAATTGTGTGAACAGCACAATCCCAGCCTGGTCCTCGGGCCCCCGGTCTCATCTCACCCTCTAAATTTCGATGTTCTCATCTATAAAATAATCTCATATTCTAGGCTAGAGCTAGGGAATAAACAACCCTGGATGATGATGGTGGACAAACTGGGCGCAAATTGAAAGCTGTGAAAATTTGTGATTATTATAGCTAATGGGCTAATCACTAAAGGAAGCTCTGGAGGCCTAGTGGCTAAGGGGCTGAGCTGCCAACCCGAATGTAGGTTTGTTCAAATCCACCAGCTACTCTCTGGGAGAAAGATGAGCAGTCACCTACCATGTGATTTACAGCCTCTGAAAGCCTGCCAGAGGGTCAGTTACGGTTTAGTTCGAACTTGAAAGCACATAACAATAGTAACAATGGGCTAATAGCACCTAGAGTCCAACACTCAATTGCCTCCACTAAAAACAAAACCAAGAACTCAGACAGGCTTTCTCTGGACATCAGCAGATATGATAAAGAGATCTCATTTTTCACCAGAGAGGACCAAAGACATCTGTGTCACCTTCCTTTGGCCTTATTATACACCTGTCTCCAAAATGTAGGCTGAAAACCAATTCAGTCAATGAGTTTTGAGAAGTGTGAAGAGTCAAATTATACTCAAAATCATAAAGTGGATGACCCTAAAGTGATAAAACTGAGACAGAAGGGGAAGTGACTTTCCCAGGGTCATGAAATGGGTAAGACTGGCTGGTTTAGTGTTAAGACTGCGTTTAACTCCTGCCCAACAAGCTTTAAGTGCCGCCAAGACCTGCCATCACTGGAGGCTTGTGTTGCTGTGAGGCCAAAAAGGTTTCAGTGGATCTTTCAGAGTAAGGTAGAGTAGGAAGAAAGGTGTGGTGATCCACTTCCAAAAGTCAGCAAGTGGAAACCCCGACAGAGGACCTTCATCCTACTGCAACAGAAACTGCGGGTGGCACAGGACCAAGTCGCCGGCGAGTGGTAGCTAGCAGCAAGTCTGGCTGAATCAGGACTTCAGCTCACCAGGCCTCCTGACTCGAGACAGCTCTATCCACTGCCCTCAGAATAGCACTCACTCAAAGACCTCGGCCCTATGAAAGAATTTCTGTGTAACATATTCCAGTCATTCATGATATAAAGTCTATTAGCACAATCCAACTATATAGATGTCAGTGGTCCCAATCCCCATAAGGGCTAACATGCAAACAGCCCAAATGTTCAACCACATCGAATGGACTGAGAAACTATGGTACATTTACATGATGGAATACCATGCAGGAGCAATGATTTTGTAAATCACTACCAAACTTGGGAGGGACTGGAGAGTATTATGCTGAGTGAACTAACTCAGTCTCATAAGGACAAATACTGTCTAAAAACATTACTGTAGAAATAGAAAGATAACTAATAAAACATGTATGAGGATCTAAAGAGGGGAGAGGGGTAGCAGAGGGGTTAGGCTGGCCGGGGTGGGGGTTGTGGTGCAGGGAGGGGTGGGTAAAGGAAATGGGAAAGATCCAGTGTGAAAAACAATGTATACAAACTTTGCAAGTAAACCAGTATATTAAAAAAAAGTAAAAAAAAAACAAAAAACAAAGAAGACTCTTCATAAAAAATTCAAAGTACATACAATGGATTGTGATAACAAAGTGCTCCTACGGACACACACATCAAAACACGACTGTTAATGGAGCTCTGGTGGTACAGTCTGCAGCATGGTGCACTGCTAACTAAGAGATTACTGTTCTTAAACTCAAAACACTGATTCATTGTCATGGAGTGTGAGCCGAGTCACAGCTGAGCCTCCACTGAGTTCCCAAAGCTGTAAATCACACAAGCGAAGGTTCCTCCTACAAAGCCACTGCTGGATTTGAACCACGGGGGAGGTGCAGCCTTTGATTAGCAGTGCCACTCCCTACAGACTAGAGCACCAGAACACAGGATTACCATTACTGTGTTATTATGTTAAAGAAGCATTTCATTTGTCTATGCATAGAGAGGTGTACTGTGCACTGTATATACTATGACAGATATTTGACTAGCTGATGTTACATACAAACCATACGATTTACTTACCAATTTTGCTTAAAGACAGATTTAAGTAGAAGTCACTCACAGTCTGGGAACTGTTGGTACACAGTTCACACAACGTCCAGATCATGCAATGTCCTGCTTCTCAGACCGTATGATGGAAATTAAGTAATGCATGACTGTACTTACAACATAGTACTATTGTCATGGCAACCCAAGTCTTAACAACTTGGCATTTTCACAATCTTTGATTGATCCAGTACTCCAAATTAACATTACAATGAAAGAGTATTTGCATTTAATTTCTTTTAATTGGCTTTTACATAACTAAATGCCTTTGTTTCACCCTTAATAACAACAGGGTGAATGAGATCTCAATAGTGGGGGCCTTAACACAACGAGGTGAAAGCTAATAATTTTTACATTTTCATGACTGGAAATATTCTTAACTGACTTTCTTTTTTTTTCCAGGTAGACAGCTTATTTATTCATTCTAAAGTTCAGGCAGCTCAAGTAACCTCTACTTGCACTACAAGCCGTGCAGGTTTTTTGTTTTGTTTTTTTTTTTTAATTTAGGTTTTTTATTTTTCATTTCAATGACTTTCTTAAAAGTACATTTTGTTTCATTATCTTTTTTCCTTTTGAGAAAACAGCAAGACCTTTTGCATGTTTAAGCTCATTCTTGAGATTTTATTCCTGTATCACATTTAAAATTCAGTGCTTTGGGTTGACTAGTTTAAGGTGGTACATGTATGTTCCAAAAGGATAACATTTGCTTTCTTTGGCTTTGGCATCCCCTCCCTCTGCCTCCTTACATGTCCCCAGTGCCTAGAACAATAAATGGCTCCTCACAGCACTCATATAGTACAATAAATGGTACAAGGGTTAAGAGCTTGACTGCTGACTAGAACAGGTGGCATGTGAACTTACTCAGTGGCTCCGTGAGTCAAAAGACCTGCTCATCTAGTTCTAGAAAGATTATAAGCTAAGGAAGCCTACAGGGAAAAGTTCTACACTATCAAATTGTGACACGCTCCTCTCAACGCCATGAGGTGGAACTGGCCCACAGTTGACCCTACAGTGGGTTTTCAGAGGCTGTGAATCACACAAGAGGAGACTGCCCATCTTTCTCCCTGGGAGTCACTGATGGATTCAAACTTCTGCTATTTCAATTAGCAGCCTGATAGGCACCAAGCCATTAGGGCTCCCTACTGAGATGAAAGACTTCTTTTTAATAAGGTATCACTTCCCTGAGAAGGCTTACAACAGATGACAGGTTACAACATGCGGATGGTGGGGGTGGGGGCACTTGGAATAAACATAAGGCTTGCTTGCTTGCTTTTTGGGTTTTTTAAAATATGTATATATGTTATGTTGTTTTAGCTGAACGTTTACAGCAATTAGGTTCTTTTTGGACAATTTTCATATAAATTGATTCATGTTGGTGAATATAATGGTCACAAAATGTCAGCAATCTCATTATTTTTGTTCTGTTTGTCCTGTTTCTCTTGATCTAGCTTCCTTTCCTGGGTTCTGACTCAAAGGTACTGAGTGGAGCAGCTGTCCATGTCTCATTTTTGCTCTGGAGTAAAGGTTGACTGTTTGGTCTCATATAGTTAATTGTCTGAGGAAACACATTACTTACATGTGATAGTGTTGTTTTGCGTTTGTTTGTTTTTAACTATTTTACTGTGATTTTAATGAAAGTTTACCGAAAAGCTGTATTTTCATTCATTCATTCATTGTACATTTTCCTCCTCTACTTGCCTCCTTGCCCAGTTCACTCCCCCCCATTTATTGATGCATAATCACACACTCACACACACACACACACACACACACACTGCAATGCACCTCTTATTCCAGATTGTTGTCATATATATAATACCTACTAGTATATTTCAACAAATAGACACTGCCTTGAATGTGCTCACCGAGTTATGCCAAGATATCTGGAGGACAACCACCTGGCCAACTGACTGTAAAAGATCTATATTTGTTCCCATTCCAAAGAAAGGTGACCAGACACTGTGTGGAAATTATCAAACAATATCATTAATAATACCAGGAGCAAGCAAGATTCTGCTGAAGATTATCCAAAAACGACTGGAACAGCACATCAACAGAGAACTCCCAGAAGTGCAGGCTGGGTTTAGAAGAGGCTGTGAAACTAGGGATATTGTAACTAATGTTAGGTGGATTTTGGCTGAAAGCAAGGAGTACCAGAGCAATGTCTATCTGTGTTTCATTGACTATGCAAAGGCATTTGACTATGTGGATCACAAAAAACTGTGGCTACATCTAAGAATGGGGATTCCAGAACACTTGGTGGTGCTTATTCAAAACTTATACTTGGGCCAGGAGGCAGTCGTCAGAACAGAGCAAGGAAACATGGCATGGTTCAAAATCGGGAAGGGTATATGCTAGGTATGTGTCCTATCTCCATACCTTTTCAATCTATATGCAGAACAGATTATCCAGGAGGCTGGGTTCTATGAGGAGAAATGTGGCATCAGGATTGGAAAAAGACTCATCAATAATCTGCATTAAGCAGATGACACACCCTGCCTGATGAAACTGAGGAGAATATGAAGCGCTTGCTGCAGAAGGCCATGCAGCCTTCAATATGAACTGAAGCTCAATATCAAGAAGACAAAGATTCTCACTAATGGGCCAACTGGCAGCACCATGATAGATGGTGAAGAGACTGAGATTGTTAACAGCTTTAGTTTGCTTGGCTCCACAATCAACACTCTTGGTACCAGCAGCCAGGAAATTAAAAGAAGCATTGCATCAGGAAAGTCTGCTGTCAGAGACCTCTCCGAAGTACTGAAGAGCAGCAATGATCTCAGTCTGGAGACTAAGGTGCGCCTGATACAGGCCATGGTCTTTGCAATCACTTGTCATGCATCAGAGAGCTGGACAATGACTAGGAAGGCTACAAGGAGAATTGATGCCTCTGAGCTGTGGTGTTGGAGAAGAGTACTGAACATACCATGGACTGCTAAGAGAACAAACAAGTTCATCCTGGAGAGGGTTAAACCAGGCTTCTCCTTGGAGGCAAGGATTCTGAAGCTTTGTCCGACCTACTCTGGATATGTTGCAAGGAGGGATCAATCCTTGGAGAGGGATGTCATGCTTCGGAGAGTGGAGGGAGAGTGCAAAATAGGAAGACCTTCAATGAGATGGAGTGATTCAGTTACTGGGTAATGGGGATAGGTCTGTCAGAGACAATGAGATTGGCACAGGATAGAGCAGGGTTTAGGGCTGTTGTTCAAAGGGTTGCTATGAGTCACAGGCAACTCAACAGCACATAACAGTAACATAGTCTTTTTAAACAGTACTTTCCCTCATGTGTTCCAATGCCTTGTTCACTATCCACTCTTTTCCTATTCTCCCTCCAAACCCCCATGTCAGTCCTGCTATAACAGTGGTGTTATACATATTTGACCAATAGTGTTTCTTTTAGATGTCAGTCTATTATTTGGCTGAAAGGTGAATTTTAAGATATAGTTTAAACTTCAAGTTCAAAGACTACATTAGGATGATAGTCTCAAGAGTTCATCTAGTCTCTATTGATGGGTGGTGGTATGTTCCGTTGAGTCAGAACTGACAACTGGCCTCCAGTGGGTTTTCAGAGGTAGTAAATTGCACGAGAGGTGACTGTCCATCTTTCTCCCACAGAGCAGCTGGTGGATTTGAACAGCTAGTGTTTGGGATTGCATTGCAGTTCCTTATCACTAAGCCAGCAGAGCTTCCTATTGATTCAGTGAGTGTGGCCTTTTTTTTGGAATTTGAGTATTGTTCTACAATCATCTCCCCTTCTATCTGGAATGTTCTCCTGTAGAGGCCAGAACGGTCTCTAGAGAAAGCCAGTACCATCTAGTTCTTCTAGACTCCAGTTTGAAGATCACGTGGTTCATGTGAGTTAATAGTCCTGTGAATGAATTTCTTCACTGAGCCGTTGATTTCCTTCATTCTCTTTTGCTCCAGAGGAGTGCAATCTAAAGGCAGGTGATTTGACCTACTGGCTGCTTTACAGAAGGTGGTAATCACCTCTCTGTGATTTACAGCCTCTGAAAACCCACTGGAGGGTCGATTAGGAGTCGGTTCTGTCTGGACAGCAATGAGTGAGATTGAATGACACATACACCCACACACACAAGTGCATTAACTCACATAGGCCTTCTATATATGCATCCATTCCTACCTAAGTAACTATGTATATATGTTTTGGTTGTTTTCACTATTGTTGCAAAATTTTATGTATCAGCATTTACTGAAATTTCTTCTTCTCATGTACTTCTTAGCATCTTTATTTATCTTGTAAATACAAATAAAAAGTCAAATGGTACAGATTTCATTCATTTTGTCTTGCCTTTCCCATCAACAAGAAAATAACAAGTGTTTACTATCTGGAGAGTGATTTCTCCACCTTCTCTCTCCCATCCATGGCAACAATCAAAGAACCCTGCACACTGTGTAGCTAACTATTCTTGACTTTTTATAGTAGTGGGCAGGGGTGTCATGTACTCTTCTTCTTGTGACTGACTTATTTCACTCTACATAATGTCCGGATTTGTTGTTGTTGTGCCATTGAGTCATCTGTGACTCACAGTAACCCTATATACAACAGCCCTACACCCTGTTCTATCCCTTGCCAATCTCATTGTCTGACATTCCTTTCCCCATTACCCCAGTCACTGATTCAAACTATCTCATCGAGGATCTTCCTCTTCTGCACTGTCCCTTCACCCTCCCAAACATGACGTCCCTCTCCAAGGACTGATCCCTCCTTGCAATATGTCCAAAGTAGGTCCGATGAACCTTCAGAATCCTTGCCTCCAAGGAGCAGCCTGATTTAACCCTCTCCAGGATGAACTTGTTTGTTCTCTTAGCAGTCCATTCAATACTCTTCTCCAGCACCACAGCTCAGAGCCATCAATTCTCCTTCTATCATCCCTGGTCATTGTCCAGCTCTCTGAAGCATAACAAATAACTGGAAAGACCATGGACTGTATCAGATGCACCTTGGTCTCCAGAGTGACACTATAGCTCTTTAGCACTTTGGAGAGGTCCCTGACAGCAGACTTTCCCACTGCAATTCGACCTTGAAGTTCCTGGCTGCTGGTACCAAGAGTGATGACTGTGGAGCCAAGCAAACTAAAGCTGTGAACAATCTCAATCTCCTCACCATCCATCCTGATGCTGCCAATTGGTCCAGTGGTGAGAATCTTTGTCTTCTTGATATTGAGTCTCAACCCATATTGAAGCCTGCAGTCCTTGACCCTCTGCAGGAAGCGCTTCATGTCCTCCTCAGTTTCAGCAAGCAGGGTTGTGTCATCTGCATAATGCAGATTGTCAATGAGTGTTCCACCAACCCTGATGCCACATTTCTCCTCATAGAGCCCAGCCTCCCGGATAATCTGTTCCGCGTATAGCTTGAAAAGATACGGAGATAGGACATATCCTTGATGTACACCTTTCCCGATTTTGTACCATATAGTATTTCTATGCTCTGTGCTGGCAACTGCCTCCTGGTACAAGTAACGGTTTCACATAAGCACAATCAAGTGTTCTGGGGTTCTGGAGTTCCCATTCTTCTCAGAGTCAGCCACAGTTTGTTGTGATCTATAGTCAAATGCCTTTGCATTGTCAATGAAAAACAGACTGATATCCTTCTGGTACTATTCCATTGTAACTGCAGCGTAGTATAAATGGAGAAGAGGCCCTAAGCCAGAAGAAGTTAATCCTGGAACAGAAGTTCAAGACTCCTAAATTCAAAAGATACTACCTTCATCAGCAGTAACTGGCAACAGCAAGCATGAAGTGTTTGGAATCACAGAAGCCCAAAACGACTGAGATACAAGCCATCACATCAAGCGCTGGATAGGGGAGATAGGTGCTGAATGGAGTAGGTGGGAGTAGACATGAATGGTGGAGCAGGGAAAGGGGTGGGTCAAGACACACAGGCCAAGGGCGGGGACAACACTGGATCTATTGGTTATTTCTGTTTGGTTGTTTTTATGTGCCATTGAGTTGCCTGTGACTCATAGTGACCCTATATAAAACAGCCTTAAACCCAGCTCTATCCTATGCCAATATTACTGTTCATGACACACCTACCCCTATTACCCTGTGATGGAATCAATCCATCTCATCAAGGGTCTTCCTCTCCTGCATTGTCCCTCTACCCTCCAAGCATGACATCCTTATCCAAGAACTGGTCCTGCCTTGCAACATGTCCAAAGTAGGTCAGACAAAGCTTCAGAATCCTTGCCTCCAAGGAGCAGCCTGGTTTAACCTTTTCCAGGATGAATCTGTTTGTTTTCTTGGCAGTCCATGGTACATTCAATACTCTTCTCCAGCACCACAGCTCAAAGACATCAATTCTCCTATCTTCCCTAGTCATTGTCCAACTCTCTGATGCATAACAAGTGACTGCAAAGACCATGGCCTGTATCAGGCACACCTTAGTCTCCAGACTGAGATCATTGCTGCTCTTCAGTACTTTGGAGAGGTCTCTGACAGCAGACTTTCCTGATGCAATGCTTCTGGAGCAGAGTAAACTAAAGCTGTTAGCAATCTCGATCTCCTCACCTTCTATCATGATGCTTCCAATTGGCCCAGTGGTAAGAATCTTTGTTTTCTTGATATTGAGCCTCAATCCATATTGAAGGCTGCAGTCCTTGACATTGTGCAGCAAGTGCTTCAGGTCCTCCTCAGTTTCAGCAAGCAGGGTTGTGTCATCTGTATAAGGCAAATTGTCAATGAATCTTCCTCCAATCCTGATGCCACATTTCTCCTCATAGAGCCCAGCCTCCTAGATAATCAGTTTTGCATCTAGATTGAAAAGGTATGGAGATAGGGCACATCACTGGCATACACCCTTCCCAATTTTGAACCATGCCGTGTTTCCTTGCTCTGTTCTGATGACTGCCTCCTGGTCCAAATACAGGTTTTGCATTAGCAAAATCAAGTGTTCTGGGATTCCCATTGTTCTCAGAGTTAGCCACCATTTGTTGTGATCCACACAATCAAACACCTCTGCATATTCCATGAAACACAGATAGACATGCTTCTGGCACTCCCTGCCTTCAGCCAAGATCCATCTAACATTAGCTACAATATCCCTAGAACCACAACCTCTTCTAAACAAACCCAGCCTACCCTTCTGGCAGTTCTCTACTGAAGTGCTATTCCAGTGTTTTTTGGATAATCTTCAGCAGAATCTTGACTGCATATGATATTAATGATATTGTTTGATAATTTCCGCACAGCATCAGATCATCTTTCTTTGGAATGGGAACAAATATAAATCTCTTCCAGTCAGTTGGCCAAGTGGTTGTTCTCCAGATTTCTTGGCACAACTTGGTGAGCACATCTAGGGCAGCATCTGTTAACCAAAAATATGTCAACTGGTATACCATCAATTCCTGGGGCCTTATTTTTTGCCAGTTCTTTCAAAGCAGCTTGAACTTCTTCTTTCATCACCATAGGCTCTTGCTCATATGTTGTCTCTGAAATTCTGTGTCTGCCAATTCCTTTCAGTACTGACTGGACACTCTTTCTACAATTGGGAAATATCTTTCATCTGCTCTTTTCCATAAAATGCTTGTCTGTCAGAAAATGGCTCTAAATCTGAGCATTCAAATTAAGACAGACTAGGAAGAAGGACTGACCATCCAATCCGAAATATTCTGAAATAGCAGGCCTTTGAAAACCCTATGTACAACAAAGCACACTTAGCCTAGCAGATATGGCAACTGAAGCTGAGCCCTCAAGTATGCAAATTCAATGGAATGCATAAATATTGACATAGCAGGTACTGGGGAAATGAGATGGACTGGCATGAGACATTCTGAGTCAGATGATCTTATGATCTAATATGCTGGAGATGAAAAAGTGAGGAAAAATTAGGTTGCTTTTATAGTTTAAAAAGTAATTTCTTGAGAAATCTTGAAATACAATATTATAAGTGACAGAATAATATCTATATGCGTACAAGGAAGTCCAATGAATACCACCATCATTCAAATATATGCACCAACAACCAGAGCCAAAGAGGAGAAATTTCTACTATCTTTTGCAGTCAGAGGTTGATCGAACATGCAATCAAGATGCATTAATAATAAGAGATGACGGGAATGCAAAAGTTGGGAACAGAGAAGAAGGATCAGTAGTTGGAAAACATGGACTTGGTGACAGAAATGAAGCTGGAGATAGAATGATAGAATTTTGCACAATCAACGACTTAGTCATTGCAAATACATTTTATAAGAAACATAAATGAGGGATAAACACATGGATTTCACCTGATGGTATGCAAAGGAATCAGACAGATTCGATCTGTGGAAAGAATCACTGGAGAAGCTCAATATCAGCTATGAAAACTAGGCCAGGTGCTGATTGTGGAACAGAACAACTACTCATATGCAAGTTCAAGCTGAAGCTGAGGAAAATTAAATCAAGTCCACAGGAACCAAAATTTGACCTTGAGTCTACCCTGCCTGAATTTAAAAACCATCTCAGGAACAGATTTAAGGCCTTGAACACTAAGAAGTGAAGACCAGATGAGCTGTGTGAGGATATCAAGAATACTATCCAGGAAGAATGCAAAAGGTCATTGCAAAGTCAGAGAAGAGAGAAAAGACCAAGATGGATGTCAGAAGAAACTCTGAGTTTTGCACTAGAGTGCTGAGAAGCCAAAGCAAAGGGCAGAAATCAAGATATTAAGGAATTGAACAGAAGATTCTCAATGGTAGAGCTGGAAGACAAAGTAAAGTATTACAATGAAATGTGCAAGGAGCTGAAGTCAGAAAAACCAAAGGGGCCGAACTTGCTCAGCATTTCTTAAGCTGAAGGAACAGAAGAACAAATTCAAGCCTCCAGATTTATTCACACTATATGATGCTTCACTAACTTCTCATCATTCTTTATAGTTGTAGAGTACTCCAAATATACATACTAAAATTTGTTTATACATTCAACCACTGATGAGCCTTAAGCTGTTTCTATCTTTCGGCATCGTGAATAATGTGACAATGGATAAGGTGTTAACATGCTGATTTGTGTCACTGCTCTGTTGGATATATACCTACAAACGAGATTGCTGGGTCTTAAAGCATTTCTATCTATAACTCTTTGAGGAAGCATCAGATTGGTTTCTCTATCAATTACACCACTTTACAATGCTACCAGCAAGGCATAAAAGTTCCAACACCCCTACCTCAACAGCACTTATTGTTTTCCATTGCTATTTTATTAGTATCATTTTTGCAGATGTGACGTGATGTCATGAATTGACTTGTATGCCCCCCAAATACCTGATTATAATGTATAAACTATGTAACGTATCATTATCTGATAAATCACATGTGGGAGGATTAAGAGAGAAATACAACACCCCTTAATCTTATCACAGCCCTGATCTGTGTAAGAGAAGTCTATGTAGAATGTCATCTGTAGCATCTTTTATCTCACAAAGACAAAAGAGGAGGAAAGACAACCTGGGGAGAGGGGAGGACATCACTATCATGAAGAAAGAATCATCAGCAGTGGAGCACATTCTTGTGGACTCAGGTGGCTGCACTAGGCAGCTCCTTGACAACAGGTCAAGACACATGGAGATCCCCAAGAAGCATGAGGCCTAATGATGGTGAAGGAAACAAGAACTTCTTTCAGAACCAGAGAAAGAAGGCCTTTCCCTGTCTCTGAACTGGCCTTCTAGCCTCCAAAACTGTAAGCGAATAAATTTCTGCTTGTGAGCACCATCCACTGGTGGTATTTTGGTCATAGCAGCACTAGACAACTCAGACAGTTATCTAGTTATCTCAGCTTGATTTGACTTTCTCTAAAATAGGTACACTTTGTACTGGCAGTCAGGAGTTCAGGAGATATACTGCACTGGGTAAGTCAGTAGTCGGGGATCTCTCCAAATTATTGAGAAGCAATGACGTCAGTGTAATGACTAAGGTGCACATAATTCAAGTCATGATCTTTTCAGTCACTTTTATGCATCTGAGAGCTAGACAATGACTAAGGATGACAGAAGAACTGATGCCTTTGAACTGTAGTGTGGGAGAACAGTGCTGAAGATCCCAAGAACTGCCAAAAGAACAGTCAAATATGTCTTGGAGAAGGTGCAGCCAGAGTGCTCCTTGGTGACAAAGATGATGAAGCTTCGTCTCAGATACTTTAGGCATGTTGCTAGGAGAGGTTATTCCTTGAAGAAGAACATCATGCTTGGGAAGGTGGAGGGACAGCAAAGGAGTGGAAGACCCTCAAAGAAGTGGGTTGAGATGGTGACTGTGGCAATGGGCTTAAGAATGTCAAAGACTGTGAGGATGGAACAGGATAGCACAGTTTCAGATCTGTTGTTCACAGGGCTATGAGTCATACTCGGCACAACAGCACCAAACAACAACAAAGGCTAATATGGACGCTCTGGTGGCCTGCCAGGGAGGGAGTTGTGCTGTTAATCCAAAGGCAGAAAGTTTGAATCCACCAGATGCTCAATGGGAGAAAAATGGGCTATCTCCTCCTCTGTGATTTACAGCCTCTGGAAATCTGCTGGAAGGTCAGCTATGAGTCAGTTCCCATTCGACAGCAATAAGTGAACAACTAATGATTTGGACTATCTTTTCATGTATTTGTTGGTCACTTGAATGTCCTTTTTGGTTAAATGTTAAGATCCTTTGCCCATTTTTTCCCATTGGGTCATTTATCTTTTTTTGTTGTTGACTTTCCTACATCTATAGGGCAGTGTTGAGAGCTGTTGTACACAGGGTCACTATGAGTCACAGGCAACTCGACAGCACATAATAACAACAGATCCGAGATTAGACCTTTAACAGATATGGGATTGCCAATATTATTTTGTGGGCTGTGTGGTTTGTTTGGTTTTTTTTTTCTTTCAAATCCTTAGGTTCTCTTTTTACATTTTGATGAAGTTTTTGATGAGGGTAAGTGTTTCATTCTTTGGAGGTCCTAGGAAAAGAACTGATGCCTTTTCGCTGTGGTGTTGGAGCCGAGCCCTGAACATCCCATGGACAGCCAAGAGAACAAACAGGTATGTCCTGGATATAGTGCCACTGGAGTGCTCTTTGGAGGCAAGAATGATGAGGCTTTGCCTCACACACTTTGGGCATGTTGTTAAGAGGAGCTATTCCTTGGAGAGGGACATGATGTTGGGAAGAGTGGATAATCGAAGAAGGAGAGAAAGACCTTCAACCAAGTGGACTGACACAGTGACTGCTGTAATGGGCTCTTGTGTGTCAGGAAGGGTGAGGATGTTACAAGACAGAACAGGGTTCAGAATTTTTTGTTCACGGGGCCACTATGAGTCGTACTTGCCTTAAGAGCACTTAATAACAAGAGTTATCTACTTCATCCTTTCTTACTTATACATTTCCAGGTCTCTTTTATAAACTATTTCCACTAAAAAATTAGGTCTCTTAGTTTTGATCCTATGTTATCTTGCAGACACTTTGTAGTTTTAACTTTAACATTTAAGGGCTTTGAGCCATTTTGAGTTCTTTTTTATATGTGGTGTGAGGAAGGATCCTGATTTGTTTTTCGGCTTGTGGTTATCCAGTTTTGCTAGAACCCTTTGTTAAAGACCATCTCTTCCCATCAACTATTACAATGATCATGAGTATGTGAGGATCCTGAGGCTGGCACAGACTAGGGCAAAGTTTCAATCTATTATTCATAAGGGTGAGATGAGGGGTAGTCAGTATGAGGAACCTAAAAAATAGCAACAAGTAAGATTTGGACCGATTTCCAAATATCTCAGATGAAGGGACTTACTTCTGAGTCCCAATCTGTTCCATAGGTCTGTGTGTCACTGAGCTGCTAAAGACTCTCTTGACTATTCCTATTGTAAGTTTTGAGATCACGGAAGTATGAAGCTTCCTATTTTGTCCTTATTCATCATTGCTTGAGCAATTCAGGGACTCCTTCCTTTCTGTATGAAGTTGGAGATTAGATCCCCCCTTTTACTAATGAATGCTTCTTTTATTTTTTTAATTTTTTATTATTATTAAATTTTATTCGTTTTAATGAACATTTACAGAGATTTTGGGTTTTCATTCATTCATTGTTGCACTGTTTTCTCTACCCTCCTCCCCAGTTCATTCTTCTTTTTTTCCCCCCCTTGAATGTCTGTTTTAATTGTCCAGTTGCCACAGTGCTTGTCAAAGCCAGTTCTGATTAATCTCCTTTGTCAGTGTGTCCTTTGCCATTCCCTATCACTCCTCCCTGAGAGAGACTTCACCTAATGAATGCTTCTTGTAGAACTGCTTGCTTCTTGAAGGATGAGTGGATGCTTGCCAGATGGAAGCGGGTAAAGTGGGGAGGAGTCAGGGGTTCCCACCAGAAGATGGATCATGTGCAGAGGCTAAGAGGAGCTAAAGAGTTAAGAGGGGGGAAAGTGTGAAATGTCAGCATGAGGAGAGCAGAGATTTGGAAGACAGGCAAAGCAGGGCCATATCCTAGAGGGGTTTACATACCATGCATGACATTTGGACTTTGCTCAGTAAGCAAAAGTTGCAGAGTGTGGTGCAATAGAATCAGATTTACATTTGAGAAAGCTAGTTCCTGTACCATGAGGAAATGGATCTGGGAAGAGTGAAGGAAGCTGGGCCAGGAAGACTGGCCAAGAAATGATGGCAATCTATAGACAAGATAATGACACTGGAAAGATGGAGCTTGAATTAGCAGATCTTAATCTTCAGGACTAACATCATACATGGGGTAGAAGGAAAATAAAGCTGAGGAAGGGGCTAGAACATGTACTAGACATGCCTGAGTATCTGAGCAGGCAATAGTCTATCTGGGAAAGTAAGGAATAACACGTCTGTTTTGGACAAAGGACACTGTTGTTGTTGCTGTTAGATGCCGACAAGTCAATTCTGATGCACAACCCAATGCACAGCCGATGGAGACCTTGCCCGATTGCCCGATCCTGTCCCACCTTCACAATCTCCACTGTACTGAAGTCCACTGTTGGAGTAACCATGTCAATCCATCTCATGGAGAGTCTGCCTCTCCTTCACTGATCCTGTACTTCTGCAAGCATGGTATCTGGACATAAACAACACAAAACCTCCACAGTGAATTATACAAGAAAAGGTTTTCTTTATGTCACAGAACAAAAAGGGCAGTGGTGTGAGAATGCCACCCAGAATCTTTTATCTTTTTACTTTACCATCCTTACCACATGGATTTTTGCCTCATGGTCATAAGAAAGCGGCCCTGCTTCAAGAAATTACATCTGCTTTCCAGGCAGGATTAAGATGGATGGGCTCAAAGTCTTCCGTCTTGAGGCTCTGGCTTTTAGTGGAGATGAAAAGACTGAAAGTAACATCCCACTGGCCGAAACTCATTGGCTTTTCCCGGGAAAGATGCTAGGAAAGCCAAGCCTTTAGTATTTCAGATTCGGTATCAGAAGACAAGGGGAAATATGGAGTTGAGAGTTGGGCGAGGCATCCTATAATATCTTAACAAGGAAAGCAGGCCAATGGCCCTGGTGAGCCAAGGAGTTCCATAAGTCTGGCTCAGAGTGACAAAAACAAAACTTCAGTAGACCTAGGTGAAAGGGAGAAGGGGTGACAGGACTCCTAGGAGAAATGGTCAAAGCATAAGAATGAGAAGAGTATGGCCAGGCACCTGGGCAGCAAGAACTCAGCTGTCAGCAGAGGGTAGAAGCAGAGGGGTGAGGATGTGTTGGAAGGGGAGGATTAATCATGGGCTTGCACAGTTTGATGAATGGAAAATGGGAAGGATCTGGTATGAAAACCAATGTATTTGAATTTTATAAATAAACTAGTATAGAAATATTAAAAATTTAAATTTCTTAAAAAATAAGCCGAGATGTCATAAATTCATTCCCTCATCTTCCATTTTTCTTTCTGCATATCATGTTGATTCTTCCCTTTAACTTAAGACTTTAAGTGGGAAACACAAGGACTGTCTCCCTGAGTCTTGATTCCAAAAATCCTGGGAACCAGAGGCTCTAAATGGTTCATCGAGCTCAGTGCCCCATCAGGCCAACTATGGTCAAGGAACAGGGTTATGCAGCATGAAGTGGCTTTTCCTGGATGAGCAGGTCAATAAATAGCAAGGGGAAACCACACACCCAGTATCGTTACAATCTGGCTTTGTTTGTTGTTATGTGTCATTGAGTTGCTTGCGACTCATAGCGACCCTATGTACAAGAGCCCTAAACACCGTTCTATCCTGTGCCAACCTCGCCGTCTCAGACACACTCATTCCCACCACTCTACTCACAGAATCAATCCATCTCATCGAGGGTCTTCCTCTCCTGCTCTCCCAAACATGATGTCCCTCTCCAAGGACCGGTCACTCCTTGCAACATGCCCAAAGTATGTCAGACGAATCTTCAGAATCCTTGACTCCAAGGAGCAGCCTGGCTTCACCCTCTCCAGGACAAACCTGTTTGTTCTAGCAGTCCATGGTATATTTTACACTCTTCTCCAGCACCACAGTTCTAAGGCATCAGTTCTCCTTCTACCATCCCTATTCACTGTCCAACTCTCTGTTGCATAGCACGTAACTGCAAAGACTATACCCTGGATTAGGCGCACCTTAGTCTTCAGCCTGGTGTCGTTGCTCTTTAGGTTGGTAAAAAAAGAAACAAGGCTGCCTGACGATCAGTCTTGACCAACGAAAACAAGATGGCATCTACCAGAGGAGATGAGCAGGTGCCTGATACAGCTAAAATCTCATACAAACAAAATAATAATAATAAATCTCATACCAGTCCTTTGGATCCTACCATCATCAACTCAGCATTGAAAGCAAGCAAATACACAAACAACTCACATTCTAGAGACATTACCATTTTAATATCATTTCTCTTATCTACAAAGGGCACCCACACACACGCTATTTTAATTCCGTAAAATGTTACATTTAGTTGTGGTGGTAGCAGTGGTTGTCTTCACAACCCTCTCTATCCTGCTATTCTCGCCCGCAGGTCCCCGATTTGAAACCTGACAGTTACACTCCTACCTCAGGGCCCTGGCACTTGCTCCTCACTCCCTCAGGCTTCCACAGGTTTGGCTCCCCATTTCTTTAAAGTTTTTGCTTAAACTGTCATCTTCTCACTAGGTCTCCTCTGAAAGTTCTACTTAAAACACTTATCTCTCACCTATGGTGGACCGACTACCTTCCATTCCACCTCTGATGTATTTCTTCCAGTCTTACCACCTTCTAGAGTGAGCTCTGGGGGCCAAGTAGGCATGAGTGGGGCCAGCTCACAGGCTGTTTGAATCGCCAGCTGCTCCACAGGAGAAAGATGGGCAATCCCCTCCCTACAGCTTACCACCTCCCAGACACCTGATTAGGAGTCCGTTTCAACTCCACAGCAATTAGTGTGAGATCTGAGGGGGTTTTTTTCACCATCTTGAGGAGCGGTGGTTGTGCAGCAGTTAAGCACTCGGCAGCCAGCTGAAAGGTTACCAGTTTTAACCTACCTAGTGACTCCACAGGAGACAGGCCTTTAAGGATTACAGCCAGAGGAAACGCTATGAGGCAGTTCTAGTCTGCCACATAATGATGAAATAGACACCGCGGCATCTCACAATAGCATCACCTTCTGAGCATCACTACATATAATGCATAATTTACATACTTATTTTACCATCTATTTTCCTACCACACATTTCGGTACACAGCAGGCACTGTATAAATGAATGAATGAATGATCAAAGGAGCTGGGCTCAGAGAAGAGGGGCGGGTTATTCAAGAGCTGGAGCTGGAGCCCACTAATGCACGAGTCTCTGCCTGGAGAGCGCTTTCCAGGGCCAGTCTCTGCTTGGATGGAGACTACAGAACGCACAGTCCGTGCCCTCGCAGAGCTCCTAATGGTGCAGAAAGACCAGTCCTCACATTTGTGAGGCAACAGGCCAGGACCAGGGCTTCGCAGATGGCCACACAGTGGGAGCCCAAGCAGAGATGCCCCAGGAGCTCTGAGCCAGAGCTGGGGGTGGGGAGAAGGGGGGGAGCTGCACTGACCTCAGGAGCTCGCTGGAGGAGGGATCCCTGGGCAAGGCTTCAAAATGAGAGGTTAAATCTGGGAGGGTGGTGAGGAGCCCAACAGCATCCCAGAAAGGAAGGAAACCGTAAAACAAACATTTTTCTCCTCCAATAACAGAGCTCAAGATGCAAAATGAGTGTTCTCTTTTCCTCATAATTTAAAACCCAAGAACTGCAGAGGGGAAGACTCCTGTGGCTGCAGAACCAGCTCCATTTAGCAAGACCTAAGTCAGACTGGAAAGAGTCATCAGAAATTTAAACCATAAATGTCACCTCCCTGCCCCCACCCTATTCCTGACAAAGGTGATTACAAAATTGGCTGTAATCCAGGAGCAGGTTTAAGGGGAGTTGCCTTCTAAATATACGCTCCTATCTAAGCCAAGCTTTACTGTTTGTATTTGAGTAAGTGTTTTTAATCTAAGTGTTAAATTCCCAGACTGCCCAGCACACAAACAAAAAATATTCAACTCCCTCCCCTGCCTGGCAGACAAAAGAGATGGAAGAAATTGGATACCCCAGGAAGAGCAAGTGGATACAAATGTTTTCCCATTTCCTGTGTGAGGCTCCTACCACATAGGGCCTCTTTTGTGGGCTAACATCTTGTAGGGGGGAAATGAAAACTATAGATTTAGTCTGGACCTGGGTAGAAAAAGAAGACTTGTAAATGCGGAAGCATAGTGTTTCAAACAACTGTGTCAGGGCCTGTAGGGTACGAACTAGTGATGAAAGTGTGATGAAGGTCCTTACAGGATGTCACTGTGTGGTGTTTAACCCTACCCACAGGTACCTGGGGGAAAAAGGTCTGGCAATCAGCGTCTGAAAGGCTACTGCTATGAAAGCACTGTGGAACACATTCTACTCTTTCCACACAGGACTGACACCGACTTGGTTTGATTTTCCGTTTTTTAAGAGGTTACAGCCTGTCCCACAAGGTAAAGGTGAGCTCTAGTAGGTACAAGTAAGGAATACTTGTCTAGGGAAGGTAGACGTGGTTGTTGTTTAAGCCTCTGGAGAGGGAGCACAAGAAAGGAAGAGAGTCCATTGGAAGTGATTTCTTTCCCCAATAAAAAGAACCCACCCCATTCACTGCCAGGGAGTTGATTCTGACTCATGCTGCTGTGTTAGGTGTCACTGAGTTAACTACGACTCATAGCAACCCTATGAACAATAGAACAGAACTTTGCCCTTCCTGTGCCTGATTCGAGGGTGAGTGTGTGTATGACTCTGTGTATGTGTGTGTGTATGTGTGTGTGTACACATGTGCGCGCCTTCAAGTCAGAACCGATCCATAGCTGACCCTCCAGCAGGTTTTCAGAGGCTGTAACTCCCACAAGAGGAGGCTGCAGTTCTTTCTACCAGGGAGCAGCTGGTGGATTAGAACTGCCTGCCTTTAGATTGGCAGTTGAGCTCCTAAACCACTGGTTACGAGAGTCCCCAGTTCCTGACTCATACTGACCACTATTATTCGGAGCAGAGTAGGTCTGTCCCAGGTTTCCCATGGCTGTATTTCTCTAGGGAAGCAGACAGCCACAGCTCTTTCTTCCACAGAGTGGCTGGTGGATTCAAACCAGAGACATTTCAATTAGCAATCACACACCTAATCCTGCACCACCAGAGCTCCTTAACGCATTGCTGCAAATGACGGCAAAATGTGTTTCTGAGCACAGTCTTCAATTTAAAAATGTGCAGCAATGTGTTAAAAAGATCACCCTTGTTCATTATCCACTCGACTGTAAGGGAGTCAGTCAGGCATCAAGAAAAGAGATCTCTTATCGACTATCATCCTCCAAACTAGAATTAGAACAAATGCAAGCTGCCTGTAAAGCCCAGGGCGCTTGAGGCGTGAGATTTGTTTTCTTGCTCAAACTGCAATGTGGCTGAAAGATCAAGCTCCACTATCAAATCTCCAGGTAGAGACACAGGCGGGGGCCTGCCACTTTCTCAGGACGGCTCAGACACCAATTACATTTCATTCCTCTCTGTCACCTCTTTAGGGCTGGGAAGAGGCCACTCTGGAGCCACCTACCAGGTAAGAACGTGTAAAATGACCATCCAGGCTGTGTCACTGCTGTAGGTTTTTGCTTACTAAAGTCTACAGAAGAGAGGAAAAAATGGGATGCTGGCTTTTCTGATGAGAGGACTCCAAAGAAGCCCACACAGAGAGGAAGGAGAGGGGCAATGGGGCTCATATATGTCCACCGCAGCTACCAACTGCTGAGAGTCGGGGAGGCTCTGGCTCTGTGGGTTTGGGGCCACAGCCTCGGAAATACAAAGTTGTGCTGCCAACCCAAAGGCAGGTGGTTCAAACTCATCAGCTGCTCTGCAGGAGAGATGGACCATCACCTCTCATGTGATTTACAGTCTTTGAGGATTCACTAGATGGTCAGCTGTGAGTTGGTTCCAACTCACAGCAACGAATGAGTATGTGAGTGGGTGAGTGGAAAAGAGTACGGATACCCCATGGACAGCCAAAACAACAAACAGGTCTGTCCTGGAAGTAGTGCAGCTAGGCTGCTCCTAGAGGCAGGCATGGTGAAACTTCATCTCATATACTCTGGGGTATGTTATCAAGAGGGGCTAGTCTGGGGAAAAGACATCATGCTGAGAAAAGCAGAGGGTTAGAGAAAAAGTGAACAACCCTCATCGGGATGGACAGGCACACTGACTGTAACAATGGCCTCAAGCCTAGCAGAGATTGGGATGAAGGCACAGGACAGGGCCAGGTTCCTATCTGCAGTTCCTAGGGTCATTATGAATTATAATCACATAACAACAACATGAAGATGCTAGAGCCGAGCTCCCTGGAACGAACAGAGAGACTGCTGTTAACATACCCTGCCAAGACTCAAAAAGCACAAATCCAAGATTATTCACAAATAAAATTTTAAGGGGATAAAATTATTGCAACCAGACTGATAAAGCACTGTGCCGGTATATTTTAAAAAAAAATAGTCTGTGGAAGACCCCTGATGAGAGGGATTGATGCAGTGACTGGGGCAATGTGGGTAGGTGTGTCAGAGTCAGTGACACTGGCTCACGACAGGGCAGGCTTCAGAGATGCGGGACATACACAGGGTCGCTAAGGTTCACAGGCAGCTTGACAGCACATAACAACAACACGAACGCAAGAGAGCAACAAAGAGTTGATACATATCGTCCACCCAGTCTTACCAGAAGCCCACCGTGATCTTGGCTCTGCCCTGGGGAGTGGCTGGGTCAGGAGGGCACCAGCCCAGGGCTCCTTCCACAGCAGCATCAATACTCTCAGTTCACCAGCCACAATACCATTCCATCAGGACAGGGATTCGTTTATCTTATTCTCTGCTGTATCCCCAAGGCCTAGATCAGTGCTTGGCAGACAATATGTAATTATTGAATTAGTTTGCTGAATTTCAAGGGAAAACCATTTATCATTCACACTAAAGACGGCATCCCTAGCTTTATTAAAAAGATGTTTGTTTTGTTTTGGATAGGTGCTCCCTCGATGTGGTGAAGTGTTTCTGGCAGGAAAGGCAGGATTGCACAGCATTAATAATTAAGCAAACAGAATTGATGGGCTCGGCTATGTCAGAAATCACTAAATCCACTAAAGCGTATGACCTTTATTTTGAAAAATTTAATTCACAGACTCTCAGAAATGTGTTTATCACATCAAGGGATGCTTAGTCCCTTTCTGGGACCACTGAGATTCTCAGGAAACCAGAGTGACACACCCAGTATCCATGGTAACCTACCTGTCTCTTCTTAAGGATGGACTCGAGCCTCCCAAAAGCATGTGTTATAAACCTGAACCTCTATGCATGTGGTTAAAATCCCACTTGGGAATGGGTTCTCTGTGCTACAGTAATGAGGCAGGATTAGTATAGGGTATGCCTTGAGCCAATCTCTTTTGAGACATAAAAGGGATTACACGAGCAAAGGAGAAGCAGGGATGGGGGAAGAAAGATGCCAGGTTACAGCAACATCACTCAGGGGCATAAGCTCAAGACACAGGATTTTCCTCCAGAGCTGACACAGACAGAAAGCTTTTGCCTCCCACCAGCACCCTGAATCTGAATTTCCAATTTTCTGAACTGTTTTTTTAAAAACCCAAACAACAACTGGAAAAAAAAAGAGCTTATTAAATACACACTTGTGGGATCTTTGTTATTACAGCACTCGATAACTGAAACAGAATTTTGTACTGGAAGAGTGGGGTAGGATCTAACAGATATCGAATATGTGGAAGCCATTTTGAACTGGGTACTAGGTGGAGGCTAGAAGGATTTTCTGTTAGCTAAAGACATTCATTTGTGGCTAAGTTATGAGTAAAAGGGATGTGTATTTCCTGCCCCTGTTTTGAGTCCTGCACTAACCTGGAAGACGTAGCAGCATGGCATTAGTTGGCAGAATGAGAAAGCTGACCGAAAGGTTGGCAGTTCAGTCTACCAGCTGTTCCACAGGGGGAAATGGACAATCTCCACTGGACAATCTCCACTCGTAAGGATTTACAGCCTCAGAAACCCAACAAGTCAGAAAAAAATCTATGGCAATGAGTTTGTGATTTGAGGTAATAACCTGGAGGCCTCAAGATTTAGAAAAGAACAATTTCTGAACAATGGAATCTTATACAAATCTTTTTTATTTTTTAAAATACAGTTTCTTTGTAATGAAGATTGAGATCCTTTACCAGATGTGTTAAGTTTGGCTGGCAAATATATTTTCTTCTGCTCCAGATCATGAACATGGCTATCAGAAGGCAAAGATCTGATTGTTTATAAATCCAAATTCAAGACAATCATAAACCAGGCCTTGAGGGAGCAGCAAAGGCGGCCTCTGACTTCTTATGTTTTCTAGGGATGCTTATTTGCCTGGGGAGGAAACACAGCCCCAGCATCTCCAGCTCTCATTCCCTCTGAAACTCATCCGTCAGATTAGCCAGTTTCTCTGATGGCTGGCCTACTTGTCATCTGCATAACTTTTCACTGCTGACTCAATAGCCTGGGCTCAGACAGAATAAACCTCTGAAAAATGACTACAATCACAGCCTAAGAAGGCTTTGGAGGAATGCCACTGAAAGGCAGGCAGGGCCCCATCAAAAAAGCTGGGCTGGGACTGTGGACCCGCCAACAAGTAAATACCATCAGAGCAAGCTCTGAGTCAGGAGCAGCACAGGAAGAGGAAGGAGGCGCCATGCCTGCGGGCTTCCAATTTGCAGTACCTCAGGGTGGGCGACCAATTTCTCTCTCTAGGGCTGATGAAGGGAGGGCAGGGACAGAGAAAAGAAAACAGATATCTATATATAACTTTTTTAAAAAATAAAAGAGAGGAAAAACATTAGGCTGACGGACAAACAATAAGGAGGTTATTCGTGGAAGAGGGCCCACTGAGCGAAGAGTCAGTGATAAGAAAATAAAAAGCAAAGACAATGAAATAAGAAATCAGGGGATGGGAGGATGAGGACATCAAAATACTTCATTAAAATCCCCAGTGTTAAAGAAGCAGGGGTCAGGAGACAAAGGGAACCCGAATATTCAAACAAGAAAAAAATAAAAAAGAAAAAGACAGGCAATAAAAAGAACTCTGTACTCGACCACTCAGCAATGGGGAATTTCTGAGAAAACGCTGAACATTTTTCTTTATACTCTAGTTCGGTGTCAGGTTTAGATGAGGCTCACAGGTTCCAATTATGTACTATGATAAATTTCCACTAATTCAAATGATCACAAGCATAGGATCTGTGGGCTCCAGCCAGTGTGATTATGTAGTTGGTGGAGCAAAGTTAAGAGGGAGACTACCCCTTACCACCTCCCAATAGCAGGGAATCCTTAAGGAAAAGCCAGTTCAGCAGGAGTGGACTATGAGGCGCACTTGCCAAAAGTTGGGGACGCTGTGCTGAATTTTGGATGCTGCTGCTGCTGCTACTGTCCTGGGAAACCACTTATTGACTCAGTATAAGACACACGGGAAAGAGCTACTATGAGTCATAGTGAGACTGTAACACTGCTTGAAGGTGGCTGGCCAAGAGAACCTGCAGTCCTTAACCTGTCATAGGACCCTCCCCTACAGCTACCAATGGGATAGGGAGCGCTGAACGGCTTAATGCATAAGCAGTTGCACTGCCAGCCCAAAAGTGGGCAGTTCAAATCCACTACCTGCTCCACAAGAGAAAGACATGCAATCTCCTTTTATCCAATTGATTGAACTATGAGTTGTCTCTGACTTGAGGCACTTAACAACAATAACACATTAGCTTTCACTTGATGACTCTGGAAACAAGCTTTTAAGAAAGATAATCACCCTCACCAAAAAGACACGTAAAAGCAGCATTTTTCATTGTCTTCAGAAAATAATGAGGGGAAAACATCCTCATCTCCAAAAATAAAATGCGATCATACATGCCGAAGATTCAACATGAAGCAAAGCAGAGCCTCAGCATCTGTGCCAGGCCCATTCTCACCTTTTATTTATTTCTTGAGAAGTAGACAGACACCCAGGGAAGTCCAAGAACTGCCAGCATTAGCAGCCCGGCCCAGGAGCTGAGCCTCCGCTGGACTGTCTAGACTGTGTAACCAAGCATGGAATCGGTGCCACGACAAACAGCTCAAGAATCTGTTGATAAAGCCACATGCCCACCACTGCCGCCACCACACTCTGGCAAGGACTGAAAGAAAGCCACCAGTCCTGCTGGCTGCCTCCAGCCTATCACTAGGGCAAGATCTCCTGGACACCCCAAACTCTCCAGTCACCCCAACATCTCCAGCCACACACGGTAAGTACCCCCAAAATTGCATTACATTGGGAGCAATATTTTTTTTAACTCAAGTGATTGATTTTGAGGGGTTTCACTTCCCCCAAAATGGATTCTTGAGCAGCAAATAGAAAAGATGGGAGTGACAAAGGCTGGGAGCTGTAGTCAGGTCTGTTTTCTGGAAATGTCTGTGAAATACACAGAAACGAAGCAGAGACCTGGGCATTTTGCTGCCGGTGAGGGATAAGCATTGTAATCCATACATGGTGCTGTGTGGAATTGTAATTCTGCGTGTTCCCAGGAGCCTTCCGCCAGCCCACCAGCACACTCGCATCCTAATCTTGATAAACGCTGTCCAAGGGCTCAGAAGAGGAGCTGGAGAAGACTGGGCTTCACTCTGGTGAATAATCTGCAGGCTGATGCCCTGCGCAGCTGGAGAAGTCTGGGATCACCAAGGCCACCTTCAGAACCCCAAGATACTAAAGACCCGGGAAGTCCCCAAATGGCATCTCTCCAGGCACCACGCAGTGATCCGCACTGCCTTCCTTCTGGCTCTGAAAGCTCACACCTTGTGTTTATGAGCCTGGTTCCAAATATGCCTATTAAACCTGGACTCTCTTTCAAAAGAAGCACTTTGAGGCAGAGGAGCCATTACCTCCCAAGAATGTTTCAAGTAATAGCAGCTGCCGCTGCCACTTACTGTGAATTTACAAAGGCTTGGCTGGGTACTCCACATTCGTGATTTTATAGGAACAACCGAAGTGAGCCTGCTGTTGTTTGCTGGGTGCTGTCAAATTGACTCCAACTCATTCCTTCTGGGCCGTGGGATTTCCTAGCTGCAATCCTTACAGAAGTTACCCACGTCTTTCTCCTGTGGAGTTGCTGAGAGGACTCAAACCTCTAACCTTTCCGTTATGGTATCATCAGGACTCCTTCAGGGTGGGCCTAGAGCTTTATCTTGCACATGAGCAAACTCAGACTCAAAGGGTCACCATGGTAAACAGAATAAACAGACTGACTGAAAGCTACGTCAATCTAATCCAACACCCCTAATGTGACCCCTGTCATATAATGTAAATGAGTCTAATAATCCTGAACTTTAGAAAGAAGACATTCGTCCTGACAACTTCTAAAAGCTCTCTAGTCCCATGTATGGGAGAGGCTCTTTGTGACCAGGTGGTCTACAAACCAAACTCATATCCATCCAGTGTACCTTGGGTTAAATATGTGTCTTCGTTGACTCACTCAAACTCAAACTGACTATCTTCAAGTCTATTCCAACTCATGACAATCCTGGGCTGAGTTTCCAAAGTGGTAAATCTTAACGAGCAGAAATCACCTAAGTGTCTCCCATGGAGCAGCTGTATCACCAGAGCTCGGTATGTTTCCTTTTACAGATTAGAACATGGGATTTTTGCCTATGTGACTTTCCTCGAAGGACAAATATAATGTAAGAGACCATTTTTTTCTAAAATGCACAAGGCATGAAGTACACACAGCCTTGCTACACAGACTCCTCCCCTCCAAGGCCCTTCCTTCTCTAGTTTAACTAGAAAATCACTCAGAAGGTATATCCTTACTGAGCCACCTCTGCCTATCAGTTCTGAGCCGAAGACTGAGGACTATGAAAATGCAGCACACATAATTTACTCCATAAGAGGTGCTCACAGTCATGGGAAGTAAAGTACAGTAGCAACTGAATCCAAACCCAGGAGAAGCTAATGGTTACTGCTGAAGTACAAGCAGAAAAGAAAGTACTCTGGTCAACCTTATAGCTCTACTTTCTAGCCAATGATCTTACTTTACTTATTTGTTCTGAATCCTCCAGTTCTTTACTTTAAAAAAAAATGGATTTCATTGCATTTGTCTCACATGTTCTTGCCAAAACAAGACTATGTCATTGTTAATAAGTGTCAAAGAGTAACTACAACTCATAATGACCCTGTGAACAAGTGACTGAAATGTTGTCTCACCTGACACCATTCTCACAATTTCCACCATGCACAAGCCCACTGTTGTAGCCGTTCTGTCAATCCACCTTGTGGAGGGTCTGCCTCTCAACTTTTCCAACCATGATGTCTTCTTCCAAGAACTGATCCCTCCTGACATCATGCCCAAAGTGCGTGAGATGAAACTTTACCACCCTTGCATCCGAGGAGCACTCGGTTTGCACTTCCTCCAAGACAAATCTGATCTTTTGGCGGTCCATGTATATCCAATACTCTGCCGATATCACAACTCAAAGGCATCAATTCAACCGATGCTTCCTTGTTCATTGTTCTACTTTCCCACGCAAATGGAGCAATTGCAAATACCTCAGCTTAGTCTGGCACACACAGTAACTGATTGCACCACCCAGAGACACCCCTGGCAAGTTACATGCTCTATTTTAAACTGACATCCTTGCTTTTTAATTTCCAAGAGATCTTTGACAGCAGATTTTCCCAATGCAACATTTCTTTTGTTTTCTTGATTGCTGCTACCATGGATACTGATTGTGAATCCAAGTAAAATGAAGTGGTTGACAACTTCAATCTTTCCTCTATCTATCATGATGTTGCTATTGGCCCAGTGGTAAGGATTTAAGGTTTCTTGTTGTTGATATATAACTCATACTGTAGGGTGTAGTCTTTGATATTCTTCACTTTCTTCAAACAAGGCTGTGCCAACGGAATCACATAGGTTGCTGATGAGCGTTCCTTCACTCCTGATGCCACGATCTTCTTCATACAGCCTAGATTTACCAATTGTTTGCTCAGCATTCAGACTGAAAAGGTTTGGAGGAAAGATACAAGTCTGATGCACACCTTTCTTGATTTTAAACCATGCAGTACCCCTTTGTTCAATTTTAATGATTTTTAATTTTTTTTGGTGTACAATTAACTGCACAATTAAATGTCCTGGAATTTTCATTCTTTCATCCATAACTTATTATGACCCACACAATCAGATGTCTCTGCTGAGTTAACAAAAGATTATATGTAGCAGAACTTTATCACCTGATATGTTAAGCCACTAGCTGCCAACTAGCTGAGACATGGTGACTTCATGTCTCAAGCAGCACTGTGCTCTGTAGGGTTTTTAATGGTTGGGTTTACAATAGTAGATCACCAAGTCTTTCTTCCAAGGTACTCCTGGGTAGATGCAAACTGCCAACCTTTCTTTAGGTTAGCAGCCAAACAATAACTGGTTGTACCACCCAGAGACCCCTGTGACAAGTTACATACTCTATTTCCATTTCTAAGGACCGTTCTGGATACTGAAGACATAAAAGAAATGTGAGGAAAATAATGTCAATTAGTTCAGCCAACATTCCCTGGGTAGACTGTAGGAGCTCAGCCCTGTACTGGCAGCAGATACTAAGAGGCCAGGAAGATTAGTTTGCCGCCCTCAAAGTCTCCCTCACTCTCTCCACGGGAAGATGGGCAAGTGTGTAACAGCTCAGTTCTCTTCAGAGATCTGAGGAAGAAATTCAGCCTAACCGGAAGAATGCCAAATGTAACAGGACCTTGAGCCAAACCTGTAAAAAGGTAAGCAGGAAGAAAAGATTTCATAGACTCAGAAAAGAGATCAGTGGTTGCCTGGGGCTGGGGGTGGGAACAGGAAGTGACTGCAAATGGGCACAAGGGTGATGGAAATGTTCTAAAATTGGATTGTGGTGATGGTTGCACAACTTTGTAAATTTACTGAATCGAGCGCTTCAAGTGGGGAAACTGTACGGTACAGAAATCATATATCAATGAACTCCTCTGCCATCGAGCTGGTTCAGATTTCACCGCAACCTTCCATCGGGTTTCCGAGGCTCCAGATCTTCACAGGAAGAGCCTGCTCATCTTTTTTTCCACAGAGCTGCTAACTTTCTGTTCCCAATACATTTCACACTATGCCACCAGGGTTCTTTATATCAATAAATGTGTTGATTTTAACAAAGAAGAAGATTAGGAGCTTACAACTAAAGAAGTCTGGAGGAGAGAGGGAACGGGAGCATGACCCCGCCTTGCCTCACTGTCTCAAGTCAGCCCCATCTCTAACCACTCAAAGGCCTCCCACCATTGTGGAATACAAATAGCTTTTAAGTACTGGACTACAAGCCAAAAGGCTGGCAGTTCAAGTCTACCCTGACACTGCTGCTCTAGACAAGGCCAGGTGATCTTGTTTCCAGAAGGTCACAGTTGGGGAAATCCTATGGCACACTTGTACTCTGATACTCAGCAGGCTAGGACGAGACACCCTCTTGGCCAATGCATATCAGCTTTAGGAGGTGCGTTCTCTGTGAAGCTTCTGTGCCCCTTGGCCTGCATTAGGAGCTCCCTATCACATTATTTGCATCATCAGAGACATCCGGTTTACTTGACGGCCTTCTCTCTCATGCAAGAACTTAAGCTCCACACAGGCAAAGACAAAATGTGTATCCTGCTTACACAAAGCTCGGACTGTAAGAAGGCATACAACAGAACGAGTGCACAAGTTTCTAGTAGTATAGTTTCAAATGTATTAGGTTGCTAATGACTCAATTTGAATCTACTAGCTGCTCCACAGGAGAAAGATGGGTACTTCCCTCCTGTAAAGAATTACAGCTGGGAAACTCAATGCAGGGTCGCTATGAGTTGGAATCAACTCAACAGCAGTGGGCAATTAAGAGTTGGGGTGGGGGCAAGTTTGATGGATGTTGCAGGACGGGGGCACAGGGGTGAGGAAATAGTAAGAGGATGAAAACAAAAGCCAGTTGTCATCAAGTAGATTCCTACTCTTGGTAAACCCATGCAGGTCAGCGTAGAACTATATGCCTCTCTCGTTTCTAGTGGCTGACTTTTCAGCAGCAGATCGTTAAATCATTCTTCTGAGGCACTTCGGGGGGGAACTCGACCCACTCCAGTTTTTCTGTTAGTAGTCAAGTGTGCTGTTGGCATTACTCAGAGACTCCCAGGAAGGTGATGAAATCTGGGTTTTAAAAAGTGTATGGAAGGACCATTCACAGTAGGACTGGACAATGGACCTGGAAGGCAGTTAAAGGATAAGACTTCAGTACGCATGAAGAGGAGGCCGGGAGGAGAGGTCAAGGTAAGAGGGAGATCTGACATAAATCAGCAACCAACCAGACAGGCGGAGTGAGGAAGGGAAGAGTGCAAAAATACTCCTCAGATTTCTAGCTTTAAAAAGTGAGTGGATGTGGAGAATCATTAACCACAGTGGTAAAGATGGAATTCCCAGTGCGGGAGGAAGAGTTCTCTGGTCCTGTTTTGCATGTGTGGTAATGAAAAGAGCGCTGCGTCTGAAGCTCAGATAGAAAATCAGGTTGGCGCCGCTGGGCAGGCCATCCAGAGATCCAGAGAGATAGGATGGGAGGTGTGGGGAGGTGGCTGGAGACAGTCTTCTAGAGAAAGGTTCAAAATGCCTGCAACACCTCCTTGGCCAAGTGGACCTCTCGCTGCTGTTGTGGTTGTTACTAAGTGCTGTCGAGACTACAACTTGCATGAACAACAGATGTGAACTCTGCTCTCTCCTGTGCTATCCTCAAGACCTCTGCCACTCTCAACCTCACTGTTACAGTCACTGAGTCGACTCATCTTGTCGAGAGTCTTCCTATCTTTCTCTGGACCTCTAGCTAATCAATAAGAAAATATAGAACAAAGGCAAATTTGTTTCAGCAATAAGGAGAGGGAAAATCCGAAGACTTCTGCAAGTAGAACCATACACTACACTCTCTCTCTCCCCCCCCCTTCCTCCCTATCCTCTACCCCAAATCCTTCTTTCTCTCTTCAACATCATGACAAACTTGACCATAGAGTAGGTAGTGAACAGTTTTGAGCATTTCTTAGCTCATCACTCAGCACTTAAAGAAGACTTCTCATCCATTGAGGCAGGTGAGGCTGAACCCAGCACACACACACACACACACACACACACACACACTCACACTCACTCACACACACACACTCTCTCTCTTTCCAGGCTCTTGGCTTCCTGTCAACCTGGGCTGCATTTCAAGTATGTAAGAGAAACAATCTGAAATCACATCCACTGGATTAGTGAGTGGTTGGTTTTTGAAGGCAAATGAGAACTGCCAAAGAAGGCCTGGTCGCTACCCTGAGGCTAGAAGCGAGGTAGTGCAGGGTGAGCAGCGCAGCTTTTGAAAGGATGTCTTTGGTTAGTCAGGCCTCATAAATGCAGAGACGTGAAGCTTTGCCTCTGAAATTCAATCTCAGTTGAAACTCCATGGCCAAGGCAGAGCTCTCTAAAGGATTTACTGTGCTTCTCAGATGATAAAGGGGGAGGAAAAAAAAAGTCTTTAAATGTGCACCTTATTCACCAGGGCCTAAGAAATGTTCCACCTGTCTAAGAGTATTGATTACCTGAGATTATATTAAAACCTATACCAGCAGATTCCAACCAATATTTTTTCCATTATTATTAAGGTGACTTTTAAAAAACCCACCATGGTTTCCATACATCAAATGGCATTGGGAGACCCCCCCAAAAAAACACATCACACTGTCTGCATATGCAATTACTCTTCGGTCATCCCTTGAATAGAAACTCAATCCAAAGGGAAAAGACAAGAAATTCCACAAACTTACATGCAGACATAACACTAAAGAAATCTGGGATAGCTTTGGGGGAACAGGCTCCAAAGTAGAGTATAAGTGAAATCTATAAACATCTGCTCACACTAACTCCAAACATGTCTTCCTTCTCCATGCATTAAGGACACCAGGTGCTCACAAACTGGCAAAACGTGCATCCTTCTATCAAGTCTGGGCTGGTGACTTGTAAATGAAAAGCAGCATCTCACAACGCACAGGCATGGTTTACAGCCTACTGGAACATTAACGAGAAGCCTAACTGGTGCCCTGATTGATTAACATGCTCATTTGCTAACCAAAAAGTCAGCAGTTCAAACCCACAAGCCCCTCCTCAAGAGACAGAGGTGGCATTCTCCTTCTGTAAAGACTGACAGCCTTTAAAACACTATGAGCCATCAGTTCCACTGTCAGGAGTAGCAATCCACTGTGGGCAGGTCGTTGGGTTTGGGAATGTTGACTTCTTTTTTTTTTTTT
>NW_006399973.1:4325279-4333460 GCF_000299155.1 Elephantulus edwardii | reverse complement strand
GTGTGTGTGTGTGTGTGTGTGTGTGTGTACCGTCAAATTGGATCTGACTGGTACAGGAGACTGCCCCTCCTTCTCCAGCAGAGCATGAAGTAGAGTCTGGGGTTTTTTTTCCCCCCAGGTGCCTGTTGGGGCCTGGTTTTCAGCTGTCTACACCACAGCAGTGGGCAACAAGCTTAAAGCCCCTGATGGCTCTGGGCGCTGACTCTCACCAGTGGCTATGGATGAAGTCACAGGCGATTTTCAGCCAGCGCCAGGGGAACGTTGACTTCTAATGCAAACCTGATTCCAACCTACTTAAAATTTTTGCTGCCAAGTAGTTTCATCTTTGGTGCAAAATATGGGGCCAACTTGTTGGTACCCTTGCTTACACACTGGTTCCTATGGGATAGTGGAACTTTGACCACTTCTGAGTAGTAATGCAAGGTCTCAGGCTAGGTCTAGGGGAAGGAAATAAAAGTAAAGGGCACATAGAACTGATAGGGTGCACAAGTATCCAATATGATATTTCAGAGGCCTGACACCCTTGGGTTGTGCAATGCAAAGTCCTGAAGATTGGAAGGGCACCCTCCAGAAGTCAGAACTACAGCTTCACCAGGAAGAAAACTCTAAATTTGCCCCAGGTGGAAACAGGATCCAATGCAACTCATTGCCATCCAGTCAAAACCGAATCCGCTGGGGCTTTTCAGGAGCAGTGGAAGGCTGTTCCTCTTTCACCACAAAGCACCTGGTGGAGTGAACCCCAGAAAGATGTGGCCTCTGGGTAAGCAGAATAACTCCCTAGTGGGGCTCCCTGGTGGAAATGTTATATTATGATATGCCATCAAGTTGGAACTGACCCAGGGGGTTTTCAGCAGCTGCAAACTGCACAGAAGATTGTCCATCTTTCTCCCAAGGAGCAGCTGTTGGATTTGAACCACATGCCTTTGGATTGGCTGTGCACCTCCTTACTCAGTAGGCCATCAGAACTACCTGATGGTAATGGAGCTAGGTGATTAGAAGGCCGTATGTTGGATAGTGGTTGCACCACTGGGTTATCATCCTTCAATCACTTGTAGTTCTCATCCTGCCCAGCCCTGCAACCAGAAGGGAAGATGGAGACAAATCCTGAAGGGTTTGTCCAAGTTTTTAATCTCTCTTAGAATACTTCTCTTGGAGGACTTGTTGGAAATCAATGGTCCTTGGCTAGAGTTTGGGCAAGTCTTTATTTTTCTGGGATTTTGACTTGTTCTTACTTCTCCACAAGTCATATGACTTCCCAAGCATTCGATTCTCCACACCACGTCTCCCAAAACGTTCTCTCACACTGTCATTTATATTCCATCTTAAGAAAAGATAAAAATGGAACCCGAAGGGAGCAGGCCAGGCTAGAATGTGGCACCACTGCCCACCACAAGTGAGAGTCTAAGCCCCTGGAATCTTCCCTCTGGTACATTATCCAATAAAACCTCAAGAGCTCAGTAATTACAGGCACTTTTAGAAGTGAAGCAGAAATAGATCTAGGGCCAAAACACTGGTTTTCTTGAGACAAAAGGCTGGTTTTCACAAGAAGAAAGAAAAGAAAAAGAAAGCTATTTGGTTCAGTTTCTGCGCTGAGAAAGCCAGACTGATTTTTTTTTAAAAAAAAAAAATATGATTATTGAATCTGATTATGGGGATGAGAGTAGGATTCAGATCAAAAGCTCTTTTCTCCTCTAGGATATAAAATCACTTTCTGGAACAGAAAATAGGTTGCATTCTAAGCGTGCCCCTGACACCCAATCAGGATGAAAAATTAGCTTATTAAGTTCACATAGCCAGCCATCACCGCTGAGCTCCCAGCGTCTGGTTCCAGCTGAAGACAAACCGAAGGCACCGAACCAGGGGTTTTACTTGTTTGTTATAAAAGCCCACACAGCATTCCAGCTTCCCTGCAAATATGAAGCGCACTTGATACTTGGTAAGCTTATACCCAAAGGCAGCCAAGCGGTGACTCCTTCCTCAGACTGCGCCATGCCAGTGTTCAATTTTGAGGGCCTGGTACACAGATGAGGTTGCTGCTCGATTGGTTAAATGCTATTTGGGGTTTGGGGGGGTGGGGGTCGGGGGCGGAGTCTGATTAGGAGATATCCTAAATGGGAGAAGCCACATAGATGGCAGGGGGTGGAGTCGGGCTAGGCTCCCTAATCAGCCGCCTGCCTGGATCTAAGGAGAAGTGAAGATGCGAGGACAGGATTCTGCTTAGTTAGCTGCCATAAGAGCTTTGAGGACAGTCACTTAAGTTCAATTCTACAAGAAGCATGTTTTAACACTAACGATTTAGACATTCATATTTTAAAAACCAAAGCGTGGGTCCCAACTAGCCTCCCCTAGCTGAGGAGTATCCAACGCCATTCCCTACCTAGGTGGGACTCAGGCGTCCTAGCAAACACCTTCCTCTAGGTGGAACCTCGTGTTGGCTGTGAGAGAGGATGGGGCGGGGGCTGGTGACCAGGCCCGGGCTGGGGTGACTAGAGACTCACTTTGGTCTCTATAGGAAGTCCATTTCCACACTGTCACTCTCGGATTCCACGAGCTGCACACCCAGGGGACTAGCCACTTGTTGAACAGAATGTTCTCCGGACTCCAGCAGCCGCGCTTGCCACAGGAGGGATCCTCGCGGGTGCGCTGGAGCAAAACGAGCTGCCGCTTGCTTGGTGCTGCGCGCTCCCGCAGACCCGCCGGCTGCGCCCGCCCGGGAGGTGCGGCGTGAAGGCAGCGCATCCAGCACCCTAAACTTGCTCTCATCTGCGCGCTTCCGCGGCTAAGTATAAGCCAAGAGAGAGGTACAAAACGCAGTCAAGGTGGAGGGAAAAAGAAAATGTAAGAGTACACAGTAAGACGAGAGAACCGGAGAAAGATGCTAATCCAATTAACTAACGTGTTGCTTGTTAAAGTGCCGTCCAGTAGGTTCCCTCTAACAGGGAACAAAAGACTGTGTCCAACAGGACGAAACACTGCCCAGTTCTGCCCCATCCTCGCCACGCTGCTATGACTTAGTCCATTATTGCAACACTGTCAAGCCATCTATTGAAGGTCTTCCTCTTTTTCTCTGATCCTCTGCTTCATCGGGCATGATGTCCTTCTCTCTAGGGACTTGGACACTCCTGATAACATGTCTAAAGTGGGTAAGACAAATCTCACCATTCTCCTTCAGAGGAAAATTCTAGCTGTACTTCTCCCAAGGCAGATTTATTCCTTCTTGTGTATATTCAATGTTTTTCACCAACATCGTAATTCAAATACATCTGTTCTCTGCTCTTCCTTATTCGCTGTGTAGCTTTCGCCTAAGAGGCGATCGAAATTGACATGGTACCTACTAAATGTCAGGTAGTGAATCGCGACTTATCTTTAGGGCTTTCTGGTTTAACTGTCACGACAGCTCCAAGGGAGGGAATGTTCCCATTTTAAACCACGACATAGACCGGTGGCATATCTGGCCCAACTTGCAGCGCAAGTCACGACAGGGCCAGGATCCTAACTCAGGAAGAAATCGCCGCCGGACTGCCCCTACCTTTGGCCAAAGCGCACAGGAGACCCACGTGCCAGGTGGACCTGCCCCCCCCCCAGCGCGGCTGGTCTCAGCTTCCCGCCGAGCCGGTGATCCTTTCCCCGTTGTTGCAGCTCTCTCCCCGGGGGGCTCCTGAGCTCCGCACTGCGCTGGCCAGCGGGGAACACCGAGCTACCCCACCAGCCCCAGCCCCACGCACAGCTGCTCACACACGACACCCGCCTGGTACATGAGCAACTGCGCCTCAACACACAATTTCACAAACGTAGCCAAAAATGTGCACGCCCCAGTGCACGCACAGATCCCCATTGAGGACACGCCATTCCAGAGATACACCACCGGTCTGCGGTCATGCACAACTCCACCGCGAAGAGAAACAGCACACAAAGACACGCACGCAGAGAGTCACGATTACAGACACATGCGAGCGCACACCGATCCACACGTCCGCAGTCCCTGCAGTCCCCACAATCTGCTCCCTTTCATACCGAGTCCGACGCAGGCAGGACACGCGATTCGCCGGCTTTCCAAGCCCAAGTTGCGGCGTCGGCAGCTGCTGGTGCGGACGCGGGCCGCTGCGCCGGGACAAGCGTGCCGAAGCCGGGAGGGGTGGCTAGGAGTGCGGGCCTCCGTTCTCCCCCAGCCGCCGCGCCGGCCCTACGCGCATCGCCACCCAGAAAGACAAAAGGAAGCCAGGAAGCGCGGGGAGGAAGCGAGGTGTAGGCTCTCGCCCGTCCGCCCGCAGGTCCGTCTCCAGCTGCCGCGGCTGCCGGCCTGCCAGTCCGAGAAGGAAGGGACGGGAAGGCGGGACCCGGAGGCGGGGTCCGGGGGCGGGGCGCACGGCCGGGGGGCGGGCGCTGAAGTTTCCATCGGACTCGCCCGCGGGCCCGCCCCCACTCGGCCACGCCCCCTCATAACGCACCAGCCTCCGCTGCCGCTCCGGCCACGCCCCCGAGTCTAGTCACACACCTCCTGCTGGGCTTTGCTATTCCTTTTTCTACCGGTTCCCTTACTCGAGCTCACTTTGCACCAGGTGAAAGCCCTGCCGGAGTCTCTTCCCCCATGGATTACGAGACCCGGACAGAGTAAAGGCAGAGCGGAGCTCGGGCTCCGCCTTCCTTACCCCTAGCCTCTGGCCTGCGGGTGTGGGAGAGGCCGAGAGGCGTTGCCCAGAGATGGCCTTGCGCCCGCGTCCCGCCCCTTAGTCCTCTGCAGGAAGTGTAGCTGGGTGGCCTAGGAAGGGGAAGAGTTTGGGGTCGCCCAGGCCACTGAGTGCTGGCTTGTCGGGTCCCTCTTTTATCATTCCTATCCCTTAGCCCCATAGGGAGCTCCGGTGGCTTAATGGTAAGGTGCTGTGCTGCTAACCCGAAGGTTGATTCAAATCCACCAGCTGCTGTGTGGAAGAAAATGGGCATTCTCCTCCTGTGCCATTTACTGCCCCTGAAAACCCACTGGAGGGTCAGCTATGAGTCAGTTCCGACTGGATGGTATATAACAATAACAACACGGTGAGCAGGTATCACTCACTTTCCTGTGTCTTTTTCTAGGACTCAGAATGGACTGGACAACCGTGGGTTTGGTTCTTAATTCGGAGATAGAGTCCAGGCCTGAAAAGGGAGAGACCTGACTTCCAGTGACAGTTGCTAACTCATTGTGCCATTTTGACAAGTCTCTTAAGCTCTTGGTTTCCCCACCCATAAAGTAGATGGAGAGATGGGGCAGACTTTTCCCTTTCTAGCTTTCCATGGCTCTTCAGTTTTGTTGCTGAAGAATTTGTCTGAGCATCTCATTTCAGGGGGCAGGTTGGCCCTGTGGATCTCAGGTATGAACAGGCTGTTTCCTTTTGCAGACTTTCTGCATACCATGTCCTTTGCTCCTGTGGAAGTTAGGAGTTAGGGACTTTACTTCCCAGAGTCCTTTTTGCCAAGAGCTGCTAAAAATCTAGGCCTTGGAAGCACCTCGGCAGCAGCACCATCACCACCACCACCCTAGACATTACCAAAGAAAGGTAACCACAGAAACAGCCGTAAATGTGGAGCTGGGTGTTGCTGTAAGGCTGAGACAAAACTGTCTTTCTGTGTCTCTAGGGTAAAACTCAAATCCTCCTCCACAAAAAACACTGAGTGATCTTCTACTACACAGGAGGCCTGTGGAGAGAAATGGATGGTGGAGCAGCTTAGTGAAGGGAATTGACTGGAAGCTTCCAGCAAAGGTTGCCGGAGCCCAGCTCCCTCCATCTTTCTCCCTTCTCCATGGAGGCAGATGCTAAATCTAGAGAGGTTGAGTCTCCCTTCTGCAATGCTGGGAGTATTCACTGGTATAATGGCTGTGAGTTTTTCAGCAAATACCAGCTGTTGGTACCTGGGGATACTGGCTCTTTACTCCATAAGAGAAACCAGTAACCAAGGTCATTCAATCGACTATAGTGTCCATCAGCCAGATGATTGGAGCAGAGGCGTCTGTCAGGAAAAGAACCCTGATGGCAGAGTGGACTATGCTGCTAACCAAAAGCCTTTGAGACACTTCTACTCTGTCTTGCATAGTCTGTGGTTCAAATCTATCAGCTGCTCCTCAGGAAAAGATGGATCGTATTTTCCTATAAAGATCTAGAACTTTGAAATCCAAAAAGAGCCTTTACCATAAGTCAGAATCAACTCAACAGCAGTAGGCTTAGCATTTGCTTAGTTTTGTTAGTCAGGGTAGGATACAATATGTTATGGGCTTATTTTAAGACCCACTTCTCACCCAGATTGTAGTTCACTACTGGTCAAAAGGGGTGGAGAAGACTTCACCGTCACTCAGAAATCTGTGCATCACCCAGCTAATGATCTCACCATGTTCCTTCAGGCCCTCTGAGGCCTTTGTGTGTAGCCCGGCAGTAAGACAAGAGAGAATGATACAAGCAGAGAGTCTAAGGATACTGTTTAGGAGCCAGGTCTGCACATGGTACATATCACTCCTGCCCAGATTCATGAACCAGAATGTCACATGGCCCCACCTGAATACAAAAGAAATAGTCTTCCTGTGTGTCCAGGAGGGGAAAGAAATAGAAAAACCAATCCACTTGGTGAGCACATAGCTCAATTTCTGCTGCAGAAACTGAGCACACTTCTGCCAAGCTCTGTGTCAGGGACAGCAGATGTCTACACAAAGCTTGATAATCGCTATAATGAAAGCTTGCTTTATGACCACCAGGAAAGTAACATCAGCTCCTAGTGCAGAGGATCAGGGAAGGATTCACAGGGGAGGTGACAGTTCAGCCAGGCCTTGAAAAGTAAAAAGGAGTTCCCCAGGCAGCACAGGGCATGAACATGTAGACACAGGTAAGAGGGAAGGTTGAGAAAAACCTCAAGGAAATTTCAAAAGCAGACTGAGGCATATTCCTGAAACCCAACTCTCTTGTACCTCTGCACCTTTACTTACGTTGGCGCTCTAGCTAGCTTTAACTCCAGCTTTTATGTGCCATGATAGTTTGTTTCAACTGCCTCCTATGCTTCTGAAAGCTCAACAATGAATACGGATGGCAAAAGAAGACTCTATGCCTTTGAATTGCAGTGTCTGAGCAGAGTACTGAATAACTGAAGTATTTTGGACTGCCAAATGAACAAACAAATCAGTCTTGGAAGCAGTGTAACCAGAGTTTTCTTTAGAGGCAAGGAAGATGAAACTTCATCTCACATACTTTGGGCATGTTGTCAGAAGGAGGTGGTCCTTGGAAAAAAGACATCATACTGGGAAAGGTAGAAGGTCAGCGAGAAGGAGGAAAAGCCACAACAAAATGAGCTGACACAGTGACTACCACAATAACGGACAGATGAGTATAGCGCAAGACAGGACAAGATTCAGATCTGCTGTTCATAGGTCGCTATCAGTTGTAGTCAACTAGAAGGCATCCAACAAGTTACACACGTACCTCTTCCGCCTCTGAACCTCAAGAGAATCATACGTAATCCAGCCCTCCTAGTCCATCACTGTATTCTATCCCTGTCAAATGAGGTACTAAGAGGTTTCTTCCCTTCTGTCTCCATTGCTCTTTCAGGACAAAGACTATACATAACTGCTATCAGCTCCTAACTGAAAAGTCAAGAGGTTTGATCCAGTAGAGCTCTTTTGGTGGCCTTCTCTTGTAAACATTCCAATTTAGGAAAGCCTTTGAGACACTTCTACTCTGTCTTGCATAGTTCCTGTGAGTTGGTATCGACCCAATGGCAAATACTGAGTCTATTGGAAACCATACAATAAATTCCAATTAAATAATACTTTATCCATGTCTATTCAACCTGTATGCTGAGCGAAGTATTCAAGAGGTTGGACTTTATGAAGAGGAGTGTGGCATCAAGATTGGAAGAAGACTCATCAACAACCTACCTTATGCAGATGATACAATCTTGCTTGCAGAAAATGAGGAAGCCTTGAAATGCTTGCTACAGAAAATCAAAGACTACAGTCTTCAATATGGATTACATCTTAACATGTAGAAGACAAAAATTCTCACTACTGGGCCGATAGGTAGTATCATGATAAATGGGGAAAAGACTGAATTTGTCAACAATTTTGTCTTGTTTGGATTCACAAGCAACAAGCAACACCTTCGGTACCAAAAATCAAGAAATCAAAAGATGCAGTGAGAGTGAAATATCCCAGTCACAAAAGGA
>NW_006399973.1:4315146-4324424 GCF_000299155.1 Elephantulus edwardii | reverse complement strand
TGATGTACATGAAAAAATAATGTGCATGAAATCAGTAACAGCTTAAAATTAAGCAGAAACAAATTAACTGTGGCACCAGGGTTTTTAATAGTTTGATGCTGAAACTAAAAATATAGTCTGCTTTAAATGTAAACAATCAGGACTAAGGTATTTGCAAAAACAAAAACCCACAAATGATCATAAAGAATAAAGTACGCAAGTGATGTGCCCTGAACCAACATCTTCTTGAGGTAACTCTGTTCATTCTTTTTCATTGTGATGCTTTGGACAATGTTTTCTGGGGTACAAATCAAAGAAAAGTAAAGATTTCACCTTATATTATCAACCAATATCTCCCTTCAGAGTGAATTTCTTGTTTGCTTAAAAGCAGAAACATTCAAAAGTGCATGTAAGTTAATAGACACATTAACTTTGCAGAGGTCTCCTTAATGGTTTTGAATATAACTAAAATGAACTAAATTAAGCCTTATTCCCCAAATAAAGATATAAAAAAAAAAGATGCAGTGAGAAAGTCTGCTGCCAAAGGCCTCTTCAAAATACTAAGGAGCAATGATGTCAGCTTAAAGACTAAGATGTGCCTGATTCAGGACATAGCTTTTTCAATCACTTGCTTTGAATCTGAGAAGTGGATAATGAATAAGGATGACAGAAGAAGTGACGCTTTTGAGTTGTGATGTTGGAGAAGATTACAGAATATCTCACAGACTGCAAAAAGAATGAACAGATCTATGTTGGAGAAAGTGCAGCTAGAGTGCTCTGTAGAGGCAAGGACGGTGAAGTTTCATCTCACATACTTGGGACATGTTAGGAGAGGCAATTCCTTAGAAAGTGACAATATGCTTGGAAAAGTGGAGGGTCAATGAAGGAAAGGAAGGCCCTCAATAAGACGGATTCACATAGTGACTGCTGCAATGGACTCAAGTATGTCAGAGATGATGAGGATGGCACAGGATAAAATAAGATTCAGATTTATCATTAATAGAGTCACTATGAATCATACTCAGTGGCACCTAACAACAACAAGTGATTTTTTTAATATGATAAACTAAACTAGGGAAGAAAGCAGAAGGCAGAGTAGGGTATCATGATATAATTTACCTTTCATACTATGATTGTTGGTCTAGAATATCTGACTACCTCCAATATTCTTTTTTTTAAAAAAATTAACTTTTAATGGTGATTTGAGTGAAAGTTTACTGAGTAAATTGGTTTTTCATGTAACACTTCACATTTTGTTTCATGACATTGTCTAGGATCTCCACAGTATAACAACACTCTTTCCATTTCCTCCCTGAATTTCCCATTTGCATTCATGCAACTTTCCTGTCCATACCAACCTTCTGAGTTTTATCCCTAATGTGCATTTGATATTGTACAGTTGATTACTTGAAGGAATGCATTCCATCCTGGTGTTAATAATTACTGTATAATCATCGCTTGTATATTAAATGGCTTGAAGTTGAGTTGGGTTATTTCAGTTCTAAGTTGAAGGGTGACTAAAGGTCATAGTTTTGGCATTCCACCAGTCTCTATCAGAGCTGTAAATTTGGTCTTCTTAACAGTTTTGAGTTTTGTTTCACCTTCTGCTCTATCAGAGACCTTCTGTTGTGATATCTTTCAGAGCAGTCATCCATGATAGTTGGGCACCAGCTAATTCTTTTGGTCTCAGAGTCATGAAGACTAAAGTTCAAACAGTCCATTAGTCCTTTGAACTAATTGTTATTGTTGTTGTTGTTGTTATGTGCTGTCGAGTCACTTACGACTCATAGCGACCCTATGTACAACAGCTCTGAACTCTGCTCTGTCCTGTGCCAATCTCATTGCCTCCGACACACTCATCCTGATTGCCCCAGTCACCGAATCAATCCATCTCCCAGAGGGCCTTCCCCTCCTGCGCCTGCCCTCCACCCTCCCAAGCATGATGTCCCTCTCCAAGGACCAAAGTATGTCAGACAAAGCCTCAGAATCCTTGCCTCCAAGGAGCAGCCTGGTTTAACCCTCTCCAGGATGAATCTGTTTGTTCTCTTAGCAGTCCATGGCACCTTCAGCACTCTTCTCCCATACCAAAGCTCAAAAGCATTAATTCTCCTTCTATCCTCCTTGGTCATTGTCCAGCTCTCTGATGCGTAACAAGTGATTGCAAAGACTATGGCCTGTACCAGACGCACCTTTGTCTCCAGAGACACACCGTTGCTCTTGAGTACTTTAGAGAAGTCCCTAACAGCAGACTTTCCCATTGCAACACGTCTTTTAATTTCCTGACGGCTGGTGCCAAGAGTGTTGACTGTGGAGCCAAGCAAACTAAAGCTGTAAACAATCTCAATCTCTTCACCATCCATTCTGATGCTTCCAATTGGTCCAGTGGTGAGAATCTTTGTCTTCTTGACATTGAGCCTCAATCCATTTGAAGGCTGAAGTCCCTGACCCTCAGCAGCAAGCGCTTCAGGTCCTCCTCAGTTTCAGCAAGCAAGATTGTGTCATCTGCATAACGCAGATTGTTTGTGGATCTTCCACCAATCCTGATGCCACATTTCTCCTCATAGAGTCCAGCCTCCCGGATGATCTGTTCTGCATACAGGTTGAAAAGGTATGGAGACAGGACACATCCCTGGCATACGCCCTTCCCAATTTTGAATCATGCAGTGTTCCCTTGCTCTGTTCTGACGACTGCCTCTTGGTTCAAGTATAAGTTTCGCATTAGCATGATCAAGTGTTCTAGGATTCCCATTCTCGTCAGGGTCAGCCACAGTTTGTTATGATCCACACAGTCAAATGCCTTTGCATAGTCAGTGAAGCACAGATAGACATTCTTCTGGTATTCTCTGCTTTCAGCTAAGATCCATCTAACATTAGCTACAATATCTCTAGTACCACGACCCCTTCTAAACCCAGCCTGGACTTCTGGCAGTTCTCTGCTGATGTGCTGTTCCAGTCGTTTTTGGATGATCTTCAGCAGAATCTTGCTTGCATGTGAAATCAACGAGATTGTTCTGTAGTTTCCAGACTCTGTTGGGTCACCTTTCTTTGGAATGGGAACAAATATAGATCTCTTCCAGTCAGTCGGCCAAGTGGTTGTTCTCCAGATTTCTAATAGGCTTTGATTTTCTTCACTCTTTTCTGCTCCAGATAGGGAGAGAGCTTTGTTGCATATTAGCTGACTTCTTGCAAGCTTGTAAAACCCTACCTCTGCTCACCAAAGCAAGATGTAGGAGGCTTTCTTTTTGGACTATGTTCTGCTGATTGATCTTGATATCCCCTGAGACTCTAGTCCTGAGCCCTCAGGCCCAGTGATTTCTCCAACATTCTTGAGATTTTGTTCACATTTTATAAATGAGAAAACCTTACTAGAATCTATGATTAGAAAAGAGTGCCATTAAGTCTATTCTACCTGGTGGTAACTTCATGTCTGTCAGAGTAGGACTGTTTTTCCTAAGATTTTCAGTGGTTGATATTTTGGAAATAGATTACCTTTTCCCAAGGCTCCTTGGGAGAGTTTCAAAACTCCAACCTTTCTTTCAGTTATCAGCTGAGAGCATTAACCATTTCCACCACCCAGGGATTCAAGAACCAATGATAGGCAGGCTAGAAGCCTGACTTAGTGTGTTCTGGACCCATACAGGCCATGGGAGAAATTTTTTAAAAAAACATTTTAAAAAAATTGTTCGTAGCATTTTTATGCACTCCCATATGAGTCCTCTGAGGGAGGTTCTTTCAAATTAATGTGGCCCTAGCTCACAGACTTCAACTCGGGAATATTTTAGGAAGTGGACACCAGCTTGTTTCCATATCCTCTTTTGAGTCCATCACATTATTGTTTTGGTTTTGGTAATTACAGAGTGGAGAAAAGCGGCTGCCAGAAATAAAGTGGGTGGTGCTTACTTAGACTAGTGGCTACACCTAGGGCTGTCTACCCTTCCCCTGACCTCAGGGAGCCCTGGGAGCTCACACACAGAGGAAATGGCCAGAGAAGGACTTGGCAGTGGCAAGAAACCAAAGAGAAGCCTGGATCTTCAAAGGGGAGAGTGAGAGGTTTACTGTGATCCGTCTGCTAACAGAATCACTGGCCCGGCCTGGGTCAGTAGATGGGTCAGAGGTGGGGAAATTGGATCCTTAGGCCATCTTGCTTTTGTCCTGAGTCTGGCCTGCCAGTGCTGGTGACTCACATGCTTCCACCCATGGTTGAGTCCAGGGAGCCTGACTCAGAGGCGGAATCTGAGAAAATGTGTCTTTCCCTTTCCTTTCCCTCCAGCTTGCTGGCTGTGGGAGGTCAAGGCAAACTAGAGCATCCTCTTTCCTAAAGCCGCTGTCTTGTATATAGATATCTCCATTTGTTTATTGTTATTTATATTCCCTATGTCTGGCCATCCCAATGGCTTTCTCTCTAATCTCACAGCTGAGTTTCTGGGACCTTGTCCTCCAGGACCAGTGATTTTAAGGACTGCCATTTTGTTCCTTGAGCACTTTTTTATGCTCTTCTGTCTGCTTCCTTCTTCCCAAAGTCAGCTTCCAGGGAATTAGGTGAGAAAGTCAAACAAGAGTCCCTTTTCTCATTGTCATCACTGAAGCTACTCTCTCTAGAAGCACAGTGTCTGCAGGTGCAAAGGTACGTGAACTCTGCATCAGACAGACTTGAACGCAAGCCTCAGTTCTTCCATCCACTCCTGCCAGGCCCTTGGGGAAGGGCGATTAACCTCACTGAGCTTCTTCTTATAACTAACTTCACCTGCCTCGTGGAGTTGTTGAGACGGTTAAATAAGCTAAAATGGAATGCTCTGAACCAAATCAAAACTTTCACAAATGCTCTGCTTCTTCCCTTTCCTCTTCTGTTCTTCCCTCATCATTAGCAAGACTGGAGCATTCCCTTCAGTAGCCTGGATCGGATCAGGTCTCCCTCAGGGTTTCCAAATGAGGAGATTAATGTTTTCTCTGGATTACAAAAGGCTATTTATGTGAAGGGCATCTGGTTTAGAAGGTACTCAATAAATAAGAATATTAGTGGTGGCACAGTGGTTAAACACTAACCTGCTAACCAGAAAGTCTACAGTTCAACCAGCTGTCTGTGGGAGGAAGCTGTGGCAACCTTCTTCCATAAGGATTTCCCTTGGGGATGGTTTTTACTCACAGTAACCATATAAGGCAAAGCGAAAACTCTCCATGGACTTCCAAGGCTGTAAATCTCAATAGAAGAAGACTGCCTGTCTTTCGCCCACAGAGCAGCTGGGGCCCAAACCACGGATCTTTTGGTTAGCAGCCAAGTGCTTAAGTATTGTGCTACTAGGATTCCTTCCATAAGGATTTGCAATGTTTCTGGTGTTGTTAGGTGCTCCACAGTCAACACTCTTGATGGTAGCAGCAGCCAGGAAATCAATAGGTGAATTGCATTGGGAAAGTCTGTTGTCAGGAACATATCTAGAGTACTGAAGAGCAATGAAGTCAGTCTGGAGACTAAGGTGTGCCTGATCCGGGCCATGATCTTCACAATTACTTTCTATGAATCACAAAGCTGGACAATGACTAGTGAGGATAGATGGAGAATGATGCCTTTGAGCTGTGGAGCTGGAGAAGAGTGTTAAATATACCATGGACTGTTAGGAGAACAAACAGGTTCAACCTAGAGAGGGTGAAACCAGACTGCTCCTTGGAGGCAAGGATTCTGAAGCTTCATCTGACATACTTTAGACATGTTGCAATCCTTGGAGAGGGACATGATGCTTGGAAGGGTGGAGGGACAACACAGAAGAGGAAGACCCTCGAGATAGATTAACTCTGTGATTGAGGTAATGGGGGTATGTGTGTCAGAGACAACAAGGTTGACACAGAATAGAGCAGGTTTCAGGGCCGTTGTACATAGGGTCGCTATGAGTTGCAGGCGACTCGATGACACATGACAGCAATAAACCACAACAGGTGCTCTGGGTCAGTTCATTTACAATAGGTTGAAACTCTGCCCAAACTTGTCATCCTCACAATCTGCTGTGCTTAAGCCCACTGTCGAGTCAAAGCTGTGCTGTGTCAAGACATTTAGATGAGGGTCATCATCCTTTTCTTCACTGACCCTCTCCTTTTCCAAGTGTGATGCCTGACTCCAGAGGCTGCCCCTTCCTAATAACATGCCCAGAAAAGCCCCACTAAGGATGAACTTGTACTTCAGATCTGTTTGTTCTTTTGGCAGTCCATGGTGCATTCAATATGCTTTGCCAACACCACAATTCAAAAGAATCTTGTTTAGTTCTTATTCTTTGCCCAGCTTTCACATGCATATGAGATAGCCTGGGTCAGGAACATAGTCTTTAACCTGACATCTTAAGGTTTAAACATTTTGGAGAGGTTCTTGACAGAAGATTTAGCTAGTGCAACCCTTTTTTTAAAATTTCTTGACTTCTGCTACCATGAGTGGTAATTGTGGATCCAAGTAAAATTATGTCCTTGACAAATTCAGTCTAGTCTCCATTTATTATGATGTTTCCTATTGGCCCAGTTGTGAGGATTTTGTTTTCCTGATGTTGAAATGTAATCCATATTGAAGGCCACAGTCGTTGATCTTCTTTAGAAAGTCTAACCTTGTTGTTGTCACCATTATTGTTGTGTACTGTAGAGTCAGAACCATCCCATAGTTGACCCTCTCTGGCAGGTTTTCAGAGGCAACTAACATCACAAGAAGAGATTGCCCATCCTTTTCCCACAGAGCAGCTGGTGGATCGAGCTGTGTGCCTTCGGTATTGCAGTGCAGCTTCTTGCCACTATGCCACTGGTGCTCCCTAATCTTATATATTAAAAATTAGAATCTTTGGCAAAACAGAAGACTGAGAGTCTTTTCAATCAAGAGCATTGCCTGGGAGAGACTCAACTATGAAGCACCAACAGAGAGCACTCCCAGCAGCTGGGATGAGGGTCTGACTGATGGGGAGGCTGCGAAGTGCATCACAGCATCTATGACATCTTCCACGTGGGTGGTAACCTCAGGGACTACTAGGATGTGTGGTAGCTGCTTATACCTACTGGAATAGCTGGTACTAACTCTCCCCAAGGATCACTTTCATTCTCTCATTGCTGCTGAGTTGAAATCAATGCACAAAATTGCTGTCCAGCAGGTTTTCAGAGGCTGTAAATTACACAAGGGAGACTGCCCATCTCTCTCCCTCAGAGTCTCTGATGGATTCAAACCTCCAGAGAGATGAAGAATTGAGGTTAGCAATGCAATTCCCTGTACCTCTGCACCAGAGCTCCTCTCTCAAGGATACCTACAGCCAAATGAATGCTCAGTTTGTGGAATAGGCCTACTCCCGCTTCCATGGTGATCTCGGAACATTTCCTCCAGCCTTAGAGTTCCCTGTGGGATTGACTGAGGTGTATGCTGAACTTCCTCTCCTGCTCTCTTACTTACTGCACAGATGTGTTCCCAAGGGCATTCTTTAATAAACCTCCTGCACACCAATCTCATCTTCACATCTGTTTCCCAGGGAACCAATCTAAGATGCTGAGGTACTGAACAACGGTCTGGAGTTGTCAAGAAAATATTATACTGTGCTGAGAGGCCTCTATTTGAGACTTTGTATGATATATCTACAGTCAATTCTACTTCAGAATCAGCTGCAAATAATATAGGCCTGAAAAATACTGGTCTGCTCAAGGTAGGTGTTTCATTCTCTTTCAAGGAAAAGTAGCCCAAAGCAAAACACAAAGTTATTGTCATGGAATCAGACTTGACTCAGATCTGACCCTCCAGCAGGTTTCCAAAGCTGTAATATGCACAAGAAGGAGACAGCAAAAATAATCTATCCAAAAGAAAGCAGATACTTATTTCCTGGGATAGAGATGAAATAGAAACTTAGTGCAAAGAGTGCAAGAGAACTTTTGGAGGTGGTGGGAATGTTCTGATGGTTGGGATGGTTGTTGCTTGGGTGTATACATTTGCCAAACCAGATGAAACTGTGCTTAAATTGGATGCATTTTATTATATGTAAATTATACCACAATAAAGTTGACTTAAAATGGAAAAAGGTTGGCCTAGAAGCAGGAAATTTGCAATTGAAATGACAGCTCCAGGTAACAGGAGCCCAATTTGCTTCTTTTGTTTCTCTATCTTGCATGGTCTTTTCCTCATTGGCTGCAAAATTCTAGCTTTTTACAGTCTTATTCCAGGTAGAAGAAAGAAGACTATGAAGATAGTACCAAATAACACTTCTCTTTATGTTTCGTTGGCCATACTTAGTCACATACGGTTTCTCCAAGGAAAATGGAACCAATAGGATATATTCATTAAAGAGAAACATATACACATACCATGCACACACAAACAAAATAAGGAAAAATACTCAGAATAAATACAAGCGCCAAGTCATAGCTGGTATGTATGTATAACTCCCTTCCTCTGTTACCTATTCTATACATCCTTTGCCCTCGGCTAGTAACTCAGCTGGTGGTGCTTTGTCTGACTGGGAGTACAAACTCATTCATTCCTGATGGTCTGAGCCATTGGTAACCCTGCAACATATTCTGTTGCATTTCATCAGATGCCATGATAGTGCACTCAAGGATCTCCTGTATTCTAGACTAATTCTACTTTCAGTGTGTAACAACGGTTCCATTTCTTCCTTGGTAATCAGAATCAATAATACCACCTAGTGTAGTAGCTCCCTTCTTTGACAATTAGCCTAAAGACATGAAAAACCCAAAAAGTTTCAGTGGCTTTCTGAATTTCTAGTTCAGAGAAATTATTCTTGGGTCTCTTGATGGGAACACTTCTTAGTTAAGATCTAACACCTCTAGCAGAGGATAAGATGATAAGAAAGGGAATCAAAAGTGTTGTGACTGGATCGCGAAGATGAGTGGTATCACTCCCATTCCCACCGCTTGCTTCCTGGACCCACAGATTCTGGCTATGGGAAGAAGAACACTATGAACTGGATACAGCACACACAAGAGCAGTTAATTGGAGGTTGTCAATGTCAAAAGAGGACATTTTCTTTCTCTCTGGGAGTCACTGGTGGATTGCATCCTCTGGAGAGGCAAGGCTTTTTGGTTAGAAGTGCATCTCCCTGCAGACTACGCCACCAGAGCTCCCTTCTCAAGGACACCTGTATTCGAATTAATCCTCCATCTGAGGGCACCCAGACCCAGTCTTGCTTTCCCGGTGATGTTCCTCCACTCTAGCCTCAGGGCTGCCTGTGGGCCGAATGAGGATTATTCTGTAGCTTCCCCACCGACTGCACAGGTGTCTCCGTGCACACACCTTGAGACTACTACCCAGCCCTGCCAAGTACTGTGGGTTTTTTTTT
>NW_006399973.1:4283187-4314656 GCF_000299155.1 Elephantulus edwardii | reverse complement strand
AAATTTAACCAACAAGTTAAAAGTACATGAGTCAAAAATTAAAAAGCATTAATATTCCAAGTAGAGGTTCTAATAGTGCCAAGTACTGTTAACGAGCTCATGCTGCAACTAAGTCTTCAAAAGGTCCTTCCACCCTTCTATCAAGCTAGCTGCTTCAGATTGATGAGGAAGAGGTAAAAACCAGGAAAGTGCCACGCTTCATTTGCTGTGGATTCCTTGATCAGAAACAATACTGTGTAGAATGATGTGATTATGGAAAAGCGTTCTGTAAGTTCACAAGTTATTGTTTTGGCAGGAACATTAGATCCTACCACCCAAAGCCAGGTCCTCTGCCATTAAATAAGTTCTGGCTCCTAGAGACCCTACAGAGAAGCATCAAAATGCCCCATGGGATTCCCAAGGCAGTAATCTTTATGGAAGCTGACTGCCACATCTGGAAGTGATCAACTCCAGAGAAGGCAATGCATGGTTAGAGTTAGTGCCTATTCCAGTTGGAATATAAAACATTGTCCCTTTGGTAACAGAAGCAGTCAATGTAATCAACCTGCTACCAGATAGCTGGCTAATCACCTCGGGAATGATGCCATGTTGAGGACTTAGTTTTGGTCTCTACTGTGAGTGGACTGGGTACTCATAAATGACTGCATCCAGTTCAGCCATGGTGAATGAAAGTCCACATTGCAATTATATTACATCACATTAGATATTCATTTGATTGTCACACCCTCCTCTGGTTATCCTTTGATAAACACTCACATGGGACACAAATGTCATTTTCTTTTCCTCAGACATCTCTGCCACCAATTTTCCAGTCATGTTCCTTCAGAGTCCTTGATCATCTAGCCAAACCATTGGCCACATCTCATGAATTGTCATGCAATTGCTCATCTGGTTATTTCTGAACAACCAGGTGTATGGCTCAGATCTCGGCCCACTGACAGTATTTCCTCTCCTCCCTGCCCTTTAGGAAAAGTTCCACAGGGGCCTTGGCTGCAGAGCTATAGCTATCCATGCATAGTGTGCAGAACCATCCATGAATTTTCTCTTTCTTAGTTAACTAATCTTATGAAAGTCCTCATGAGATCATAAGTACAGGCTGGGAGGGAGAGGTAGTGTAACAGGAATGGAAACCATAGGCATTTGGACCACTTTCTCGTGTAACTTACCTGTGCTTCCAGGGTTAGCTTGAGACCAATCCCGTGTATACCACCATTTCACCTTGACCGTGGAGTACTGCCATTCATGCATGCTCTTATCACTGTGAGTCAGACAATACCCAGTGCATAATGGGCAACTCACATCTCACACATTGCCTGGTAACTGGGTGGCCCATGAGGAAACCTTGATTCTCTACTAGGGCCCAGTAGCAAATCAAAAGCTGTCTGTCACAAGAAGAGCAGTTCTCCACAGATGATGTCAGAATGTGGTTCCAAAACCTTTTAAAAATAATTTTTATTGGAGATTTTTTAAAATTAATTTTAATAGACATTTACAGAGGTTTTGGATTTCCATTCATTCATTGCTGGACTTTTCTCCCTGCCCACCCCTCCCCACCAGTTCGCTTCCCTCTCTGAAAAAAAAAATCCTTCATTAGTATATAATTCCCCCATCCCTTACTCCCCACCCCCCACCCCAAGTACACTTCTCTATGCAACCTTAATTCTGGATTCCTGTGCTAACCATAATAATCATATATCACCTCTAATATGTTCTTTCCCTCATCTGTTTCAATACAATATACATAATTTATCCAAGTTTTTTCTGTCATATCCCAACCCTGATGTCAGACCCATTCTACAACAATAGCACCATGCAGTATTTATCCCTTTGTGACTGAGATATTTCACTCAGCACAATGTCCTCCAGGGCCACCCATTTTGAATAATATTGCATGAGTCCCTTGTTTTTCAATGCAGTGTAGCATTCCATTGTGTGAATATACCACAGCTTCTTTATCCATTCGTTTGTTGATGGGCCCTTAGGTTGCTTCCAACTCTTTGCTTTTGAATGGAGATTTTAATAAAATGTATAGAGAACTTGGATTTCCATTCATTCATTGTTGCATATTTTCTTCCCTATCCACCCCTCCCCACCAGTTTGCTTTTCTCTTTGAAAAGAAAAAAAAATATTTCATTGTTATGCAATCCCCCCATGCCTAGTCCACTTTACTATGCATCTCTTGTTCTGGACTTTTGTCATACAAATAATGCCTAATCATGTATCCCTTTTAAACAGTTCTCTCCCTCATCTGTTTTAATGCTTTGTACATTATTTATCCTCACTTTTCTTAGTTTTTCCCCAAACTTGATGTAAATCCTGTTTTATAACAGTGGCATTATGCAGTATTTGTCCTTTTGTGACTGAACTATTTCACACAGTATAATGTCCTCCAGGGTCACCCGTTTTGTATAATATTTCATGATTTCTTTGTTTTTCAGTGCTGCACAGTATTCCATTATGTGAATATACCATAACTTCCCTATCCATTCATTTGTTGATGGGCACTTGGGCTATTTCCAACTCTTTGCTATTGTGAACAAAGCATAGGCGTGCATCCAAAACTTTAAAGTTTTCTCATATGATTCATCTGTGGGGACCTGTCAAGGACTCCAAACATCTCTATCTGTCATTGCCAATTTAAGCACCACTGAGTCTGCTGGATCATATGAATCAAGTGGTAGAGCGGCTTACATAGCAGGCTGAACCTGTAGCAGTTTTCTCTTATGCCAGACTCTGTTCCAAACCAGCAGTGTTGGGAGGAAATGGCCTGGAGTCGCAAGACCAAATGAGAGCTTTGCAGCCTCCAAAATCCAAAGCACCCCACAGAGAAACTGAGCCTTTTTTTTCCCCTCATAGTAGGAGCCGGATCAACAACTGATCCTTTAGAAGGAATATCTAAGCTCCATACCAGTAGATTCCTAGAGATTGTATTGAGGTTAATAGGCCCCTGGAGTTTTGTGGATTGATTTCCTCTCCTCTACGTTGCATAACAACAACAGTAACAAACAAATACCATAATAGTAAGTTTAGAGTAGTTCTGGTGGCCTAGTGATAAGGAGCTGCACTGCCCACCCAAAGGCACATGGATAGAATTTACCATCTATGTTCAAGAGGGAAAAAGACAGGCAGTCTCCTCCCGTGTGACTTACTTCCTTTGAAAACCTGCAGGAGAGCTCGCCGTGAGTCGGTTTTGACTCATTGGTACATAACAACAAGAACAAGTCTATAGTAGTTACTATTTCTTGTTCACTGCGACCAATCAGCACAGGATCATCAATGAAACGGGCCAGTGTGATTAGAAGGGAAAGGTGATTAAGATTCCTGGGGACTAAATTACGGGATAGGACTGGATACTCCTAAAGGAAGGAGTGCTGATGGCTTAGTGATAAGGAGTTGTGCTGCCAACCCAAAGGCATGCGTTCTAATCCACCAGCTGCTGCACTGGAGAAAGATGGGAAGTCTCCTCCTGTGCAATTTACTGCCTCTGAAAGCCCACTGGAGTGTTTTAACAATAACAGCAACTGCTGAGGTAGGACAGCCAAGATATAGTGCTTTCTCTGGAGGTTTGTGTAAGCATGCATTGAGAAAAAGGCCATTTGCCAATCCAGTAGTTTCATATACTTTCCAGGGGCTGTGCCATACATAAATTTGCATCTGTGACAGTAGTTTTAATTGGAGTAGCCACCTGGTAAGTTTATCATCATCCGCTGTCACTCTTGAAGACACCTCTGTTTTCTGCATGGTCAAATAGGTGAGCAAATGGGGCATATGGTAGGAATAACCATGCATAACATCCTTCAGATCCTTAATGGTGGCAGTAACCTCTGCAGTTCCTCAAGGAATGCAATATTGTTTTTACTTTCCTGTTTTCCTGACCAAAAGAGCCTCTGGTGGCGCAGTGCATTACGCGTTAGCCTGTTAACCCAAAGGGCAGCAGTTTGAGTCTGTGAACACAGTTAAAGTACTTCATGGGAGAAAGATGGGCGGTCTCCTCTGGTAAAGGTTCCAACCTCGGAAATCTGGTGGAGGGCCGCTGTGAGGAGGGACTGACCAAATGCTGGTGGGTTGATCTGATTTCCCAAGTAGAGTCAATTCTAGTGGCTGCCAGTTGGCATTTCTTCCCATAACAGACCTCACTCCAAGAGACTCAATGTGTGAATGGTACCAGTTGCTGAGTTGTCGTTTACTGTTGAATTGGAGCTGACCCTCTGGCAGGTTTTCAGGGCAGTTAATCACATGAGAGGAAATTGCCTGTCCTTCTCCCATGGAGCAGCTGGTGAATTTGAACCATGTGCCTTCGAGATTGCAGCACAGCTTCTTACCACTGGGCCACCAGAGCTCCACTTGCTGGGTATGTCTATTATAATAATACATTTGGAGTTGGGGAAATCACTACAGCATGGAGTTGGGACCCCATTGGGCTATTATTAAATGATCTGAGCAAAACTGCCATTGATCATCTGACCTCCATGTGACCCTTCTCAGAGATGGACCATGGAGAAAAGTTGGGCCACCTGCAACCAGTGAGCGCACAGAGCCAGTATACAGGAATCTCTGAAAAGTGTCGTTTCCTTTCTCCTTGCTGTGCATTCCAGATGTATTAACAATATTAATGTGTGGTCTTCGGGGGGGGGCACCTGGCCTTCCCTTTATTGAGAGGTTATAGGTCTATAAACCAGCTCTAGTCTTTGAAGTGACTGAAAAGCGATGGCTCTGTTTTAATGAGTCAAGTTCGACATCTATTCACTTCACTTAGAATTCTACTACATGGATCAAGTAAAAATCTAATAAACTGCCCATCTATTTTGCTCCTGAGGATGCATCTTGTTGTCATCAAGTCAGAATTGATTGATAACTGACCCTCCATTGGGTTTGTAAGCTGTAAATGACGAGGAAGGAGATTGTCCATCTTTCTCCTTAGAGCTGCTGCTGAATTCCAACCACCAGCGAGGGCTGCGGCTGTCAGGTTAGTAGCGCAATTCCCTACAGACCACACCACATAATCCACTAATTAACTCTATAGATCACTGAGTTAATGAACTGACCTATTATAATGATTGCATTTTTCTCCCCTGTACTCTAAAAGAAGGAAGCTCTGGTGGCCTAGTCTGTGGGGAGTTGCTAATCAGAGCCCGTGCATCTCTGATAGTATGAATCTACCACTGGTGGTGCCAGGGACAAAGACAGGCAATCTCCTCCCATGCAGTTAACAGCCTTGGAATCTCAGGGGACGGTCAGCTAAGAGTCAGTTCCTGCTCCACAGAAACGAGAGATACTAATGGAATACAAACCCAAGAACCCAGATGTCCTGCCTGCCTCCTCCTACTAGAGAGTAGGAGAGAAGCCAAGATACACTTCATCTCACAGATGGAGGTGATCAGAGCCTCAGGAGGACGCTCAGGTTTGTCTGTCAGGACTCACCTGGGGGGTCTGAGTGCACATCTTTCCTGATTCCAGGGGAGAAGATCCCATTCTATGCCCCCAGTCGCTGAGGTTCAGACTTATTGTTGACAAAGATTTCCCAGGCTTGATGTGTTATCCTCTCTCAAGGCCTTTGATCTGAAGGCTCACAGAAGGCCTTGTGGGCTGGAGTCCAAGACATCTACCTCAGTTTATAGATATTTATATAGTTTATAGAAGAAGGTGTGAGCTAGTGCTGGCTCGGCTTAAAACTTAGGTCTCCCGCCCGTTGTCCATGCACACTGTGCCTCTACTCTCCTCCTTTGCTGCCCCTTGGCCCCTTCATTGTCTGTCCAATGTGTGGGGAAAGGAAATCCAAGACATCACTCAAACAGTGTCATGGTGCCTGAGCATCAGATCTCAGAGAAGGAGGGGGCACCTGGACTGCATCCCCTGGGTGGATTTTCCATCCCAAAAATCTCCAGAAAAGGAACCGGAAAAACTTTTTGGTTTCTGTTTTGTTTTGTTTGTTTTTTTTTTTTTTTTTAGGCAGTAAAGAGCTAAGGTGGCTAAAAGGTTAAGTGCTCAACTAAAGACTGAAAGGCTGGCATCTTGGTAAAAAACCCTGGCAATCTGCTTTGAAAGATTGCAGCCTTGAAAATCCTAGGAGCAGTTTTACTCTGCTCTTGTGGGGTCACTGTGAGTCAGAATCAACACAACCACAGCAAGGTACCAGGTTTTGTTTTTCTCCTTTCATTGCTGCAGAGCACAGGTGTGAAGTGCAGATGAGGCTGCGGCCAGATGGAGGCAGATTATTCTGATGGTTTGGCTTTAAGCTTCGCCCACCTTTCCAGGAAGGCCCTGATTAGCCTGGTTTGTCAGATGGGGCAGTGGCTTAGAGGGACCAGGGTACTCTGCCCAGGGACCCATTGCTCTCATTATTATTAGATGCCAGTTGACTATGACTCATGTTGTTGTTGTGGGCGTCATAGCTGAACAATGAGAACTGACTCATAGCTGACCCTCCAGCGGGTTTCCAGAGGCAGTTAATAACAGGGGAGGAGACAGAGACCCTGTGAACAACAAATGTAATCCTTGCCCTCTCCTGCACCATCTTCACCATCTCCTCACCATCTCGGATACACTCAAGTGCATTGTTACAGTCGCTGTGTCAACCTATCCAGAGGGTCTTCCTTCTGTTCTCTCTCTACCTTTCCCAGCATGATGTTCTCTTCCAAGGACTAGCCTTTCCAAAAAACACACCGGAAGTATCGGGATGAAGGTTCACCTCCTTTCCTCTAAGACGCACTCTGGTTACACTTTTTCCAAGACAGACTTGTTTGTTCTTTTGACAGTCCATACTATTCAGTACTCTTCTCCAACATCTCAGCTCGAAGGCATCAATTCTCCTGTCATCCTATTCATTGTCCAACTTTCACAAGCATAGGAAGTAAATGAAAAGACCATCGCTTGGATTATGAACACCTTGGTCTTTAAACTGACATCCTTGCTCCTTAGCACTTTGGAGAGGTCCTTAATGGCCAATTTCCCCAATGGAATATGTCTTTTAATTGCTTCACTGGTGTTATCCTGAGTCTTGATTGTGAATCCAGGTGAAATGAAATCATTGACAACTTCAATCTTTTCTCCATCTATCATGATATTGCCTACTGGACCAGTGGTGAGGATTTTTGTTTTCTGGATGTTGAGATATAAATACAACCATTCATGTGGGGACTAGGCAGGAATCAGAATTCCAATTGAAATTGATGAAAATGAAGACAAGTCCTGCTATTCTGTTGTTGTTGTTATGTACCACCAATTCAACTGCAACTCATAGTGACCTTATGTGCAGCCGTTCTGAATCCTGTCTTATCCTAAGCCAATCTCTCTGACTCTGACAGACCTAATCCAATTGCCCCAGTTACTGTATCAATCTATCTCATCCGGGGTCTTTCTCTCCTAGACTGTCCCTCAACCCTTCCAAGCATAATATCTTTCTCCAAGGACCAGTCCCTCTTGGCCACATGTCCAAAGTTCTTGTCAAGAATAATTGAGATTAGAGCCAGACCACCACCTTTGATTGTTGGTGACACCTCCATTCCATATTGTCCCTGCCATCTCAGAGGGCAGAGTGTGATCCAGCAAGAGTGGAACAGAGGCCCACATCCCTAGCAGAGAGAGCTGTTTTCAGAACCCAGCTCTGTGCACACTGCTAGCTCCGTTCCCCACCCAGACCAGGTTCGCCTTTGCCTCTCTTTAAGCTCACAAGGGTCTTAAGTGCTTTTGCCACCCCTTCAGGACAATTGTTTTGCCTTTGGGTAAGAATATAGGAAGTAAGCACTTTCCCATAGGATTTACATGCAAGGTATCCTGTCCTATGATCTTAGTGAAAGTGAAAGACAATGAATAAGGATGACAGAAGAAGAATTGATGCCTTTGATCAACAAGCTTTTGTTGTTGTTCTATATGCCCTTGAGTTGAATCCAACTCTTAGTGACCCTATGGACAGCAGATTCAAATCCTGCCCCATCCTGTGCCATCCTCATAATTGCCGACATGCTTGAGCCCACTGTTACAGTCACTGTGCCAATCCATCTTGCTGAGGGTCTTTCTTTTTTACATGGACCCTCCTCCTTCCCGATTTTGATGTTATTTTCCAGAAAGTGGCCCCTCCTAACACGCCCAAATACGTAAGGTTAACTTCACCATCCTTGCCTCCAAGGAACATCCCTGGATTCACTTTTTCCAGGACAGACCTGTTTGTTCCCTTGGCAGTCCACTCAGGACTCGTCTGCAACACTATAACTCAAAGGCTTCGATTCATCCTGCTTAGGCATTGTACAGCTTCCAGATGCACAGCATGTACTTGAGAAACCATGACTTGATTCAGGTGCACTTTAGTCTTCGAACTGATATCAATTGCTCTTTAGCACTCTGGTGAGGTCCTTGACAGTAGATTTTCCCAATGTAACTCTTCTTTTGATTTTCTGACGGCTATTAAGGTGTTGATTGTGGGTCCAAGTAAGATAAAATTGTTCACACCTTCAGTCCCATAATGTTGCCCATTGGCATAATGGTGAAGATTTTTGTTTTCTTCATGTTAAAATATAATCCATATTGAAGGCTGCAGTCTTTGATCTGCGTCAAGCCCTCCTCACTTTCAGTGAGTGAGTGATCTTGGTCAAAAACATTACAGAGTTTTTAGGCTTCGTCAATCACAGGCTGTTCTTGCTGCACCCAGGAGGACTCCCCTCTCCATCCATTCCTCACTCAAGAGCTCACCCAGGGTCTTACAAAAGTGGAGTCTGCTGAGAAGTCAGAGCTCAGGAACAAGCCCAGATACTCAACTTTCCCTGTAGCAAATCTCAAAACAAACTTGCTGTCAAGTCAGTTCAGACTTCTGGTGACCCATGTGAATAGCATTCCACAGGACTGTAATCTTAAAGCAGCAGATTGTTGTTGTTAGGTGCTGTTGAGGGGAGTGTGACTCATAGTTGCCCCATGAACAGCCCTATCCTGTGCATCCTCACCGTCTCGGACACACTAGAGCCCATTGCTAAGTCTCAGTGTCAATCCGTCTCATTGGGGATCTTTCTCTCCTTCTTTGACATCCCTCCCAATCTCTCCAAGCATGATGTCCCTTTGCAAGGAATAACCTTGCCTTGCTACATGTCCAGTGTATGAAAGATGAAGCCTTGTCATCCTTGCCTCCAAGGAGTGTTCTGGCCTCAGCAACAAATTACCAGGCCTTTGTTCTATGGCAGGCACCACTGCGTGAATTCTAACCACTGGCCCTCAGGCTGGTGGCTGAAAGCAAATAATGTGCATCACTTAGGATCCCCCCATCTCCCTACTCCGCCTCTAACATGCCTAAACATGCCCAGCTCTGTTCTTCCTTCTGGGAAGACCCTTCCACCTTTCTCTACCCATCAAACACCTTCTCATCCTTCAAAACTCATCTCACAGCAGGCTCTGTGTTTCTGGTACTGTCCTGTCTCTCAGCCCTTGGCACTGTGTGGTGTAGTTATGGACACTCACTTGCAGGGCCCATCTTCACCCTGAGAGCATACTTGGGGTGAGGTGGGGGTTCTGTCTTCATCATTGCTGTAGGCCTGGCACAGGACACGTGGTGCAGTTGGAAAGGCACAGAGGCAGACAGAAGCTCCGTGGGCTGTGTGGCTTGGAGCTGCACCTATAACCTGTAGGGTTGCCGACAGTCCTGGGGAATGATGACTGGGTGCGTCTCTGTAGCCCGAAGCCACCTTCCTCCTGCCCCGCACCAGCCAGAGGCCAGGATGACTCAGCACTGGAGACAAGCTTCCTGCTGAGAGTGGCTGCTGCTTCCACTTCTGCCAACAAGACTGCTCTAGCTTGTTCTCGTCCACAGAGCTGAGGACATTGGTTACCGAGACACTATCCTGGACCGGGTGCCAGGACCCTTGGGGTTGGCTCCAGCTATGCCATTTGCCAGCTCTGTAGCCTTGAGCAAACAATATGGACTTTCCGGGTGTGGATTTCCTCATCTCTGGAAAAGAGGTGACTGGAGTGCAGTGTTCTTCCCAAAGGTGATCTGAGAATGAAATAAAGTCACCCTCCTCCCCCAAGCTACTTGTCCCCAGTCTGCAAGTGCACCCCTTCTTGTGTCTCTCCAGAGGAGAGCTGCTGCCACCTCTGCTGCCCAGCCCTTCCTGCCTGCCCATTAGATAAGAAGTTGTGCTGCCACCCAATGATAGGGGTTCGAATCCACCAGCTGCTACTAGGGAGAATAAAGGGCAATCTCCTCCCATATAATTTACTGCCTCTGAAAAGTTGCCGGAGGGTGAACTATGAATTGGTTCTGATTCGACAACAATGAATGTGCTGCCAACAAAAATGTCTGCTGGAAAGTCTTTCTCCAAGTTTATCCACAGGAGGAGGATTTACTCTTGCTCTATGCTAAGCTGCCTCTCTATGCACTGTTCACTTAACACACTGTGTGAGTATCTTTGTGCATCTGTCTCCATTTCTGGTCAGTGAGCTCTTTGCAGGAGGCCAGGGGCCAGATTGGTCTTGATACCGCCCCTGTTTTGAGCACAGAGGAGGTGATAGCAAACTCTTCCTTCTGGCAAGAAGAGGATCACGGTGACATCAGAGGAAAAGCAAGGGGCTGCTGGTCAGACAACCAGAATTCAAACACAAATGCAGAGTTTCGCTTCTGCCTTGCATGTGGTGTTAGGGAAGCCACTTACTCCTTCTGAACTTCAGTTTCCACTTACAAGGTGAGTATAACTATATGACAAGAAGTCCTGGTGGCATAGTGCACTGTGTATTGTATTACTAACTGAAAGGTTGATGGTTCAAGTCTACTAACCACCAGCTGCTCTGTGGAATAAAAATGGACAATTTCCTCCTATAAAGATTTCCAGCCTTGGAAATATGATGGAGGGTTGCTTCCATCAGTGTCAATTCAATGAGAATGGGTTCTTGTAGAAGTATATAAGATTCTCTGGGTGACACAATAGTTAGGCACCAACTTAACTAACTGAAAGGTTGACAGTTTGGGCCCACTCAGAGGTGCCAAAAGAAGAAAGGGCTGGCTATCTACTTAAAAAAAATCAACCCCTGAAAACCCTAAGGAGATTACTTGTACTGTGGCACATACGGGTCCCCATGAGGCAGAATTGACACAACAGCACCAGGAATATGAGCCTGCTTCATGTGGGTGTTGGAGAAATAAATGAATTCAAGAGTGGGAAAATGCTTTGGTCAGAAAGCTAGGGCTTAAGAAGAATTTTGGCTGTCAGAATGCTCTCTTAGGGTATACATAACCCGGCAGGTTATCTTTTCCAGCTAAAAAATCAAGACACTTAGCCTGAACATGGGCAGGCTTTTTTTGAACCATAGGAGGTTCTTTTAGGAAAATCTGGACTCCAAGATTGTGACAGGTGTGAGTGCAGCCAGCAGGTGGGGAGGGGACTGCCTGCCTCCAAGGGGAAACCGTTCAAGGCCCTGCTCAGAAGGGAGGGCCGTATGCAGCTTCTAATGGAGCCTGAGGGGCATTATCTGAATGCCAGGTTTCTGTCGAGCTGAGCTAATTGTCAGCTGGTCATGCAGAGTCCATTAGCATCCTCCAGAGAGTACAGTGGCTTTGTGCTCAGCCCAGCGTTAGCGTTAGCGCAGGACTTTGACAAAGAATGCCGTCCACAGCTTCAGCTCCAGCACTAAATGGCTGAGGGGCCTGGAGCATAAGGGACTCTCCACTCTGCCCTGCCCCTCTGTTCCTTATCTGCTCAGTGCTCTGGAGGTTTTCGAGCCCTAGGTTTTCAGAAGGACATTTTTAAGTTTCTGTGTGCTGCTGTCATACAGATACCATAAGTGGTGACTTTAAAGAACAGAATTTATTTTCTTCATCATTTTGGAGGCTATAAGTTAGGCAGAGCACCAGGCCTAGGGGAAGGTACGTCACCTCGGAGGGCGGGTTCTTGTCTCTTTCAGGGTGTGTAGCGTGAAGTCTGTGGCCCCGACTTTCCTCGGGCCCCAAGGACTTTCAAGTGGCATGTCTTTCCATTACACATGCTCCACTCTGTTGCCACCGAGCCTTGAAAGGCTCAGAACTGTTTAGTTAGGGCACATCCTATGCTGATATTACTGCCCTCAACTAAAAAGCTCTCTGCTGTTAGGTTGGATAGACTCATGGGCTGATCCTCCACTGAGTTTCCAAGGTCGTAAATTGCACAGAGGAGATTCTCTATCTTTGTCTTGCGGAGCAGCTGGTACGTTAGAACCAAACTGCCAGAGAGGCCTGGCCTTTGGATTTGCAGCGCGATTCCCTATGGACTACACCGCCAGAGCTCCTGTCTACTGCCTTCAGGTCAGTGCCAGCCCACAAGGAAGCCATAGGACAGAGCAGAACTGCTCTCAGGGTCTCCAAGGCTGGAAGTCTTTACCGAAGCAGACTGCCTCCTCTTTCTATTACAGAGTGACTGGTGGTTTGCAACCACTGACGTTTTGGGTTGCTGCAGAATTCCTTAACCACTATGCCACAAGAGCTCCTCTATATTGCTATTGTTGTAAGGTGCTGTCAAATCAAGTACAACTCACAGTGACCCTATGAGCAACAGATCTGAACCCTGTCCTGTCCTGTGCCATCCTCATCATCTCTGACACACTCGAGCCCGTTGCAACAATCACTATGTCAATCCATCTGGTTGAGGGTCTTCCTCTCTTTCACTGATCTTCTACCTTTTCAAACATGATGTCCCCCTCCAAGGAACAGCCCTTACTATTAACATGCCCCAATATTACTGCTATCACATGCAAACAAAATCTTCCTAAGGATTATCCAAAATCTACTAGAATAGTACATTGACAGAGAACTTCCAGAAATGCAAGCTGAGTTTAGAAGAGGCTGTGGTACTAGGGGTCTCATTGCAGATGTCAGATCAATCTTAGTTGAAAGCAGAGAGTACCAGAATGATGTCTATTTGTGTTTTATTGACCATGCAAAGACATTTGAGTGTGTGGGTCACAATAAATTGCAGCTAACATTGAGAACAATGGGAATCCCAGAACACTTGATTGTGCTCATGCAAAAACTAAACCCAGACCAAAACCAACAGAACACTGTATGGCTCAAAATCAAGAAAGTGAATCAGGGATGTATCTTTTCTCTATACCTTTTCAATCTATAGGATGAACAGATCATTTGAGAAGCTAGGCTTTATGAAGGAGAAGATGTCATCAGGATTGGAGGAAGACTCATCAACAACTTGTGTTATGCAGATGATACAACTTTGATGCTGAAACTGAAGAGGACTTGCAGTGTTTGCTACAGAAGATCAAGAACTGCAGTCTTCAATAAATTTTGCATCTGAACTTTAAGAAAACAAAAATCTTCACCACAAGGCTATAGGCAGCATCATGATAGACGGAGAAAAGATTGAAGTTGTTTAACAATTTCATCTTGCTTGGATCCAAAATCCTTGGCACCAGCCACCAGGAAATGAAAAGATGAGCTGCATTGGGAAAATCTTCTGTCGAGGATTTCTCCAGAGTGTTAAAGAGAGACAGTGTCAGTCCAGAGGCTAAGGTGTGCTTGATCCACCTTCTTCTCAATTGCTTGCCTTCATCCACGCCTTCCTTTGAGAATGCTCACACTTTGAGCCTCTTTAGTGTCCAGTCTTGAGCTGGGAGCTGTGGAGAAGGCAGAGATGAATCAGACACACCATTCACTCTCCTAATTACACAACGTGGACACCCCTCAGAGGGTCCTAAACCCCCACTTGTTCCTCTCTGTGCTGGTGTGCCACCCAATGTGGCTGAGCCTCACGTGGGACTTGGATTGCACAGCAGGCTATGGCAACTGACTTCTGGAAGGGCTAGGAATGACAAATATTTTGAGGAGACTCAATTCAATCCCTGGCACCTCCTTTCCAAGCACATCTCCTGGACAGGGTGTGCTGGAGGAGGGCACTGTTGGATTTGGGGAGCATTTGTTGTTATGTACTGTGGAGTGAGCACTGACTCATAGCTGACCTACTCTGGGGTTTTGGAGGCTGTAAATTGCAGGGGGGGTAAACTGCCTGTCTTTCTCCCTTGGATCAGCAGGTGGATTCAAACTGCTTACCTTTAGGTTGGCAGCACAACTTCTTACCCCTTAACCACCAGAGCTCCCTTTGGAAGCAGTAGCCACCATGGTAGTCCATCGCAGTCTCTTTCCTTGCTTCACTTCTGTTTTCCCCTCACTTTCAGAGTCTTGGGGTTTCACTTCGTAAAGAGAGTCAGCCCTTTATTCTTTGCTAATGCCTTTATTTCTCAAAGTCTGGAGTTAAGCACAATGTATCTGTTCTCACTGCCTAATAGAGGGAGAAAGAGCAGCATAATTATAAAGCTGTGCTGTGCGTGTGATAGATGTGAATTAAGTGCTCCAGGCGATTTGCCTAATAGGAAGGATAGTTGTGGGACAGCGTGTGGGGGCAGGGGTAGCAGCTTCATTTAAGGTCAAGTGGAATCCCACAAGGGAGAAGGTTGCACGGACTTGTATTGGGCATAGAGGCATGAGGCTAGGCTCAGAAGTTCACAGAGGGTGGGATAACACAGGAAAGATGGATCGATTAGAAAAGCAGGGCCACATTAGCTTGTAAGATATAATTTGTATGAGGGAGTTTGGGGAAATGAAACAAGAAAAGTCATATGGTGAAACAGTATCTGAACCTCAGAGTAGGAAGTCTCTTAGAGACTGCGGTTGTTGTTGAGGTTGTTAGGTGTTGTCCAGTCATTTTTGCATCAAACAACCTCTTTTGACAGGGTAGAATTATGTTACAGATTTTCTTTCATATGCTGTGATTTCTACATGTTGGGAGTTCAGGTGGACTAGTCTGCAGGAAGTTGAGCCATTAGCCCAAGGACAATGTCTTTCTAGTGGTTTGAGGACAATGTCTTTCTAGTGGTTAGAGTTAGTCAGTGGGCAATCTGTGTTGTTTCCAGCCTCTGAAAAACTGCTGGAGCATCAGCTATGAGTTGGCTCCAACTCGACAGCAGTGGACCGAGAATCATCACAGCATGAGATCATCAGATCTTTTCACCCAATGTGTGGTTAGCAGACAGGCTGTGTGTGTGTGTGTGTGTGTGTGTGTGTGTGTGTGTGTGTAGCTTGGGTGATAGTTTAAAGAGTAAATTAGTTTTCCATTCAAAATTAATACACCTTTTGTTTCATAATATTAATTACAATTCCCTCGATGCTATAAATAACACTCTCGCCACTTCCTCCCTGGTTTTCCCATTTTCATTTGTCCTTCTTTTGTGACTCTTGCCTCCTGAGCTTGATTTTGGGGCAAGTGCTGCCCTTTTGGTCTTGCATGGTTGATGACTATGAGAAATACACTCTTCAGGAACATTGTTGTTCACTTAACGCTTGTTTGGGCTGCAAGTTGATCTCTGGCTGGTTTCAGCTATAGTTTTGAAGAATGTCTAAGGTTTATAGTTTCAGACTCTATAAGTCTCTACCAAATCAATAAGTCTGGACTTTTAAAGAAATTAATTTAAATTTTCTTATACTCTTTTCTGTCATTCTTCTCTGGCCTGTTTATAATCCCCATCAGAAGGGTTGGAAGTGGTAGTCAGGCACCATCTAGTTATTCTGGTCTTAAGGTGGTAGAGGGTGTGGTTCACAAGATTCATCAGGCTTTTAGACAATTGATTCCACACATCTTTTATCTTCTTCCCTCTTTTTTCTCCAGACAGGAAGAAACCAATAGTTACAGTCAATAGGCTATAAGACTGTTCATCTTTCTCCTGTGGAGTAGGTGATGGATTTGAGCTCCCTGCCTTTGGGTTGACACTGCAGCTCCTTACCATTAGATCCACCAGAGCTCTCTACAGAGAGACTAGGGTATGTAGGGCCAAATGCATTTAGTAAATGAAAAGACTTGGGAATGTTGTTGTTGTTGTTATGTGCCGTCGAGTCATTTGCGACTTATAGCGACCCTATGTACAACAGCCCTAAACTCTGTTCTGTCCTGTGCCAATAGCACTGTCTCTGACACACCCATCCCAATTACCCCAGTCACTGAATCAATACACCTCATAGAGGACCTTCCCCTCCTGCCCTGTTCCTCCACCCTACCAAGCATGATGTCCCTCTCAAAGGTCCGGTCCCTCCTTACAACATGTACAAAGTATGTTAGATGGAGCCTCAGAATCCTTGCCTCCAAGGAGCCACCCGGTTTAACCCTTTCCAGGATGAATCTGTTTGTTTTCCTAGCAGTCCATGGTACCCTCAATACTCTTCTCCAGCACCACAGCTCAAAGGCATCAATTCTCCTTCTATCCTCCCTAGCCACTGTCCAACTCTCTGATGAATAACAAGTGATTGCAAAGACCATTGCCTGTATCAGACACACCTTAGTCTCCAGAGAGACTTGGGAATAGGGGGCTTAAATATCTAACACATAATTAGTGGAAGAGGATACACTGAGCTCACAAGGGAAATGCAATGAGACCTGGGACTGGGGTCAGGGAAGCAGGGAGTGAGCAGAGGAGGAAGCAGGATGAATGAAAGGGAGCTATGAGGAGGAAGTCTGAAAGTGTGTTGGGAATTGAGACAAAAATGATTTTGAACACTAATTGGTAAGTGAAAAGTTTATCCTGAAAGAAGTGAAGAACCTCAGGAGGGCTCTGGGTGCGTATACTGTGGCCACAGCTGTTCACTGAGGAATATAAAATTAATGTCATGCGTGTGAGGGACATGGATTAGCCATGCCAGTTCTGTATGAGTTCAAGTATAAGACAAAGCTGACCTGAATGAAGGCAAAGCTGTCCATGGGAATAGAAAGAGCAGGACAGAGGCTGTGAGGCCACATAATGAGTCTATTGACTGATGACATTAAGTATTGAGGGTGGGGTGTGGAGAAGATGAATACAAGTAGCTTTTCAAGCAAAAAAAAAGTAGAGATGTGGAATGAGATGGTCAGCAGAATGCCTAGGTGTGCCAAGACAACAAGACATTGTTTTTTCACAAGGAATTATAAGTGCTCACCATGTGTCAAGCTAGGTTCTGAATTTTGTGCATATTAACTAATTTAATTCTTACAACAACTTTATACAACAGATTTTATTATTATCCATTTCCTAAATGAGGAAACTGAGGCACAAAGAGGTTAATTATTCTTTCAAAGACACATGTTGAAGATCCTCAGCAAGATGGATTGACACAGTTACTGTAACAATGGGCTTGATCATGTGAGATTGTGAGGTTGGTGCAGGATTGGATAAGGTTCTGTCCTGTTGTTCATGGAGTCACTATGAGCTGTAGTCAACTCAACAGCACCTAAAAGCAATGACAGTCACACATCTACTAAATGACAGGCCTAAGAATTTAATCTAGGGAGTCTGTGCTCTCAATCAGTACATTTTATAGTTAAAGGGGAGGCTTTGAATGATAGGCTCCAGTTTTAATATATATCTTTCAAAAGACAGAATCCAAGGTTCTGAATAGTGGGTGTGAGGGGAGGCAGCTAAGTCTAGCAGTTCTAGGCTAGTTAGACTAGTTAGGGAAGGTATAAGAATGTCTTGGCTGTTTAGTACTGCTTTAATGGAAATACCGCAAGTGGATGGCTTTCTCTTTCAGGGAGGAGTGATAGGGAATGGCAAGGGACACACTGACAAAGGAGATTAATCAGAACTGGCTTTGACAAGCACTGTGGCAATTGGACAATTAAAATAGACTCTCAAGGCGGCGGTAGTGGTGGGGGGAAGAAGAACGAACTGGGGAGGAGGGTAGAGAAAATAGTGCAACAATGAATGAATGGAAACCCCAAATCTCTGTAAATGTTCTTTAAAACTAATAAAATTTAATAAAAAAATAAAAGGGAGAAATTTATTCTCTCAAAATTTAGGAAGACAGAAGTCTGAATTCAGAGAAAGAGCTTTTCTCTCTGTTTTCTCTAAGGAAGATCCTTGTCTCCTTTCAACCTCTAATTCCTGAAGGTCTGTGAGAATCTCCATGTGTCTTGGCATACATTTTCTCCTGGGTCTAGAAGATTCTCAGCACAGGGATCCCAGGTTAAAAGGATGCAGTTAATTCCTGATTCTTTTTTCTTTGTTATCTCTTTTCTACTCACTTCTCTCTCTTTTTAACCCTTGTAAGAATAAAAGAGATATAAACCACACCCAAGGGGAAGTCTTCTTATATCAGATTAGGGCTTTGACATGAGTGTGGTTGTTGTTAAGTGCCATCAAGTTGAGTACAACTCATAGCAACCCTATGAACAACATATTTGAACGATGTCCTATCTTGTGCCATCTTTACAATCTCTGACATATTTGAACCCATGGCTGTAGTCATCGTGTCAATCCACTTTATTGAGCTTCTTCCTTTCTTTCACTGACCCTCCACCTTTCCAAGCATGATGTTCTTTTCCAAGGAATAGCTTCTTGGAAATAGCTTCTTCAAGCAACATAACCAAAGTATGTGAGATGAAGCTTTGTCATCTTTGCCCCCAAGAAGTAGCCTGGTTGTACTTTTTCCAAGACACACCTGTTTGTTCTTTTGACAGTCCATAGGATAGTCAGTATTCTCCAACACCACAGCTCAAATCAGTTCTTCTGGTAGTTGATTCATTGTCTGGCTCTCAGACGCATAGCAAGTGATTGAAAAGACTATGGCCTGGTTCACCAGATGGTCCACTGGAGAAGTAGGGACGATCTCCTGTGCCAGTCAGAATGGATCTAACTTGACAGTACACAACAAAGAAAAAAAAAAAACTATGGCCTGAATCAGGCACACCTTAGTCTTCAAATTGACATCATTGTTCCTCAGTAATTTGGAGAGGTTCCTGATTGCAGACTTCCTCAATGCAACATGCCTTTTGATCTTTTAGTGACCTTAGTAACAGTACTATATTGAATCCTAATTCTCTTACAACTGATTGGCTAATTATATCATGAAGATGGTTATATTACTATACAACTGCAAAATTACATCGTTGTATAACTGCCAAGACACTGAGCAACATGACTTTGCTAAATTGACACCTACATTGTTTTGGAGAGCTACAATTCAATCCATAATGGGAGGTGGGATCCAGTAACCTGTATAGAGGAGGGATTTTGGTATTACACAACAACTACTTGACTATTCTTTCATTTTTATTAGCTACCCCCCCTGAGATTAGAATTGCAAAGACTTCATTTTATTGACACTTTTCCTCTCAGGCCAAATCTCATCACCATTCTGGACAAACTGAGTGTTTCTTTGATAATCACTTAGTGCCTTGACTTTTCTCATCATGTCCTCTTCTCAAAGCACATCCTCTGTGTCCATCTCAGTCACCCTTCCCTCCCACACTCGAGGCTAGATATCTCCATCACCTACAATGATTCCACTATATACATCTGAAAACAGGCTTCCACTTCTTGAGTTCATGTCCTCTTCTTTCCTCTCATTTACTCCATTATTCCCACCAAGCTGGAACTCTTGCACGTCCCTGTGCTGTTCTCCTCTCCACAATGGCCTTTCTCTATTTCCCAGCATGCTCAGAATCCTCATTCTGTATTTTAAACCACCCTCTTGCTAGTGCTTTCTTGAACTGCTGTAATCAACCCTCATATTCTTTTCTACTCTATTTGCATTACCAGTTTCTTGAACAAATATTTCCAATCTTCCATAATCTATGTAATTCTTTGATTTCTTTGTACACCACTCATTTTCAGTGACTTTGCAACTCTCTTCATAAAATAGAAATCATTGAACAAAAAGGTTTCACTTTTCTGCTGCTTTATCAACAAACCTGAATCCTGATTCTATTCCCCCTGAAAGATGTTTCTGACCTGCTCTGAGAAAGGACATCCTTCACCTGTGCTTCGTAGCCCCATCCCTGCCTCCTCAGGAACCTGACACTAGTAATTATTCTCTGCTCTCTAACTTTGGCATGATTCATTAATATTTGAACAGATTGTGGCAGAGACTGCAAGTAGTCACCAATTTCCATGTTCCTTTCCTTCCTTAGCAACAGAGACCTGAGAAGCTAGGTGATGAGTTCTGGCCAATCAGATATAGATAGAAATTACTAGGATGGTGAGACTGAAGTATAGGAGTCTGGAGTCTGATGATAGAGAAGCTATCATTCCTACCCTGGTCTGCCAACTTTATAACAGAAAACTTTTAGGGTTTTAGCCTCTGTGGTTAGCCTCACAGTCCAATATAATTGTCACTGATTCAGGAGTGGCAACCACTTCCTAAACAACATGCTTCTGAGAACTCTATGAACTTTAATAAATGTCGATAGTTGTTGAGGGGCTTCAGGCCTTTTGTTCATAGGGTTGCTATGAGTTGTGCTCTACTTGAAGCCAATCAACAACACAACAACCTATACTTTACCATCTCATCTGAGAGAAATCATCTACCCCCTCGCAAAAGTCCATGTCTCTCTATTTTAAGAAGCTCTAGTAGCACTGTCGTTAAAATGTTTAGCCACTAACATAAAGGTTAGCAGTTTGAACCCACTAGCCACTCCACCAAAGGAGAGATTCAATGATCTGCTTGAGTAGAGATGTATGGTCTTGGAAACCCCATGAGACTATTCTATTCCATCCTGTAAGGTCATGACATAGAAAGCTACTTGGTAATTGGTTTGGTTTGATTCCATCTATCACCCTATCACTCTCCCATTTTGTTTTCAAATTTCTTATGATTTTAAAAAGTTCATAGTCTTCACCTTTCAATCTCATGTCTGCCTCCATCACAATGTCAGTGGTACTTTCCTTCAAATGATCATTGGATTGGCCTCTGTATTACCAGTGGACACCTCTTAGCACCTCTTAGTTCTCCTCTAACTTGCTCACTTTTCTCATCTTCATTCCCTTCCTTTGGCTTTGTAGCACCAGGCCAAGTGACTTCTTCCTCCCATATGCCTCAGGTGGTTGTTTCTTTGCTGGCTTCTCCTACTACACCTAGTCTTAAACCCTGCGATTCCTCAAGGCTTCCTCTAAATCCCTCTCATTTTACTCCACACCATATCACTGTTTCTCACCTTGGGAGTGCACCGAAATAATTGATGAAGGGGAGACTAATTAAAATAGGGTAATCCAAGCCTACTTCCAGAGATCTGTACTCAGGAGAAGAGAATTTCCTCCTACACAAGCTTGCCTAGGCAATAATTACAGCCCCATGACCCTGATTGCCACCTGGAGGCCAGCAACTTCTTTATTGATGTCTCTGACTTTAACCTCACTTCTGAGTCATCCAGACTCAATATTTCCAGGCACTTCCAAGTGAATATGTCTCAAACCCAGTGATCTTTCTCCTGATGCCTACTCTTTCTCCAGTATTTCTCATTTTGGGAAGCAGCATCCTTTTCCACTAATTCCCGAAAGTTGGTAGTCATCTGTGACCTGTTACTTTCTCTCACCTCCTACATCAAATTCATTACTAAGTACTAAGGGTCTCTGTCTCATAAACAGCCCCCCACATCCATCTCTCTCTTTCCATCTCTGTAACCACTCCCATCATCTCTCACTTGGTCTACAGAAGGAATGCTCCTTGGTTCCAGTCTCTGTGTTTCTCTCATCTCCCTGTAGTCCAAATCAGCTCTGAGATCATGAACAGGATTATGTCACACTCTTTCTTTAAAATCTTCACACCACCCATTCCTCTTAGGGAAAATGACCTACGAGGATCTGTATGTGCCCTCTACTAAATGTGCCCACTTCAGCTTCCCTCTTCTCTTTCACCCCTCACAATGCTGTGCCCTCACTGGTCCTCTTTCTGTTGATTCCAGTGCCCCACTCTCAGGCTCAGGATTTTCACACACATAATCTTCTTTGCCTGAAATGCTCTTGCCTCTACTATACTCTTTGTTGTTGTTGTTGTTATGTGCCGTCAAGTGGTTTGCGACTCATAGCGACCCTATGTACAACAGCCCTAAACCCTGCTCTATCCTGTGCCAATCGCATTGCCTCTGACACACCCATCCCGATTACCCCAGTCACTGAATCGATTCACCTCATAGAGGGTCTTCCCCTCCTGCGCTGTCCCTCCACTCTACCCAGCATGATGTCCCTCTCCAAAGACCTGTCTCTCCTTGCAACATGTCCAAAGTATGTCAGACGAAGCCCCAGAATCCTTGCCTCCAAGGAGTAGCCTGGTTTAACCCTCTCCAGGATGAATCTGTTTGTTTTCTTGGCAGTCCATGGTACATTCAATACTCTTCTCCAGCAGCACAGCTCAAAGGTGTCAATTCTCCTTATGTCCTCCCTAGTCATTGTCCAGCTCTCTGATGCATAACAAGTGATTGCAAAGACCATGGCCTGTATCAGGTGCACCTTCGTCTCCGAAGAGACACCGTTGCTCTTGAGTACTTTAGAGAGGTCCCTAACAGCAGACTTTGCCATTGCAATACGTTTTTTTATTTCCTGGCTACTCTTTAAGTTCTAATTTAAATACCAGTTCTTCAGAAAGAGTGATTGGAACTTTACTCCATTAGGAAAAAGCCTCCCTTTTCCATCTCTACAGTTCCCTAGACATTGTAATCATTTAACAAGGTACATGATTATCTGATTAGTATCTGTCTTTTCCAGCAGAATAAAAACAAGGCCAAGAACAACATCTAACTCATAAAAACATATTGTTATTGAGTCAATTCTAAGTCTTGGAGACTCCTGTGTTTCAGGGTAGACCTCTGCTTCACAGGATTTCAACTACCTTTGGGTAATAGATTGCTAGGACTTTCTTCCAAACACCTGTGTGTGAGTTTGAAACCCCAATCTTACATTTGGTAGCCGAATAAAAATCATTGGCTCTACCCAGGGACCTTCTTGGTTCCTCTGTCTTTCACTGCTGTCAAGTTAGAACTACAACACAGCGGACCCTTCAGCAGGTTTCTGAGGCTGTAAATTGTATGGAAGAAGATTGCCTGTATTTCTCCTGAAGAGCAATCCTGGTGGATTTGAACCACTGGTGGATGGTGTCTTTGGGCTATCAACATGACTCCCTACAGACTACACCATCAAAGCTCCCTCTGCCTGGCTTATCACAGGTGCTTAATAAAGGATTGCTGAGTGCATTAAAGGTGATTTAAATGTAAGAAAAATGAGGGTTAGAGAGAGGAAGCCTTCTAATCACTTCTGTGCCTTCAAAGATCCCCCAGGTGGTTCCCAATGGATCGGGGACAGGAATCCTGGGTCTCCATGCCCTGAGACTGTCTTGTGCTATCCCTGTCATTGCAGGAGATCCTGGAGTAAGGCTATGAGAACAGAATGGAGCAAAGAAGGTAGATAGGGAAATGGGGTGATGTGATTGAACATGAGTGGCTCGTGCTCCCATTTGCCTGCAGAGAGCACTGGAGGGTGAGGGTTAGATGAGGAATTCATTGTAGCAGCTCTGTGAATATCCACAGGAATGAGACCTGGGCAAGGGGACTGCTGGGCAAGGTAGTCTTGTGGGATCTTGTGGTTGAGGCTGTGGATGATGAGGGGAAGACTTGCCGTGAGTGGACAGGAGGGAAAGCAGAGACTAAAACTCTGAGGCTGTGAAACCTGAGGCAGCTGCCTGCTGGGGCTGGTGGAGCTGTTAGGCCCTTTCCAAACCCTTTGCAGTTCATGAAAACGTAAAGGGAGAAACATGCTGTTCTCCTCCAGCAAATGGCGGAGGCAGAGGGGCCAAAGGGGACAGCAGGCACAGCAGAAGCACATCTCAGCAGGAGCTCTCTATGTCTGTTCCAGTCTAGCTAAAGTTAACTCTTTTAAACCAGTTGAGGATCTGATCATAAGTGAATCCGAAAAATAGAAAATGTGAACTTGTGGACTGTCAGAGGATGTATAATGAGCTACCTTAGGTGTAGAACTGCCTAGTCAGGACATTTAAAGCTCAATTAAACATTTTTGGAACTTTTCTTTACATAAAACTCATCAAGATCAAGAAGCCCTCAAGGCACACTGGTTAAAACACTCAACTGCTAACCAAAAGTTTGAACAAAGATGTGGCAAGTCAGCTTCCATGAAAGATTTTCAGACTTAGAAACCTTCGGTAGGCTGGCTTCTTTATGTCCTGTACCACAACTATGACTCAGGATCAACTCCAGAAGTGGACGTGATTTTGTTAGGTTTTTAGGGCATGAGGACCGCACAAAGCCAAACCCACTTGTGCTTATTCCATTGATGCTGTGTGCGGTTGAGTCTGTTCTGACTCCTAGACACTCCATGTGAAACAGAACGAACCACTGGCTGGCCCAGCACTATCCTCACAGCCGGTGCTGTGTTGGAGCCCACGGGCGAGCCACACTACGGAGCTCTGGTGGCCTCGTCCCGTAGGGAGCTGCTCAGCCAGCAGTAAGGCTGAGCCTCTCTGGGGGTTCGAATCCACCAGCGGCTTCACAGGGGAAAGAAGAGGAATATCCTCCATGCCACTTACAGCCTTTAACAACCTGCTGGAAACAAACAAACAAGCAAATAAACAAGCAAAAAAACCAAAAACCTGCTGGAATGCAGGAGCAATGATTTTGAAATTACTACCTAACTTGGGAGGGACTGGAGAGCATTATGCTGAGTGAACTAATTCAATCTCCTAAGGACAAATACAGTATAAAACCATTCTTTCCCCCCTTTTAAAAAAATTATTATTAACTTCAGTGAAAATTTACAGAGAGTTTGGGTTTCCATTCACTCATTGTTGCACTTTTCTCCTCTCCCAACCCTCCCCCCAGTACACTACCCTCTTGAAAAAGTAAAAGAAAAATCCTTTCATTGTTTTACAATCCCTCCCCCAGGTCCACTCCACTATGCAGCCTTCATTTTGGACTGCTGTCATGACAAAAATACCTAATCACATATCCCTTTAAAACAGTTTTCTCCCTCATCTGTTTCAATGCAGTATACATTGTTTATCCCATCTTTCTCAGTCTCCTCACAAGCCTGATGTCAGTCTCATTCTATAACAGTGGCACTATGCAGTATTTGTCCTTTTGTGACTGAGATACTTCACTCAGCATAATGTCCTCCAAAGTCACCCATTTTGAATAATATTGCATGAGTTCCTTGCTTTTCAACGGAGCATAGTATTCCATTGTGTGAATACACCACAGCTTCTCTATCCATTCATTTGTTGATGGGCGCTCAGGTTGTTTCCAACTCCTTGCTATTGTGAACAAAACCATGATAAACATGGGTGTGCATATATCTACTTGGATGTAAGTTATGGTCTCTTTGGGGTATATTTCCAGTAGTGGGGTTGCTGGGTCAAATGGTATCTCTATTTGCGACTTTTTGAGAAAGCACCATACAGCCTTTCACAGTGGATGCAACATTTTACACTCCCACCAACAGTGAATAAGGGTTCCAGTTTCTCCACAACCTCACCAGCATTTGTTGCTTGCTGTTCTGTTAAATTTTGCTATTCTGTCTGGGGTGAGATAATATCTCATAGTTGTTTTGAACTGCATCTCTCTTAGAGCTAGGGATTTTGAACATTTCTTCATTTGCTTGTTAGCCATCTTAATGTCTTTGGTGAAGTGTCTGTTCGTATCCTGTGCCCATTTTTCTATTGGATTATTTACCTTTATCTTATTGTGGTGCTCAAGTATTTTGTAAATTCTGGGTCTATGTCATTACCAAATACTTTTTCCCAGTCTGTGGCTTCCCTTTTTACCCTGTTGGAGAAGTTTTTGGATGTGCATATAAAACCATTCTTGTAGAATGAGTATGAGGATCTAAGGGGGGGGGATGGTTGAAACAGAGGGGTGAGGAGGTGTGGGTGGGGGGGATTAATCATGGGGTCACACACTTTGATGGGTCAAGTGGTGAGGGAAATGGGAAGGATCTGAAAAACAATGTATTTGAATTTTGTAAATAAACTAGTATAGAAAATTATGTAAAATAGAACATATTTGAATGATTGTATGAAACACAATGTAAATGAAAGGTTGTATAACACACAAGTATATGGATGAAACATACTGTAAAGGTATTATTATATAAACATCAATAAGAAAACTAAAAACAATGAACCCAAAAAACCTTCTGGAGGGCCAGCTATGAGTTAATTCCAACTTGATAAGAGACAGGACGATTTTTCTTTTTCTCACTGATTAAATTTTAGCAAGAATAATATCCTTCTCTAGGCACTGATTTCTCCTGATAACACGCCAAACGTATGCGAGAGATAGTCTCACTATCCTGCCTTCTAGGAAACATTCTGACTGACTTCTTCCAAGATGATTTTTCCTTTTTCCTGGCAGCTCATGATATATTCAATATTCTTACTCAGCATAATTCAAATGCATCAAATTTTATTTAGTCTTCTTCATTCACCGTCCAACTTTTGGAAGCCTATGGAGTGACTGAAAACAGCATGGTTCATGTCAGGTGCACATTAGTTCTTAGTTACATCCTTGCTCGTGAAAACTTTAAAGACATTCTTTGCAGCAGATCTGCCCAGTGCTATTCTCTATCTATACATCGACATCCACATATTGTTTGATTTCTTGACCGCTGCTTCCATGAGTGTTGACTCAAACAAGTAAGACATTCTTAACACTTTTAATCTTTTCTCTGTTTATCTGGATGTTGTTTATTGGTCTGATTGTGAGGGGGTTTGTGTTTTTATAGAAGTTGAGGTGTAATCCATACTGAAGGCTGCGGTCTTAGAGCTTCATCAGTGAGAGCTTTAAGTCATCTTCTCTTTCAGCAAACAAAGTTTTGTCATCTGTGTATCCCAGGTTGATAATGAGTCTTCCTCAAAGACCTTCTTCTAGTCCAGTCTCTCAGATTATTTGCTCAGCATTCAGATTAAACAGGTTCAGTAAAAGGATGCAACCTTGACACACACACACACACACACACACACACACACACACACACTTTATTTATTTATTTAGTTAGTTGTTAGTTATTTAGTTATTTTATATATTTATTTATTTTATCTTGAGCCACCCGACATCCCTCGTTATGTTTAAATGGCTGTGTTGGTCTGTGTACAAAGTCTGCATGAAGAACATTAGGTGTCCTGGAACTCCCACACTTCATGTTATCTGTAACTTGTTATAATCCACACAATCCTTTGCATAGCATAAAGCACAGGTGAGTATTTTCTGATATTCTATGCTTGCAGCCAAGATCCATCTGTTGCTAGCTACCATTAATACATACCCCTTATTCCATATCCTCTTCCACTCAACTTGAATGTTTGGCAGTTCCCTGTCAATGCTGAAAGCATTATTTTTCTTATCTTAAGTGAAATGCTACTTTACTCATACATGCCGACTGCCATTCTCATGACATTTTGTGACTCATGAAAATCTTCTATTAGATTTCTAAGGCTATACATTTTGAGAAGAGGAGACTCCAATATTTCTCCCTCAGAGCAGAAGGTGGATTTGAACTGCCAGTCTTTCAGTTAGCAGCACATCTTGCAATTAATTAAACCATCAGGGAGTTCTGGTGGTCTACTACAATCAGGACTCCTTTATTGTGATTTGAAGTTTAGTAAAATTTCCCCATTCTATTGAATCACTGTTCTTTAAAAAAAGCACCACTATTAATCTTTTCCAATGTGTTGGTCAAGCAACTTCCAAATTTCCTGACATAGATGAGTGAGTGCTTCCAGGCTTGCATTCACTTGTTGAAACATCTCAATCAATTTTCAATCAACTCCTGAACCCACCTTTCTGGTGCTTCAAATCCACCAGCAGCAGTTCCATGAGAGAAAGATGGGCAATCTCCCCCTCTTCAACTTACAGTCTCTGAAAACCTGTTGGAGGATCAGCTACGAGTTGGTTCAGACTAAATGGCAACTAGTTTGAGTTTGAGGTATTGCTCTATCTTATTAAGAATTAACTGAGGCAAATTGAATAATAATTTGGACAGTGAGCACAACCCATCCCAGTTAGAGAATGACTTCTTGTTAAACTAAGGTTTGCTTTCTTTTCCTAAAGTTTTGTTTCTTTATGTATATGCTAGATTTCACAGATCAGAAAGTGTTTAACAACATAAGAAGTATCATTCATTCAGAATGATAGCTTCTATTTGACTGCTGCTTATTTTCCACACCTTTTTCTTTTAGATTGCATTATTTGTATACATCTGTTTGCTTCCTTTAGTTGGTATTGTTCAAATAAAAAATAAAAACAAAAAAAGTTGATTGAAGTGAGAATATTTTTAAAAATATTCAAAAATTTTATTTTTCAGTTAAAGTATTCAATAGTACAGTTACACATCAACCTTTTGGCAAAGCCTTCTCTGAGTAAGCGTCACATCATTGGAATATGAGTTGTCTTGCTTGTATTCACAGCAATCCTTATAATTTCTAGTTTCTACTTCTTTAAAAAGTAATGAGAGAGGAGCTCTGGTGGCCTAGTGGCAAGAAGCTGCACTGCAATCCCAGAGGTACATGGTTCAAATCCACCACCAGATGCTCTGCTGGAGAACTAGGGGCAAGCTCCTCCTGTACCAGACAGATCCGATTTGATGGTGCACACACACACACACACACGAAAATAAAAAAAAAAAAAAAGTAATGAGAACTTGAAGGCATTTATGAAATGCACTGAGTACTGATTTCCTTTAGATTTTCATCAATTTTGTTTTCTGTGAATCTTTTATAGGTGTCTTTCCTGCTCATGCTAGTTAACCATCCAAGTGTAACAAATAGCTTCAGCACCTGTCATTTCCTTCAGTTTCTGTGAGTCAGGAATTTAAGAGCCACTAGACAGTCCATTCAGCTCAAGGTTTCTCATGAAGTTGCAGCCATATGTTGGCTGGGCATCTGAAGGAGGGTTTAGTGTTGAAAGATCTGCTTCCAAGTTGGCTCACTCACATGACAGTAACTTGGTCCTAGCTGTTGCTGGGTGGTCCTAGTCTCTCTCTGCAGAGCTGCTTGACTATCTCTGTGACTGGATGGCTGGCTCGGCCAGAGCAAGTGATCTGAGAGAACATAGTAGGTTTTACTAGTAGAAGTAGAAATGCCTCATATCACTCAGCCTTGGAAGACACAAACTATATTGGTTTAAAAAAATCAGTCTTGATTCAGTGGAGAGAAAACCACACAATGGTCAATGAGACCAAGATGTGAGAATCATTGGAGGTCATCTGGAGACTATCACTCTAACCTGACTCAATTCAGCAGCTTTTTTTTTTAAAAAAAAACAAACACCAAAACCCCCAAATAAAACCAACTCTTATTTGAGTGTTATTTAAAAAAACACCTTAAGTGACTCATTCTCAAAGCATTTAATTAGTATTCCTAGAAACAGCTTTCTTTTTGGATTTATACTTTAGCATTTATAGGTTTTCAACCACACAATATTATTATAGTAACAAGTTTAACTAATGTAAATGGATTTGAGAACATAATACACTAGCAGGTTGGCAGAACCAACCACCTGCAACACCTCAGTCTGTGACAGACAAAGTAGAAGGGTGAGACTAGGAACAGTAAACAGACCATGGGCATCCACAGGGACTGGACAGAGCACTCATTGATGTTGAGTTTAAACTGACTCATAGCTGACCTTTCATGGGGGTTTCATAGGCTGTAATCGTAAGGGAGAAAATTGATCATCTTGATCCCATGAAGTTGCTGGTAGATTTGAACTATTCATCTTTGGGTAGGTAGTAAACTTCTTACCCATCATGCAACCAGAGCTCCCTAGGGACTGGGGAACATCTGTTAAAAAAATTCTGAAGTGCAGTTAAGTCTCCCTTTGGACCCTCAGTAGGTTTGAAGAGACAGTGCATCTAGGATGACCCTGGTGTCCCCAGCTATCACTCCATGGACATTTTCGTATCCCCAGGATGAAGTAATAATTCGTCTGACCTAAGTTAAATATCTTCTTATGTTTTTAAGTTATGGTTGCCTTTTATTATCTCTATGAGATTTCTCTTTGGGTGTTGAAAAATATCTAAAAGCCATCTCAGGAACAGTTTTGAGGCATTGAACACTAATAAGTGAAGACCATATGAGCTGTGGGAGGATATAAATAATATTATCCAGGAAGAATGCAAAAGGTCATTACAAACATAGAGGAGGAAGAAAAGACCAAGATGGATGTCAGAAGAGACTCTGAATACTGCACTAGAGCACCAAGAAGCCAAAGCAAAGGGAAGAAATCAAGATGTTAAGGAGTTGAACAGAAGATTCCAAAGGGCAGTGGGGGAAGACAAGGTCAAGTATTATAAAGAATTGTGCAAAGAGCTGGAGTCAGAAAATCAAAGGGGATGAACTTGCTCGGCATTTCTTAAGCTGAAGGAACTGAAGAACAAATTCAAGAGTCAAGTTGCAATACTTAAGGATGCTTTTGGTAGAATATTAAATGATCCAGGAAGCATTAAAAGGAGATGGAATGAATGTATAGAGTCATTATACCAGAAGGAATTGGTGGACACAGGAGAATTTCATGAAACCATGTGTGAGCAAGATCCTATGGTGATGAAGGAAGAAATTCAAGCTGCTCTGAAAGAACTGACAAAAAACAAGGCCCCAGGAATTGACAGCATACCAATTGACATATTTCAACAAACAGATGCTGCCCTGGATGTGCTCTCTAAGTTATGCCAAGAAATCTGGAGAACAGCCAGCTGGCCAACTGACTGGAAAAGATCGATATTTCTTCCCATTCCAAAGAAAGGTGACCTGGCAGAATGTGGGAATTGTTGAACAATATCATTAATATCACATGCAAGCAAGATTCTGCTGAAGATTATCCAAAACCAACTTGAAACTCTATGAAACTCTATGATCTTTGATAAATGCCGATAGTTGTAGAGGGACTTCAGGCCTTTTGTTCATAGGGTTGCTATGAGTCATGCACGACTCAAAGGCAATCAGCAACACAATGTATCTGAGATAAAGCTGCATTATCCTTGCCTCCTAAGAGCACTCTGGTTGCACAAACACATACCTGTTTTTTCTTTTGTCAGTTTCTATGATACTCAGTACTCTTTCTCCATCACCACAACTCAAAGTTCTCAGTTCTTCTGCCATCCTTATTCATTGTCCCACTTTCAGATCCATAGCAAGAAATTGAAAAGACCATGGCCTGAATCAGGCACAGCTTACTCTTTAAACACATCATTACTCCTTAGTACTTTGGAGAGGTCCCTTAGAGCAGATTGTACATACAGTGCAATATGTCTTTTGATTTCTTCACTGCTGATGCCAAGGATGTTGATTCTGGATCCAAGTAAGATTAAATCATTGACAAATTGAATCTTCTCTCCTCCTGTCAGGATGTAGTATATCAGTCCAGTAATAAAGATTTTGTTTTCTTGATGTCAAGATATAATCTATATGAGGGTGGGGTGGGGAGGAGAGTAAGATGGCAGTGGTGGAGGAGTAGCAAGCTGCATAGAACTAGGCCACCGGAGAGACTGACGCAGCACACAGAGACCAACACAACATGATATGGACATTAAGAATTTGAGTTAGCACTCCCTGATTTCAAATCCTACTACACTGCCGTAGTGGTAAAGACAGCATGGTACTGGTACAGTGACAGACACATAGATCAATGGAATCGAATTGAGAATCCAGAGATCAGCCCATCTATCTATGGTCAACTGATCTTTGACAAGGAGATGAAATCAGTGAAGTGGGGGAA
>NW_006399973.1:4272801-4278265 GCF_000299155.1 Elephantulus edwardii | reverse complement strand
TTACCAAAGGCAGCTTACACATTCAATGCAATGCCAATACAAATACCAATTCCATTCTTCAATGAGATGGAAAAGACAATCTCCAATTTCATTTGGAATGGGAAGAGGCCCAGAATAAGCAAAGCACTCCTTAAAAAGAGAAACAAGGCAGGAGGCATCTCACTCCCTGATTTCAAATCCTACTACACTGTCATGGTGGTCAAGATAGCGTGGTACTGGTACAATGACAGACACATAAATCAATGGAGTAGAATTGAGAACCCAGAAATCAGCCCATCTACCTATGGTCAGCTGATTTTTGACAAGGAGATGAAATCAGTTATGTGGGGAAATGATAGCCTTTTAAACAAATGATGCTGGCAAAATTGGAAAACTATCTATAGAAAAATCAAGCACCAATTCAAGGTGGATCATGGACCTAGTACTAAAACTAAGGACTATAAACTTCATTAAAGAGAAGCTTGGAAGAACTCTAGTAGTCCTAATCCACAACATAAGTAGTCTTCCAAGCATCCTGAAAAATCTACAACCGGGAGAGAATAAAATAGAAGAATGGGACCTTCTAAGAATCAAAACACTATGCACATTCAAAAACTTCTTCAACAGGGTAAAAAGGGAAGCCACAGACTGGGAAAAAATATTTGGTAATGACATTTCTGATAAGGAACTTATATTCAGAATTTATAAAATACTTGAGCACCAAGATAAAGGTAAATAACCCAATTAAAAAATGGGCACAGGATATGAACAGACTTCACCAAAGAAGACATTCAGATGGCAAACAAACACATGAAGAAATGTTCAAAATCCCTAGCTCTAAGAGATATGCAAATCCAAACAACTATGAGATATCATCTCACTCCAGTAAGAATAACAAAGTATAACAGAACAGCAAACATCAACTGCTGGCGAGGTTGTGCAGAACCCGGAACATTTATTCACTGTTGGTGGGAGTGTAAAATGGTGTAAACACTATGAAAGGTTGTATGGAGCTTTCTCAAAAAGCTGCGAATAGAAATACCATTTGACCCAGCAATTTTACTCCTGGGAATATACCCCAAAGAAACCATAACTGTCACCCAAGCAAATATATGCACACTCATGTTTATTGCAGCTTTGTTCACAATAGCAACAAGTTGGAAACAACCTAAGTGCCCATCAACAAACGAATGGATAGAAAAGCTCTGGTATATTCACACAATGGAATACTATGCTGCATTGAAAAACAAGGAACTCATGAAATATTATACAAAATGGGTGACCCTGGAGGACATTATGCTGAGTGAAGTATCTCAGTCACAAAAGGACAAATACTGCATAGTGCCACTTTTGTAAAATGGGGCTGAAATTGGAGTTGAGAGGAGACTGAAAAAGGGGATAAATAATGTAGACTGCATTGGAATAGATGAGGAAGAGAACTGTTTAAAAGGAATATATGCTTAGGTATTATTATCATGACAGGAGTCCAGAATGAAGGCTGCATAGTGGAGTGGACTTGGGGGAAGGATTGTATACCAATGAAATAATATTTCTTCTACTTTTCAAAGAGAATGGCGAATTGGAGGAGAGAGATGGGCAGGGAGAAAAATGCAACAATGAATGAATGGAAATCCAAAGTCTCTGTAAACTTTCATTATAATTAATAAAAGAAGATATAATCTATATCGAAGGCTATAGTAATTTATCTTCTGCTGTAAACATTTCAAGTTGTCCTCCCTTTCAGCAAGCAAGTTTGTATCATCTCCATAATGCAACCTCTTGATGAGTCTTCGTCTTATCCTGATGCCACATTTTTCTTCACAGAAGTTTTGTATCTAGGAAAGTTTGGTTCACGAAATATTTTCTGAGTCTGAGAGCCTATGGATGAAGACACTGAAGGTGTAGAGACAGCTTCTTTTCTAGCGAGTTCACAGTCTAGTGAAGGAGATATCCAGGGAAAGAGAATACTCAACAGACGTGGTGCTTACTGGAATGGAGGGAAGTCTGCATCAGGGGAGCAGTAAGGAAGGGCATCTACTCGACACCTGGAGACCTGAATGCTCTACCAGGCACAGGCAGTGCTGAGCAGGGTCCTACACATGAATAGGAGTTTTCTAAGCAAAGAGAAGACAAGGGTAACAGCTACCAGATCAGTAGGAGAGCAAGCAGGAGGACCTCAAGCCAATCCACACTACATGTAAGAAATAAGGGGTGGGTGTAGGGAAGGACTGCCTTTTTGCAGAGTGGGGCCCCCCCTCCCGGGGCCCACCCTCCCACTTTCTAGAGCCTCAGGCTGCTGCTAGGACAAGAGGGAGTGGAACTGTCATTTTCTAACGCCTGTATTAAAATCTGAAATACTTTTTGTCACTGGTAACATTGAGAGAATAATCTGTGTGTAATTTGGCCTTGAGTGTGGAAAGTAGGAGCAGCTAGAAAGAGTAGAAGTTGGAATTATTTTTTTAACTCCAGTCATAGGAGTGATAAAGAGACTATAAGGCTATAAGATCTTTTCGAAAATAGGTATCAGTCTCTAAGGGAAAATACTGTTGTTGTTAAGTGCGCTCAAGTTGACTACAACTCATAGCAAACTTATTAATCCAAAGAACAACTCTTTAAAAAACAAACAAACAAACAAACAAACAAAAAAGAACAACACTTTGCCCTGTCCTATGCCATCCTCACAACTTCTGCCATGCTAAAGCCCACTACTGAAGTCACTGTATTAATCAATCAATCCATCATTCTCCTTCCTCTCTTTCAATGATCCTTTACTTTTCCAAGCATGATGTCTTTTTCTAAGGACTGGACCCTCCTGACAGCATGCACCAAGTATGTAAGTTAAACCATTCTAGCCTTTAGCGAGCACTCTGGTTGCATTTTCTCCAGGACAGACTCGTTTGTTCTTTTGGCAGTTCATGGGATATTCAGTACTCTTCTCCAACACCACAGTTCAGACACCAATTCTTCTTTGGTCTTCCTTATTTATTGTCCGACTTTGCACAGGAAACAATTGAAAATGCCATGTCTTGGATTATCACAGCATGCCTTGGATTTTAAACTGACATTCTTGCTCTTTACTACGTTGGAGAGGTCCTTGACTGTCCAATTCCCCAACACAACACATCTTTTGATTTCTTGACTGTTGCTACCATGGATGTTGATTGTGGATTCAAGTCAAAAGAAATCCTTGGCAGCTGCAGTTTTTACTCCATATATCATGATATTACATATTGGTCCACTTGTGAAGATTCATGCTTTTGTTGTGTTGAGGTATAATCCATATTAAAGGCTGTAGTCTTACATTAAAGCCTTCAAAGCTGAAAATAGTCTCTGGAAGGAAAAGAAGAGCAGATAAGGCCTGGGCCCAGTGAGGTCCTTCCCTGTTGTGTGTGTGGCTCAAATACGGGGTGTCAGGAAGCCAGAGATAGTAGGGTGAGGGCTACCTTCCCCTGGAGCTGATTCCTAGGATCTTCAGTCTAGACCCTTACAACAATGTTTCTTAAGCTTTTTGAAAAATCTATGGCATCAGGGCAAACAGCTCTTACTGCCAGCTTCCCTGTGAACATATAATGTATTCCAATTCCTAAGAAGAAAAGACAAGCTGCATTATCATTCTTCTCAAGATCCTTGCAGCAGAGCTAGTTCCCAGGAGGCCTTACCTTACAGGCATGTGCATGCTCACACCTTGGCATAAAATGTCAAGTCAGCAGCACGTGGAGACAGGGGTTTTAGAGACACATAGACCAGAGTTCAATCACATACTCACTACAACATCTATACTATGACTATCACATCTAACGTGCACGTGCAGGGGAGAGGGATGAGAGGATACCGTCCCACAGAACCATGGATTTCAGGCTGCTGTGTCCAAGCCTGACCTCTAGGGGCTTCTTCAGTTGCCCAGGGCTCCTCAGCAAAATGGGGACCTTGGGGACGTGGCCAAGATAAGGAGCTGATAAAGGTTGATATTGACTAACCAAGAGGCAAAGTGGAATTGTAAATGAATCTGTGGTCTCTAACTGATGGACCTCCCCCATTCTCCCACTGCAAATGGCTGTAGTCTCTAAAGCAGGTGCACACATACTGAGGGTTTGAGATTAACTACTAGCAGAATCATGACGACACTTTTGGAATTGATCTCACCCTTGCAAAATTTCTATCTGCGGGTATGTTTCACCATTTGTGTAACGAGTACAGGAACAATCCTCTGTATGTGAGTAAAGCTGTATGTATTAGGAAATATATTTAAAACTTTTTCATTGCTAAAGATGCATGAGAAAAATCCTCCGGACACCATGTTCCACAAGGCTGAACCCGGCATTCAAGATCTGTGGTGACTTTTCAGCCCACGCGCCTGGAAGCAGCCTCCCTTCTATCTTCTTTCCTGCACGGTCTGGGGGGGACAAGTCCTTCACCTGGGTTAGGAGCTGATAAGCTGCTGAAAGGCTTCGAGCTCTGCCCTTTCCTTCTGTCAACGAGCCTCACAATGAGACCAGAGTGCCCAGATTAGATAAGTCCTCTGACTGTAAACAAGCAGGCAAGGGCCACACACTTCCCACCCAGCGTGAGTACTGGCTTTGGCCTTACAACATCCGGATCGGGGTGTCTCGGGCAGGACTAGACTGATAAGGCTCCTGTGCTGGCTTGAGAGAGGTGCTGGCACCAGAGGGCTGGCTGGCATGGGATGGGAGCCCTGGCCAACATGTTAGATCTCCTTGCTGGTTGGAGCCAGGCATATCCCTCTGCCATGGGGCTCAGCCTCTGTGCATCTTCCTGGTGGAAAAAGCCATAGATGTGTGAGATTCTGGACAAGACCTCCCATAGCTTTGGAAGGACCTTAGAACACTGTTCACCCTCTCATTTGACAGCCAGGTGGACTGAGATTCAGACAAGGAAGGACTGCCCAAGGGCACCCAGCTAGAAGCCCAGTGCTCCTTCTGCTGCATCTCCAGGCCTGCCCCATCCCTCTGTGCCCATGTGCCCAGCCCTGCTCTTCCCAAGGATAAGCACAAGCTGAGCATAACCAAATCAGAAGCTGAGATGTCCTTTGTCAGAGGGCTGGAGCCAGCTCCTCCCGGCTAGGCATGTCTGTAAAACTGAGGAACAGCCATTGGGACTGACTTGGCCTTCCCTCTGCCTCCACTGCCTCTACCCGCCAAAGTCAGAGGCCTCTCTCACCAGGCCTAACCCTAGGATGTGGAAGGCATGGAACGGGCCATCCTGTGAGCAGCCTGAGGGAAGGGCACAGCAGACAGCTTTCCTGAGAAGGCAAGGTGGGGGAAGGGGAGAAAACAGCTTTCCTGAGAAGGCAAGGTGGACCTACAACCAGGAGAAGATAAAATAGATGAATGGGACCTTCTAAGAATCAAATTTCTATGCACATCCAAAAACTTCTCCAACAGGATAAAAAGGGAGGCCACAGACTGGGAAAAAATATTTGGTAATGACATTTCAGATAAGGAACTTATAATTTATTTATAACATA
>NW_006399973.1:4232543-4270856 GCF_000299155.1 Elephantulus edwardii | reverse complement strand
GATAATCTTCAGTAAAATCTTGCTTGCATGTGAAATCAGTGAGATTGTTCTGTAGTTTCCACATTCTGTTGGGTCACCTTTCTTCGGGATAGGAACAAGGGATATATGATTAGGTATTTCTGTCATGACAGGAGTCCAGAGCAAAGGCTGCATGGTGGAGTGGATCTGGAGGGAGGGATTGTAAAACAATGAAAGAATTTTTCTTTTACTTTTCCAAGAGGGGAGTGTACTGGGGGGCGGGGGGAGAGGGTTGGGAGGGGAGAAAAGTGCAACAATGAATGAAAGGAAATCCACAGTCTCTGTAAATTTTCAATGAAATTAACAATAATTTTTTTAAGAGAAGGCAAGGTGGGGGAAGGGAAGAAAACATCCCCCCTTCAGTTCATTTGGGGCTTCTGTACTTATATTCATTTATTATTTTTTCTGTCCAGTTTATTTTTGTTTTATATTGGTTTATATACAAAAGTCATGTACATTGTTTACCACAAAAGCCATGTACCTGTATACCATTCATGTATGTTGTATTTCACACATTCCTACACGCCCACTGTGTTTGAAACAAGTACTTTTGACTTGTTGGTGGTCCAGGATGTAATGAAAAGCAAAGTGAAAAGGGGTAAATCATTATTACTTTCATAGAGCTCTACAGTGAAAGATACCCAGAGTGGTATAAATTATTATCATACAGAATAGTAAATGATTGGTGTCCACCTAGAGGCTCCTCAGAAGAGAGTCTGGTAATCTATGTGGTAAGGAATTGTGCTGACAAGCAAAGGTACATGGTTCAAATCTACCAGCTGCTCTGTGGGAGAAAGGTGAATAATCTCTTGGGTGATTTAATGTCTCTGAAAATCCAATAATATACAACAACAACAATAACAACATTCGCTGAAAGTCAGTCACTAAAAACCCAAAAGAGCACAGTTTTATTCAGGGAATCACCATGAATTGGAATCAACTTGATATGTCCTAGACAAAACCAATGCTCTTCACTTTCCTTCACATACTGCCTCGTGTGTGAACACGTCAGTAACTTTGCAGTGGATCTGAATTAAGGAGCTCTGGTATCACATTGTGTGAAGTGCTTCACTGCTAAGTGAAAGGTCAAATTCACCTGCTACTCCAAAGAAGAAAGATGAGCGCTCTCCTTCCATCAAGATTTACAGCCTCAGAAACCTGACAGAGGGTGGCTGTGGGTTGCAATCAACTCACCGTCAGTGATCACTGTTGTGTGCCATCGAGTCAGAATTGACCCACAGCTGATCCTCCAGTGAGTTTTCAGAGGCTGTAAATCACATGGGAGGAGGTTGCCCATCCTCCTGTGGAGCAGCTGATGGATTTGAACTGCATGCTTTGGGATTGCAATGCAGTTTCTTTCCACTTGGCTTCCAGAGCAGTGGAAGATGCTGAAATCCGGAGAAATTGACTGATTTGTTTAGGGCCACTTGGGCCAGGCTGGGGATGATCCTTGCCTCAAATCCTTGTGTTTTAGTTTCAAGTTCAGAGTTCTTTCTGTGTCCTCATGTCAAATTCAATTAGTGTTTATACTATTGCTGGGGGTGACTCTAAGAGATGCTTTTGGGCTCTTGTAAACCTTCAAAACACTGAGAATCCTAAAGTATGTGAGTTACATCTATCTATCTATCTATCTATCTATCTATCTATCTATCTATCTATCTATCTATCTATCTATCCATCCATCCAATCACCCAAGACTCATTACTTTTGAATTGGAATCTACTCATAGCTGACCCTCCAGGAGGTTTCTGACGCTCAGGGGGAGCTTGCCCACCTTTATCACCTGGAGTCACTCGTGGATTCAAGCCCCAGGCACACTGCCTTTATCTCAGCAGCACAGCTATCGGTGGATGATACCTTGCACTGTATTTATGCATCTTATTGTTGTTTCATCAAAGTCTTTGGTTACAGTAGCCACACTCTTAACTTCTGTGCCACCAGGCTCTTTAAGAGAGTGTTGTTATGTGCCGTCAGTCAAAACTGACCCATAGCTGACCCTCCAGCGGGGTTTCAGAGGCTGTAATTTGTACCTCTCTCTCTTTTTGAACAGTTCGTAGATTGAAATCACTGCCTTTGAGTTTGGACAGTAATTTCTTACCACTAGGCCACAAGAGATCTTAACATATATAGTGATAGGAATTAAAACTGAAAAACGTAACAAATGTTTTTATTTATTCACTTAAAAACAGTATATACATTACAAAGATGGGATAAATTATGTATACTGCATTGAAACAGATGAGAGAGAGAACTGTTTAAAAGGGATATGTGATTAGGTATTATTGTCATGACAGGAGTCCAGAACAAAGGCTGCATAGTGGAGTGGACCTGGGGGCTGGAATTGTATAACAGTGAAAGAATTTTTCTTATACTTTTCAAAGAGAAGAGTGAACTGGAGGGGAGGGGTGAGCAGGGAGAAAAGTGCAACAATGAATGAATGAAAATCCAAAGTCTCTGTAACTTTCATTAAAATTAATAATAATGAAAACATTTTATAAAACAATTTATACATTATATGTTAGCAAAATAATATTTTTATGAAAAGCAACTATATTTTTAAAATAGTGAGAATATTGGTCTTGCTCTCCATTTTTGCAAATTTCCTCACTATCTGCCTTACCTTAAGATGACTGTGCTCTCATAGATGTTTCTGTAGTTAATATATTGCAGCAGTGTATAGATCCAGAAAACTACTGGATACTGTGGAGAGAATGGGAATTTAAAACGTTAATATTCTTCGAGCATTAAGAAGAAAATAGTTTGACCTGCAGACCCTTGGCAGTACCTCACAGTTCCCTAAGGGTGCTCTTAGATCACACTCTGAAAACCGCTGCTCTTTCTATACGATGAAATATAGTTTGCTTCATTTACACAGCAAATGACCACATCTCCTTTGAGACTACGATGAATTCCCCACTTAACCTTCTCTCTCTCAAAAAAAAAGAGCATTTGTAAATCCTAATAACATCTTGCATCTGCATTTCTTTTGTCCCTCTCCCTCACCCTCTTATTCAGCTGTTGGAGCTGGGCATCCTTTACTTGATGGCATCTTAAGGGCAACCCAGGGGGATCCTGGGTTATTGTAATCTTGAAATAAAACAATGGATCATAATCATAACAGCTGACTTCTCCAGACTTCTGTCATTCCCATCTCCTGAGGCCAGGACATGTTAGGGGAAGCCCAAGTCGAAGTCAGTGTGTAGGTTGGGGTTGGGGTGCACGCAAAACCCAGCCCAGGTGGGTGTGCAGGAGGAGCAACGGAGCACCACTGGAGGGTTGCCCCTCTGTGTAGGTCTCCCCCAGCGATCCTCTGTGCCCTGTCACCTCTCCTTTGGGTGTCACGTTTTCCTGCACAGACTGCCCTCTAGTCCGGGCAACAAGCTGTCGCACTGATTTGCCACAGGTCTGTCTTCTCTAGTAGGGCTGTGGAGGGTACAGAGAGTGTCCTCCCTCCTCAAAGCCCAGGACATGGCACCAAGAACACTCTCAAATGCAAAAAAGAGGCAGCAACTTCTTCCCTAACCAGCTAAAGATGCCTTAGACTCAGGAGGACCAGACACTCAGTGAGGAGCAGATGGAGGGCAGAGTCAAAGGGTGGGGGTTACTCCTTTTCCCCACAAGGCATCTGTTGTGTGGCAAACAAAGGCAGTAACTCTACACTGAGGGGAGTTTCTATTTTGGCAACACCTCAACACCTCTAAAGATAAGCCTGGCAGACTCAGCAGGTGGGGAGCCTTGCTCCACATAAGATGTTGTCTGGGTGATCTTTGGGAAACAGTAGCTCTGGTGAAGCCCACTTGATGTCCTCAACCTGTTAAAACTCCCCTCAGCTCACCCTGCTCTTACCGTCTGGCACAGAGGACACAGAGCCCTGTCTTACCACGGCTTCTTGTGTATCTTTCTTGTCTCTGTCCTCTCTAGGACCCCTAGAAAAATAGCCACTACGCCCATTGTCCACTGCATCAGAACCAGCGTGCAGCTGATTCCCCAGGGGTTTTCAGAGTCTGTAAAACAAAGGAGGAGATTGCTCCCTGTTCTCCCCACAGAGCAAGCAGCTGGTGGATTCAAACCACCATCCATGGCTACCTTTGGATTGGCCCTGACATTATCTACGGACTATGCCAACAGAGCTTTACAAGGGTTACTGGAAACACATATTTTAAATGCAGTAGGATCTCGAGGTGACGAACTTACTTGTCAAGTGAAGCTTTAATGCAGCTGAGTACAGCCCTTTCCGTGAGCATTTTTCTTTATTAACCAGTAGCTGCCCAGTCAGTTCTAACTCATAGGAATTCCATGTGTGTTAAGAGCAGAACTAAGAGCCACGGGGTTTTCTTTCTTTTCTTCTCTCCACAAACTTTCAAAAAGTTTGTTGAATTGTTTGGGATGAAGTTGACAGAGCACATTCGTTTCCCATTCGACAATTGTGTTTTTGGTCACAGCAGAGTAAGAACAAACTTCTCACTTTCTCTTCTCACTTTCTCTCTGAGTTCTCTGTTCCCACTAGTCCTTCTGTCCTGCCCCTTCCTGCTTCTGGAGATTTGTTTTTAGGCAAATGCTTCCCTTTTGGTCTCATTTGGTCGATTGCACTGAGCACATTTCTCCCTGTATTATTCACTCCGTGGGCCTGCCTGCTGGGTCACAGGGCCAGAAGTTCCAACAGTCTTTATCAGACCTGTAAATCCGGTCTTTTTCATTTAAATGTTAGATTTTCTTCTGAATGTACGGTTTTCCAATGGCTACTTTTCAGAAATAGATCACCAGGCTTCTGACATGTTTGGGGAGGGTGAGAAATATTGAACCGTCCACCTTTCGGTTAGTAGCTGAGCTCATTAGCCTTGTGCACTGTGTCAGAAATCCTTTGTTAGTTTCTCTTAAAACAGATCTCAGTGGATACTCATTGCTAAAGCAGCTGGCATGTGCTGGGATTCTCAGTGAATCTGACAGCAGACTTTGGGAAGGGGGTGGTAAGGGAATAAGTGAGCCTCTCCTTCCCTGTAGGAAGAGAATCCCCAAGACTCCCCAGGACAAAGCCCAGGCCCCAGATCAGAGGCTCTGAGTTGATGGGGGTCTTGTGGAGCCTATAGTCTTGAGGGGATTTTCCTCTGCTGACAACTGTGAGTTGCAAAATTCTTGGAAGGTCACAGGCTATATATATATATATATATATATATATATATATATATATGAATCAGGGCACAAACCAGGGTCTGCTCCTTATTCCAAATAGAGGTCAGGATGTGGAGGGTGGTGTGTACTTAGGAGCACAGCAAAGATCCCTGGTTCACACATTTATATAATTTTCTAAAAGCTGATCTGAATGGCTCATTTGGGGGACTAAGTCAATGAAGGTCTGTTTTACAAAGATCACTTTGCTGAGACCTGCTCCCATGAGTATGGAGGAAGGTGACCTTTGGGGTGACACGTAGCTCCCAGAGCCATGGGCTCTAGAAGTCTTGTCTTCTTAGGCAACCTTTGCTCACAGAATTGGAAGAAAAGGAAGATTTATTTGCAAATGTAAAATATGTTTTAAAATAGAAAAAATACGTATGGATATCATGTGAACTCAACTCATTGCTAGTTGGGTTGGAGCTGTCATATAGTTGAACCCCTCTCACGGGTTTTCAAGGGCTATTGATCTCACAAAGGGAGCGCTGGTGGCTTAGTGGTAGGGAGTTGTGCTATCAACCCAAAGGTACATCGTTCAAATCCACTAGCTACTCCACTGGTGAAAGATGGCCAATCTTCTCCTGTATGATTTATTGCCTCTGAAAACCCACTGGAGGACCGGTTCCAACTCAATAGTAGTACACAACAACAGATTCCATAAGAGGAGATTGCCCATCTTTCTCCACCAAACAACTGGTGGATTCAAACTATCGCACAACTCCTCACCCACTAGACCACCAGAGTTTCCTTCTATCTTGTGAAGGTGAATGAAATATCCCAAGGACTACCAAAGGAACAAACAGGTATGTCTTGGAGAAAGTGTAGCCAGAATGCTCCTTGGAAGCAAGGATGGCAAAGTTTTGTCTCACATATTCTGAACATGTTGTTAGGAAAGGCTTAAAGACAGAGTTGAAAAGGGACATCGTACTTGGAAAGGGTTAGCAAAAGAGAGGAAGACCCTCAACAAGGTAGACTGACATGCTGTTGTTGTTATGAGCCATTGAGCTGCTTGCAACCCATAGTGATCCTAAGTACCACAGCTCTGAACTCTGTTCTATCTTGATCTAATTTCAAGGTCTCTGACATGCCTACCGCCATTATCCCAGTCGCTGACTCAATCCATCTCCTTCAGAGTCTTCCCTCCACCCTTCCAACTGTGATGTCTCTCTCCAAGGACTGGTTCATCTTGACAATATGCCCAAAGTATGACAGATAGAGCTTCAAAATCCTTGCCTCCAAGGAGTAGCCTGGTTTCACTCTCTCCTGAACAAACCTGTTTGTTCTCTTAGCAGTCCACGGTATATTCAATACCTTTCTCCAGCACCACAACTTAAAGGCATCAATTCTTCTATCATCCATAGTTATTGTCCAGCTCTCTGATGCATAGCAAATGATTATGAAGACCATGGCCTGGATCAGGCTCACCTTAGTCTCTAGACTGACATCATTGCTCTTCAGTACACTGAAAAGGTCCCTGGCAGCAGAATTTCTCCAATGTAATTAGTGTTTTGAATTCTTGGCTGCTGGTTCTGACAAGTATATCAGAGATGATAAGGATGGCACAGGGCCAGGCAAGGTTCAGATCTGTTGTTCACAGGATCACTATGAGTTTTACTGAACTCAGTGGCACCTAAAAACAGTTGTTTTGTTTTAGTTTTTCCAGATTAAAGACAGGAATCTCCAAAGACATGTGTACCTTGAGGGCAAATCCCTTGGGGCTATTCTGAAATCCTTCAGCCTTCCGGATGGTCACTCACTCATTGTGACCCTCAGTGAGTTTTTGAAGGCTGTAGATTGCACAGGAGACAGCTCACCTTTCTCCTTCAGAGCTGCTGGTGGATCTGACCTACCAGGAAAGTGGTCCCTTTGGGTTAGCAGCCCTATGCACTACACCACCTGAGCTTCCTCTTCCAAATGCACTCTTCCAGAGTGCTTTAATCCGGGGCTCTGGAGGGGAAAGTTTGAGAAGGCCTTGTTTTAAGTCCTTAAAAGCCATGAACCCATCAGCCTTGCCAAGTGCAAAGTAAGCATCTAGCCAGTGGTGTGGCAGTGGGTGCAAGCCCAGACTGAGCGTAATCCAACCCCTTATGTTATTAGTAAAGACAATGAGTCCCAGAGAGTGATTTGTACAAGTAAATGTAGCTTGATCCCAGACTTGCTGACCCTACCCTAGACTCTGTCCCCGGATTTATAAAGACTGGAGCCAGAGTCTCGGGATTATTTTTTTAAATCAGGTCAAAATGCAACAGATGTTGAAGAGGTTGGGTGTCTCAATTCTGAGAGGTTTCAACACATCAGAAGTCCCTCGGACAACCCTTGAGAGACAGGAAAAGGAGGGCAAAGCAGATCAAACGAAAATTCTTCATAGGAAAGATTACTGTGGACTACAGGCTTGGCCCTAAATGCAATCACTGGAGCCCTTATAGAGGGAAGCAGAGGAAGATGTTCTGGAGAGGGGTGTTTGAGCCCTTTCTGGGAGAAGGCCTGCATGTAGACTCAGAGCTGCAGTGTGTGACTGATTAGATGGAGAGTTGTCTGTGACTCCCTCTCACCCAGGCCCTCCTGACACTCTTGTCACTAATTGATTGAGCGCTTTGGAGCAAGTATAACCTCCTTAAACCTTACTGTCCTCTTTTAGCAACAGAGAATCCTTAATAGTACCTCTCTTAACTCTGAAAATTTGGGCTCTAGACTCTTATTGGCTAGAATTAAGAAGTGTTCCATCTTTCTATGAAGATGGCGCCAAAAGTGTAGAAGGAAGCAAAAAAAGAAGATCCGCACATCACCCAACTTCTGACTGCCTAAGAGGCCGAGACTCCGAAAGGCAGCCCAAATACTCCCGGAAGAGCGCCCCCAGGAGAAACAAGCTTGGCCACTATACCATCATCAAATTTCCCCTGACCACTGAGTCAGCCATGAAGAAGATAGAAGATAACAACACACTTGTGTTCATTGTGGATGTTAAGGGCAACAAGCACCAAATTAAACAAGCTGTCAAGAAACTCTGTGACACTGATGTAGCTAAGGTCAACACTTTGATTAGGCCTGATGGAGAGAAGAAGGCCTGTGTTCGACTTGCTCCTGACTATGATGCTTTGTATGTTGCCAACAAAATTGGGATCATCTAAACTGAGTCCAGTTGGCTAATTCTAAATACAAATTTTTCACACACACACACACACACACACACACACACACGTTAAAAAAAAAAAGTGTTCCAAAAAAAAAAAAAAGCAGCACGAATGGCCTGTTTCTTAAGAAAAGCAGAGCAGGGACCCTGAGGTGGTCAGCCTTCAGGCAGCCCAGGGAGAAGCCCCAGGGATTAGAGTTCCTGTAAAATGAAAGGACTCTGGATTCCTGGACCTACTATTTTTGTACAGGCCCACAGACCCTGCCTGCCTGTGGGAGGCTGAATAATAACCCCCACAGATACCGAGACCCTAATCCCCTGAACCTGCAATGAATGTGGAAAATGGTCTTTACAGCTGGGATTAAATTAAGGATTGTCAAAGGGAAGATTATTGTGCATTATAAGGTCAGGCCCTAAATGCAACCGCAGTGTCCTCATGAGCAGTTTCGAAGCAGATGACGATGTTACTGGAGAAGAGAATGTGATATAAAGACAGAAAGAGAGGGTTCAAGATGCTCCGCTGCTGACCTTGAGTGAGAACACTGCTCTAGAAGTCAAGAAAGCCAAACGCACTGACTTCCCTACGCCCCCAGGCCCTTGTTGACACCTTGATTTTAGTCTGAGGCTTAGTTTAGACTTCTGACCTTCAAAATTACAAGAGAATAATTGTATGTTGTTTCTAAATTACCAAGTTTAGCAGCCATACACTAATACACTATCCATGGAAGAAATTAGCTGTAAGTGTCCACTTAGGACACTCTGCTTGGCTCTGGAGTTTGCATGACTTCCTAATTAGAGAAACCTCTTGGAACAAGGTAAATCTGGAATATAGAAATTATTTCCCAATTGATTACAGAAAATATTTAATTTTTGCAAGCATAAATATTTTTTTTCATTCTAAAATTTTTTCAAAAGTTAGGGTGAATACAGAGGCCTTAGGGTCCCAGGACTCACATTCAGATGTGGCTTCAGGTCAGCTTGGTTCGTCTGAGTTCTGAGATACTATGCTGCTCAGGGGGTCATATTGGATCTATTGTTCCTATGGGCTGTTGGCTTTGAATTAGTGCTTGTAGAAGTCAATCTTTACCCCAGTCAAGGTGATTTTTGGTGACCTCAGAGAAGCTTAGGTAAGGTCAAAAGAAAGAGCATTTGAAGCACAAATTTAAGAATGGGAGCCTGACTTCAAGAAGGGTTCAAATAGCTGAAAATAGAATAAAATATGATAAATGAGGGAATGGAAAAATAATTATACTAAAATGAAAGAACAATAATTTGTTATCACTGAGGGTTGTACCATTGATACTCATATATTTTAGAAAGAAAAATGAAAAGTTTAAAACAGATAGAAATAGTCCTTGAGTCTAGACAAACCATCTTCTCCCCCAATTTCAATGCCACAAGATTTCACTAAAGGCAAGTCATTTCAGTAGATTCGGTTTTAGTCAAGAAGCAGAAAAAAGAGGAATGAGCTTATATTCAAGAATAAACAAATAGAAAAACCAAACACCTACCTGTGTTTCAGAGAATGTTTACTTAACCTGACCCCAGGACCCAACACACCCTCAATCCAAACTAAAAAAAAAAAAAAAATTTTCCTTTAAAAGGGGTTGATGCTGCTTTGCTCAAAATTCTGCATGTCCTTATTTCCCTGTAGAATTAAAGAATTCCACGTAGAATTCAAGTTCCCTTCAGTTCCTACATTATGCAAATTACACAATCTTGTTTTCAGAAAGTGAAGAAGACTAGAAGTACTTGCTGCAGGAGATCAAAGATGACAGCCTTCAATAAGGAATATAGTTCAGCATCAAGAAAGCAAAAGTCCTCACCACTGGATCAATAGGCAACATCATGATAAAAGGAGAAAAGATCGGAGCTGTCAACCATTTGATTTTACTGGGATCTATACCTATCACCCAATGTACCAGCAGCCAATAAATGCAAAGATGTGTTGGGGGAATCTGCTGTTATCGATCTCTCCAAAGTGCTCAAGAGAAGGGATGACACTTTAGAGACTAAACTATGCTCGATTCAGTGGTAGTATTTCCAGTTGTTGCTTGTGCATCTGAAAGTTGGACAGTGAATAAAGATAACGGAAGAAGAATCGATGCCTGTGAATTGTGGTGTTGGCAAAGAGTATTGACTATCCCATGGATGGTCAAAAGAATAGGCAGCTTGTCTTTCAGGAATCTCAACCAGGTGTTCCTCGGGCAAGGGTGGTGAATTTCGTCTCACTTACTTTGGACATATATTGAAGAGGAACCAGTCCTTAGAATGAGGAAAGGTAGAAGAGAGTCAGAGAAAGAGAGGAAGACTCTCAGTGCTATGATTGTTGTGGTGACTACACAGTGGGTTTGAGCATGATACAGATTGTGAGAATGGTGCAAGATAGGGCAAGGGGCAGAGCTGTTGTTCATAGTGTAGCTATGAGTCCTAGTTGATCTGACCTAACAACAACACATTTGTGCTCTTACACATATGCCATCGCCACGAGACGAGCTTTCTTAGGCCTGGGCCGAGAGTGAGCACACTGAAGACTGAGCCCCAGCCGCAGAGGGAAGCCAAGCCCAACAAGGATTGAAGCAGAGGGCCCAGCTGAGTTAAACCTGGATCCACTAGCTTCCAGATAAGTCCTTAAACAATTGCTTTTCTTCTTTGAGATTTACCTAATAGCAAAAGCTGATGCAATAATTCTTTTGTGAGAGTTAATATATGCTGAGAGAAAGCGAAGAGCCTTTTTTGTCTTGGACTTGATTTATAGCTGCTGTCTTCCCCATGTCCGAAGCAGAAGAGAATGATAACGTGCAGAGAGTAAGAGACAAGTAGAACTGAGAACTGATGGAGGAGGCCCCGAAAAGGAAAGTGAAGCTCCTGGATTCTCAACCATATAAAAGCCCAAAGCAATTCCTTTTCCTCCATATACAACAGAAGCTTCATAATTTTGAAGACCTTTTCACTTCTCCCCAATATCCTGAGCACCTAAACTTGCTACTGCTACTCTTGTTTGGTTAACCAAACAAGAGTAGCAGCCAGTTTAATTCACTCCTAGATCACCAGTGAAGAGCTCAGGGCTTGGCACAGGGCTTGTGCTTAAGAAATGCCTGTACAGTTGCCACAATTGCTCAAGCAGAAAGGATTTTCCAGTGTCGTCTAAATTAAGTAAGAGAGTCATCATCTCAGAGCCCTCGAGTGGGAAGCGACTCATAGCTGACTCTGAGCAGATTTTTGAGGCTTTAGCTCACATGGAAGAGATTGCCCATCTTTTTCTGATTCAAACCACCAGAGAGGTGTGGCCTTGGGGTTAGCGGCACAACACCCTTTGAGCTAGGGCACCAGAGCTCCCTAGGGGAGTCAGAGTTCCCTACGATTAATGGTTGCAGCGCTTTCAAAATGCGTCTGGAAAAACCCACAATGACATATGTGGGTGGAAGTTGTAGCCCGAGATCTGCTGATTCCCATTCCATCCAATTTATTTTCTGCTTGCTGGAGTTTTCGATCAGTAAACCCAAAGCCTGCATTCTTAGTATACTGCAATTCATCAAGGCTTTACTACAAAATCAACAAAAATATCCTGAGGCAGGTGATGGTGATAGAAAAGGACAAAAACTCTGGTGAGGGAGAGAACTCGGAGATGGGGAGAGCAAGGTATGGCAGGAGGAACCCGCCAGGAAAAGTATCCCAGGTGGTTTTGCAGAAATGTAGGATGTTTACAAGGCAATGACTTGTTCAACTGTAACTGCAGATTTCCCAGTTTGATGGAAGAAACTCTTTGTGTTTCCTGGAGAAACATAACAGACGCAGTAACAGTTTTATGGTATTAAATAATACTTTGGGCATGTTGTTAGGAGAGGTTATTCCTTGGAAGGGATGTCATGCTTGGGTGGGTGGAAGGACAGTGAAGGAGAGGAAGACCCTTGACCAGGTGGGTTGACATCTGCAAGAATGGCCTTAAGTGTAACAGAAATTGTGAGGATGACACAGGACAGGATAGTGTTCAGACTGGTTATTCATAGGATTGCACTGAGTCACCTAACAGCATCAACAACCCTTGGTTGCCAAACAGTTATGGATACTCTGAAGAAGAAGAAAAAGGGGGGTTATTCATCATCCTTCTAGGCAGTGGTTCAGGTTTGTTTTCCTAACACTTCTTCAGAAGTGATTTCCTAGGATATATAAATTGAAGCAGAGAGATGTGGCTGCATTGATGGAGGAAGGGATTCTGGGAGATCCTGGCGTCTCTCTCCAGAGCGACTTGGGACTCTCTCTAGCTTTCTGCGGCTTTTCCAGCCATGCTCAGGCAGTAATATTTAAGGACAACCTCAGTCTCAGCTGTTAGGAATCAGAAAAGGCTATTCCAAAGCTTAGCTTTATAATTACTAACTTTATAACTTGAGTCATGCACACCTTATAAACATTCAGCTGCTAACCTAAAGATTGGAAGTTTCTACTTCACCCAGAGGAACCTTAGAACAAAGGCCTCGCCATCTGTTCCTTAAAATCAGCCAATGAAACTTCTAGAGAGCACAGTTCTACACTGATATGTATGTGGTGCCAGATTCACTGCAGAGCAATTGATTTTTAATCATAGGAAAATGGTTTAAGCCTGTGTATCATCTATGTAATAGTGTTCAGAAGGCCTCTTTCACAAGAAGCTGCTGTGAGAGTCATATGAGACCAACTGGAAACCATAGGCAATACCATGATGGGTGGAGGAAGGATTGAAGATGTCAGTATCTTCAGTTCACTTGAATCCACAATCAACACCCACAGCAGCAGTCAAGAAATCAAAATACGTTGCATTAGGCAAATCTGCAGCCAAGGACCTCTTTAGAATACTTAAGAGCAAGGAAGTCAGATTAAAGACTAAGGTGATGTTTTCAATTGCTTCATGTGCATTTGAAAGTTGACAATGATAAGAAAGACTGAAGAAGAATGGATGGCTTTGAATTTTATGGTGTGAATGAAGAGTATTGAACATACCATGGAACTCCAAAAAAGCGAACAAATCTGTCTTGGGTGAAGTGCACCCAGGGTGCTCCTTAGAGGCAAGGATGGTGAAATTGTGTCTCACATACATCGGGAACATTGTCAGGAAGGGCCAGTTCTTGGAAAAATACATTATGCTAGCGAAGGTAGAGGGTCACCAAAAAAGAAGAGAAGCCTCAAATAGATGAATTATCACAGTGACAGCAAACATGAGCATGAGCAGAGCGGACATTGTAAGAATGGCACAGAATAGGGCAAAGTTTTGATCTCTTGTTCACAACGTCACTATGCATTAGGGTCAGCTCAATGGCACCCAACAAAAAGAACAAGACAAGCTCCAAAACGTCCTTTAGCACTACAATTGTATTATTTAACTTGTGCTACTATGTCATGAAGTCGTTTCTGGGAGAATTTTTGTTGGAAACATAATAATCTATGGGTTTACAGGTTTGTATAACTTTGGACAGAATATCTGGATTCTAGGCATTAGCTGGTACAAATTTAAAAATGAGAAGTATTGATTGTATTAATTATTCAGTGCTATCATAACAGAAATGCCATAAGTGAGTGGCTTTAGCAAAAAGAAATTTATTTTAACAATTAGGAGACTCAAACACCCCCCACCCCCGACTCACTGTGCTGTCACTTGACAGGTCCTGGTGCATAGTAACCTCCCTTTAGATTTCTGCCGCTGTAAATTTTGGCGGGAGGAGACTGTCCATTTTTTTCCTTTTGAGGAGTACCTGGTGGATTCAAACTGGCAGCCTTCTGGTTGGCAGCCTGCCACTCTGTGTTACTCCACCAGGCCTCCAGAAGCAGCAGGGCTTTCCCTCTGTGTGTGCTCTGGGGAAAGGTCTTTTCCTTTTTGCAGCTTCTGTGCTTCCATTCCTTGGTGATGAGATGTGACCTGGTGTTTATCTTCCTCTATTTCTGTTTGCTTCTTTGCTTAATCTGCTCTTTTCTATCTCAAAAAAAGATTAACCTCAAACAGATCTCACACTTCCATGCAGAACTCCAACTGACTGCTGTTGAGTTAGAGCCAATTCATAGCTGACCCTCTAGCAGGGGTTCAACGGCTGTAAATCTCACAGAAGGAAGATGCTCGTCTTTTCAAAGCACAGAGAAGTGTCACCTTTCTGGTTGGCAGCACAACTCCCTGTGGCTGAACCACCAGAGCAGAGGAAACGCATTCCCAAATAGCCCTGTGGCCACACGCACCGAGTCATTGCTGTCAAGTCAGAACCCACTCCTGACTGACCCCCTCAATGCGTTTTTAGAGGCTGCAAATTGCATGGGAGGAGATTGCCCATCTTTCTCCCTCGGAGCTGCTGGTGGACTTGAACCTCCAGAGGGGCACCTTTTGGTTGACAGCACAGGAGTTAGGAATGACAGCACATATGTTGAGGACACAGAAGTCAACCCACAACACTGATGGATCTAATCATTGAAATTCTGTTTATTATACTAAGAGTGGACAATCAATAAGGATGACTGAAGAAGAATTTACATCTTTGAATGGTGGTGCTGGCCAAGAATACTGAACTGCCAAAGGAACAAGTAAATCTGCTTAGAGGAAAGTGCAGTCAGAAGGCTCCTTAGAAGCAAGGAAGGTGACACTTAGTCACACGTCCTTTGAGCATGTTATCAAGGACAAGTTCCTGACAAGGGCTTTATGCCTGAAGAAGTCGGAGGTCGGTGACAAAAGAGAAGACTTAATGAGCTAGATCCATATGGGGGTTGCAACAATGGCTCAAATCGTGATTGTGAGGCTAGTGCCGGGTATGGCAGCATTTTTTTTGTTTTTGAAAAGGTTTCTAATAAGTTGAAATGGACTCAAGGACACCCAACAACAACAGTGTATGTTATGTATGTGAATTTATGTTAGGAACACTTCTCTACCTGTCCACAGGCTTGGCGAAGTTAAAAAAAAGGTATGGATAACATTCTCTCACTAGTCATTTTAAAGAGAGGAAACTTGAGTTGCTGACAGAGAAGGCCAGGGTTCATTTCTTCCTGACATATTCCTCCCTGCATGTAAAGGTAAGGATTGTTTTTGAGATAGAGACCTCTGTCTAGCCTGCGTCGATAAATCATCTGGTTAACCGGAATCTGTTGTTGTTGTTAAGTGCCGTTGAGTCACAGGCGACTCATAGCGACCCTATGAAGGAAAGTCCTCAACACTTGTGTGACTTTCATCCTTTGTTCAGGTTCATAGGGTTTCCCGAAGCAAGCCATTTCAGAAGTGGATGCCATTCCTGCTTCCAAGCTTGTTTTAATCTGGAAGCTTCACCAAACACTATCCACCATAGGTAACCATTCTCCCTTTTGACACATCAGTGTCACAGGTTCAGTTTCACAGCAACCATGAGTTACCTCTGTACGGCAAGTGGACATACCAGGGTTACATGACCTAGAAGGATGTTTCACTAGAAACAATTAAAGGCAGGCCTGCAGGCCACAGAAGTAGAGTCACCCATCTTTGGCTTGGGAATCTAGTTTCCCCTAATCTTTAGCAGGAAGCCTTGAAGCCTGGAAAACCTCTCAGACCTGAGTAAACCAGGGTGGTTGGTTGCCTGAGCGCACACAGTTGGTGGCGCAAATATTCGCCGCATGCATAAAGAAGTTCAGTTCAATTTAATTTAAGACAACCCGATTGTACAGACTTGTTAGAAGTAAGTATGATGAGATTTTGTCTCACATACTTCAGGTGTCAGGAATGGAGCATCTAGATCCTGGAAAAGGACCTGATTCTGGGTAAAAGTAGAGGGTCAACGATAAAGAGGAAGAGCTTCTAAGAAATGGGTTGACAGAGTGGCTGCAGCAGAGAGTTTAAGCAGAGCAGGGACTGTGAGGATGGCAGGAGACAAAGCTTCATTCTGTTATACAGCAGAGACTGTGAGGATGGCAGGAGTGGGCAAAGCTTCATTCTGTTGTACATCAACATCGTTGATATGCATCGGAGTCGCCTGGCTGGTACTTAAGATCATCATTAGATGCTGTGACAGGGTAGCCTAATTCTTGCATGCAGTTTTCAAAAACCCTTTTTGTAACTGATCTTCAGCTAATCCTACCATCCCTGGAAGGTGGTTGGGGAGAAGGAAAGGTAAGTTGTCATGAGGAAACCAAGGTCATTGATATCTGTCTCCTAGTTCAGAAGAGCTAACGGTTCACACCAGTCTTGAACTAGGAACTTCACAAGGCCTCAGTTACTTCCCGAGACAGCAGAGGGAGAGGCCGTGAGACAAGAGTGCATCTCCTGTTGCAGCGCTCTCCCCAACCTTGTATGGAGCATCTTCTTCCGGGCTCCACCTTAGGGCCAACATTTGTTTAATAAGAAGGTGCTTATCTTCATACTTCCTGCAAGATAGACTTCCTTCCTAACCTCTTCCTGCTTTCTCTTTCCTCTCCTTCCTTTCTCTATCACCACTCTTTGTTTCCAAATATTTTTCATCTTCCCATACAGAGACTCTGGACCCATTAAGCACTCATTAAGCCATGTTCTGTCACTATGCATTTGTCTAGTCTAGCTATTCCATTCATATGGAATCATACAATATTTGTCCTTTTGGGACTGTTGTATTCCACTCAGAATAACGATTTCAGAGTTCATCAATGAAATAGCATGTATCACTACTCCATTTCTCTCTGTGATCAAGTGCAGACATCCATTGTGCAGACATGCCATATTTTGTTTGTCTATTCATCTGTTGTTGATGGATACTTGGTTTGTTTCCAACTTTGGGCTACTGTGAACAGTGCTTCAATAAACAATGATGTGCAAATATCTGTCTACATCCCTATTTTAAAGTTTCTTGGGTATATAGTTAGGAGTGGATATAGTTAGGAACAGGGAGTTCTGCTGGCCTAGTATTTAAGGAGTTGCACTGCTGACTCAAAAGCAGGCAGTTCGAATCTACTGGATTTTCCAAAGACGAAATACAGGCACTTTCTTGCCTGTGATGTATACAGCCTCTGAAAAGCTTCTGGGGGATCAGCTATGAGTTGGTTCTAAAGTAATAGCACATGCCAACAGCAATAGAACTACTGGATCATATGGTAATTCTGTCTGATGTTTTAATAACTGCCACACTGCTCACCAAAAAGGCTCTACCGTCTTACATTACTACCATCAATTAAAGTACTTCACAATATATTTTAAAGCTGGTTTGGCAGAAGACAAGTCAGGGATGGGGAACACGGCAATGCCATGTCTGTGTGACAGACATTCACAAACAGTTTGAAAGTTGCCCAAAGAGAGGGCCAAACCCACTGCTGGGGAATCTGTTTTAATGGCACCCCTCCATCAGATCTGAAGCTATAAATCTTTACCAAAAGAGACTACCCATCTTTCTCCTGAGGATCAGCTGGTGGATTCTAACTGCAAACCTTTCGATCAGCAGTCTGACATGTCCCCCATTATCACCAGGGTTCCTTCAGGGAAGAAGACAGTCATTCATTTAACAAGTGCTCCTTTAATTTCACCAACAACAGAAACTCACTGAGAGTTCCTCCCAACAGAGAGCACTAAGTTCTAAAGCCAAGAATATATAGCCCAGTCAACCAAGCTTTTAGCAGACACTTAAAGTCATTTCCCTTTGCTCCAGACTCGCTCGTAATTACGAGCCCATCAGAGGTAGTAATTGCAACAATCACCTCCCGGATCTAGTTTCACTCTGTTTTTGAAAGCAGACCAATTCCTCTCCAGCAGCGTGTCCTTAATTTCTGGCCCAGAGAGAAGACATCCCAGGTAGCAAGACGGTTTTCCTGGGCACAAAGGCATTTGAAATCCTTCTCTGACCTCTGGTATGAATATTCTGGAGACCCTCAGTGGGTGGTCAAATGTTATGGAGTTCATCATCTTGCCACCAACAGCGACCACCACAAGCTTTTAAAAACATACACTGCTCTTTGTTTAGGGACACTCGTGATTAGTGTAGAAACACAGTATAAGAATCTGGGTTATTAAAAAAAAAACCACAACACCCAGAATCTGGGTTATTTCTATTTGAGGTTTAAAAACTAGTAGGCACAAGTAGACACAACAGTAAGGTAGCCCCAGAAGTGGGTGAGAACAAGATAATCATTGAAAGGGCTGGCAGCATTTTACCTCCAGCTTCCCACTTCTTCCCTCTACTTCCATCATTACAACTTGGTTCAGCTCCTGGGTACCAAGAGTCTCTGCACAGAGGCATCCCATGATGTCCCCACATAACGCACACGCCAGTGAGACTCTAGTTATAGTACGTGCCACCGAGGGTATTTTGTCCAGTATTGTCTGTGCTTTTTTGACTTAGGGTCACACCTAATATGATAACTCATATAACGATAGTAGGGAAGTGTTGCATTGCCAGCTCCACCATGTGCTTAAACCAATTATCCTTTAGCTGATTCCAGCTCAAGGCACCATGTGTGCTACAGAGTAGAATTGAGTTCCATGGGGTCCTCTTGGCTGTAATCTTGACAGAAGCAGACCAATCCGCCTTTCTTCTGTGGCCTTTATGGAGGCGTTCAAACTGCTCTCCCTTCCATTGGTTGCTCTTGTTAGATGCTTCTTAGTCTAATACTGCTCACAGACACCCGATGAACAATAGGCCTGTACCCTATGAACAATAGGTCTGGACCCTATCCTGTCTTGTACAATTTTCATCATCTCTGACGCACTTAAGCTGTAGTCATTGAGCCAATCTGTCTAGTTGAGGGTCTTCTTCTCTTTTGCTAACCCTTTTTTTAATATAATTTTAAATTTCTATTGTGATTTAAGCCAAAGTTTACAGAAAAGTTAGATTTTCATTCATTTATCATTGCACATTTTTACCCCCTCTCCCTACCTTCCCCCTTTCCCGGTTAACTTTTTAGAAAAATATTCATTCGTTGTTGCACAATTCCCTTCTTCCCAGTCCTCTTTGCAATGTACCTCTTATTCTGGAATGTTGTCATCCATATAACGCCTAGCCATATATTCCTTTTAAAGAGTTCTCTCCTTCATCTGCTCCAGTGCAATGTTCATTATCTATCCACTCTTATCCCGTTCTCCCAAACCCTCATGTCAGACCTGTTTTATAACTTTTCCAAGTACAATATCCCTCTCCAAGGAATAGCCTCTCCTAACAACATGTCCAAAGTATGAGACACAAAGCTTCATCCTCTTTACCTCCAAGGAGCACTCTGGCTTGACTTTTTCTAAGACATATCCATTAGTTCTTTTGACAGTCCATGGAATATTTGGTATTGCTTTCTAGCACCACAACTCAAAGGCATCAATTCTTCTGGCATCCTTTATATATCGTCCAGACAAGATCAAACCATTTGCAACATCCAGGGACCTTCCATCAAATATAAGACATAAGAAATGATATTGATCACCATCGTGGGAATGGTGTGGGAACATAGGGATGATGGCCAAAGTAGTGTGAACAGGGATGGATGGATGGATGGATGGATGGATGGATGGATGGATGAAGACAGTGAGGAAGGTGCCCTAATGCTAATGGTGTTGAGAGCCCTAGTTTCCAGCCTGTGCATGGAGACAGAAGAGACTTGCTCTTGATTCTGTCTGTCTAGGTCTGTGATGACAAGCACACTGTAGACCCTAGCACAGAGAAGGCGGTTGGTTCAAATCCACCAGCTACTCCGAGAAAGAAAGATGGGCAATGTCTCCTATGTGACGTACAGCCTCTGAACACTTGCTGCAGCAGCATCATCTGTGAGTTCGGTCTGATTCCGTGGTGTACACCAACAAGAGCAATAACCAAGTATAGCTATTATATACCCCAGTCAGGAGGCCAGTGTCACCCACCGACCCACAGAATGACTTGGCCCATCAAATTCTAAACATTTGTATAAAACTCCAGGAGGAAATGGTTTCCACTTGGTGCCTTTGGAATGGCAAAGAGGAGAGAGTGTCAAACTCTAGTGCCTTCTGCAATCAGGCCAATTAGAGGATATGTGACAGGGAAGTGAGCGAGCTTCTGGCAGCAACACAGGAGCTCCCCCAGGGCCTCTGGGATCTATTGCTCTCATTTTTTGCATATTAAAAAGCCTTCCTCACATTCATTGCTGGGAATGGCCCATTCGGAGGGCTGGCATGTGCCCTGGGGACTCCACACCTTGGAACACAGAGCTTTGTTCACCCGGTGGAGAGATGTGTTTGGAGAGAGTGTAGCTGTGTGCTGTGCTGCCACCAAACAGGTTTTCCCAGGGGAGCTCTGGAGAGATGCCCAGCAGGCTAGCCTTGGCCGAGATTCCAGAAGGCTGGACTTCATGGCCACTGGACTTCATGGCCGCTGGTCTTCACGGCAGCTCTGCTCTTCCTACCTCTTTGTCTCTGGCCCCTCAAGCTAAAAAGTTGCCCTTTGGTCATGGCATGGAGAGGTGGGGCAAATCATGCAGGGACAAGGCTCGGGAGAACCCTTGGGATTAGTCGTGAGGCTGGAGCCAAGGCTGGGGCAGGTATAGTGGAAGGAGTGACCAAGGAGAGGAAGGATCAGCAACTATTGCTTTCCACGCCCTGCTTCTGACCAGGCTCAGGGCACTAACGCATGAGGCTGCAGCAGGTGCCTGGGTCTCATCTCTAGAATCTCACTCCTTCCTGGCTCTCTCAGCTCCTTGGATTTACCACAACCCCTACTTCGATCTCTGTTCTCCATTTGTGTTTTCAGATTGTTATCTCAGTTCCAGACTTTGATCATAGCTTTGGCTTTATCCTAGGAGCTTTGGTGGCCTAGGGATAAGAAGCTGCACTATAATCCTGAAGGCATGTGGTTTGAATCCACCAGCTGTTCCATGAGAGAAGGATGGGCAATCTCCTCTCATGCGATTAACTGCCTCTGAAAATCTGCTGGAAGGTCAGCTATGGGTCAGTTCCACCTCGACAGTACACAACAACAACAGCATCATGACTGGATAAGCGTTGCCCTATAGCCTTCTCCACATGTCTGTGAAGTTGGTCCAAGCCAAGACTGCCCCTGTCCCACTAGGCAGAAGAAAAAGCCAATAGCTTGAGGCAAACCTGGTGGAAGTTTGTTGTAGAGGTTGGCACCAAGGATCTCAAACAAAAGAAGTCTAGCCAATGGTCAAATCCAGGGCCTCACATGAGTCAGAAAGTTAAGAGGGTAAGAAACTGGGGAACTAGGAGGGGATCTAGGAGCTGGACAGAGGTCATGGTACAGCAATTGCTGCAGTTGGAGCTGAGAGACTGGGTGACTATGGCTGAATGGAATGAGGGTAGGACAGGCTGGGGGGAAAGAGATAGTGGTTAGGAACCATCGCTAGAGCTACTAAGAGTTAAAGACTCCTGATAAGCTCAAGAAGAGTCACTAACAATGAGTTTTTATCTCCATATCCTGTCTCATCTTTCCCATATTACTTTCAGCTCTCAAAGTCCTCCATGAAGATGACTAGCAATTCAGTATCACCTCCATAGGTACTCCTTTGTATCATGTTGGTCTGTTTCCTGTCAATCTGAGTTCCAACTCATAGCAAAGCTGGATCCAAGCTAGTTGAGTCATTAACAACACAACTTGTTGCTGTGAAGTCATAGCTGATCCTCCAGGGGGTTTTCAGATGCTGTAAATCACACAAGAGGAGATTGCCTATCTTTTTCTAAAGGAGCAGCTGGTGGGTTTGAAGCATCTGCCTTTAGGTTGCCAGCACAACTCCTCACCCACTAGGCCACCCAAATCCATTGTTATTAAGTCAGCTCTGGCTTAATGAGACCCTGTGTGTCAGAGTAGTTTTCAACATTGGCATTTTACAAAAGTAGGTCTCTCATACATAGCACTGTTGGGTGGATTTAACTGCCAATTTTTCTGTGAATAGCCAAGTGCAAAGCATTTGCACCATCCATGAACCTTGCAGAAGTTCCTGGTGTATCTGTTTTCTACTTCCAACCCCACCCCTTCACTCTTGCTACCACTTTACCTATCCCAGGGCCCAAATCCTGTCCTGGGTAAAATATAAAGTTATAAAATGCTCCCCTGAGGATCTCATCTGAACCCTGAGATGTCTTGTTCTTTTCTCTTAACCAGGGTCTGGAAGTAGTGGTTGAGTAGTCTGTAGGGAGTTGAGTTGTTCTGTTAACCCAAAGGTGATACCTCTCTGATGGTTCAAATCACCAGCATCTGTACTGGAGAAAGATGGGCAATCTCCTCTCATGTCATTTACAGGCTCAGAAAACCCTCTGGAGGGTCAGCTATGAGTTGACACCCATGAGCTTGAGGTTGAAGGCCTGGGATGTCTTGTAAGAGTTTGTTCGTATCACTCAGTGCCGGGTCTATCTACAGCCTCCTCTGTACCACCTCTTTTATAGAGTGCAAGTATCTCATCCTCCAGGCCCCCTCCCATCTCAGCTGCATTTGTGTTCAAATGTTTTGTTTCCTGGCACTTGCTTTGGCCCATTAACACACCAGGTGACACCTGCCCATCTTCAGGGCTGTGTCTCAGGATGTTCAGTATCTCTTACTTTGTTTATCTCAGATCGACAGGGTTTCCAATACATTGCACAGAGTGAATAGTGTGGTGAATGAGTAAAGGCAGCACTGACTCTCAACACCCGGGTCAGGTGGTGGTGTTTCCCCTTGTGTAAACAGGCTACTTCTGCGTTGGACCCTGTCATGGTTTAAGTGTGTGTGTTGGCTTGGTTGATCACAACTCTGGTTTAGCACTTGTGCTGTCACCCGTTTCCTTGTTGATATCTGATAAGTGGAGTAATTTCCGTGATGAAATCATCTTTGATCAGTCAATAAGTTGAAAAGAAGTTTCCTCAGGAGTGTAGTATGTATTGAGTATCTGTGGATATCTAGTAAAGCTAATTTGCTTTTTGTTCAACCAGGATCCTGTAACTTTGATGTTCAGTTCTTTGTGCATAAGTCAATGCTCTACTATACGGCCTGCCAATCTTGGGCTCATCAGCCTCCAAAGCCAGCAGCCTGCCGTCTGATGTTGGGTTCCTCAGCACCTGCAGCTATATGAGTTAGGGGAAGCCTTTATCCTGATTTCTGACCCAGTGACTTGAAACTTTTGAGCTACTACAATGGTATCAACTATTTCCTTGAAATAAATCTTTCCCTATGTATAGAGGTATGTATGCCCCCAATCCTGCCCTCCCCACCACTGATTCTGTTTCTGGAGAGAACCCAGCAAAAGATCCCATTCCCCTCCCCCCATTTCTTTTTGTCATGAGTCTTCCCCAGTCTGCATGGAATGAACATGGATCTTCTGTTATTGGTAGACCTCATACAGCAGCATGAGAAGGAAGAACCAAGGAGTCCCTTGTCAGGATACCAACAATCTTGTTCTCTCATAGATAAGCATAATAGGAAAGAGGCCTCATTCACTTGGACCACAGGATGAAAAGACGACCCTGGACTTGCCCTCTCTCTATCATGCCTCCTCCCTGCCCTAGGTTTATTTCTCAGGGCCCAGTCCAGCATTCTTATTCCACCTCTCTGCGTATGCAGAAGAGAGAGTTACAGTTTTTAGACAGAGTTTTAGACTTTGGTCACAGGATAATGATGGGAGGTCTCCTTTACCCAGGTTGGGTCAGCTTGAATGAAGGAAAGACAGGCTTTTGTTTCTTGAGTGCATGTGATGGTAATGCTTTGAGGTTTCCGTTTGGGCTTTCTGTCATTGGAACTATAGCCAATTATGTCATTGATTACCTTGGAAGCAAGCTCACTTTGCAGAGACAGACGTTGAAATGTGGAGTGTTTGGGGTATTTTTTTTTCCTGTTGAGGCAAGATAATGCACAGTAAAATCTATGAAAGACAAAGTTCATGTAAAGGAGGAAACCTAAGAGAAAAGTAAAATTCAAATATTTCTCACTAATAGAAAAGGATATAAAAGTGGTAAGACCACACCCTGTTAATGGTGGAAAACTTCTCAGACCTGGACAAACAAGGTAGCCCCGTTTCCCTGTAGGATCAAATGAGGAGCCATGGCTTTGCTCATGCTCCCTGCACGCAGTAGCAGTGGCCTCAGCGCTCTAGGAGACCCCCCTCCTCCCTGTGTCCAGCCTGTGTGACAGCACTCCCTACATCAGCTAAACTTGGCTTTGGAGAGCTAACACTCACTCCAGCTAGACTCTCTTAGATTATCATCTAGCTCTTACCATAAAAGGTGGATTCAGCTTTCAGTTCATCCTGATCTAATTCAATTTTCTCTGCAATTGGCACAGGGGGAAAAAAAATCTCTGTACTGTTGAGTCAAGTCCGACTCACAATGACTACATGTGTTACAGAGAAGAATGGCTCCATTGGGCTTTCTTGGCAGAAACAGGTCACGAGGCTTTTCTTCCTTGGTACCACTGGGTAGATGTGAACCACCTTTTTTAAAAGTAGCCAATGGAAAACCATGCAGATACCACATAGGGACCTTTAACAGGTAGAGTGGGACTTTGGGGAGTACTACACTAAGAGTCAGATATAGCTAGGTTTGAGTCCTTACTTTACTGTTTCCTAATGTGTAACCTGAATCAATTATTTTATTTCCTTCAACCACAGCTTTTTCATCTATAAAGTGGACCTGGAGTCAGTTCTGGTTGTTAGGTGCCATGGAGTCAACTACAGCTCATAGATACATAATAGACCAGAACCTTCCTCTATCCCATGCCATTCTCTATCAAGGTTGAGACCATTGTTACAGTCACTGTGTCAATCCATCTTGTGAGGATTTTCTACTCTTTCTCTGACTCTTCAAGTTTTCCCAGCAAGATATCTTTTCCCAAGGATTAATCTCTCCTGAAAACATGCCCAAAATATGTGAGATAAACTTTCACCACTCTTGCCTCTAGGGAGCACCTTGGTAATACTTCCTTCAAAGACAGACTTGCTTGTCTGTGGCTCTTCAGCACTCTTCTCCAACATCACAATTCAAAGGCACCAATTCTTCTGTTATCTTTACTCATTGTCACTTCCAGATGCACAGGAAACAATTGAAAAATATCATTGTTTGGATCAGGCACATCTTAGTCTTTAAAGAGAAATCCTTTCTCTATAGCAATTTGAAGAAGTTCTTGATAGCATATTTGTCCAAAGCAAGTAATTTTTTTCTCTACAGCTGCTACCATGTTTGTGGATTGTGCATCCAATGAAAAGGAAATAATTGACAGCTTCAGTCTTTGCTAACCAAAAGGTTAATGGTTTAAGTCCATAAAAGAAAACTCTGGCAATTTGCTTCCAGAAGGCAGCAGCTCTAAAAACTCTATGAACTTAGTTCTGCTCTGACACACACAGAGTTGGAATAAACTTGATACTAACTGATAATAAGGGAGCACTGGTGGCCTAGTGGCTAGAAACTGCACTGTAATCCCAAAGGCACGCAGTTCGAGGCCACCAGCTGTTGCACAGGAAAAGGATGGGCAATCTCCTCTCATGCAATTAACTGCCTCTAAAAACCTGCCAGAGGGTCATATATGGATCTGTTCCAACTTGAGAGTACAAAACAGCAACAACAATTGATAGTAATAATATTGTTATAAATGGAGGCATCATAATTATCAGTAAGTGAATATTAATGCCCTAAATATGCCTTTATCAGCAATCTTTAATATGGATTGAAACTCAACATCAAGGAAACAAAGATTCTCACCATTGAGCCAATTGGCAGCATCATGGTAGACAGAGAAGAGATTGCAATTGTTAACACTTTCAGCTTTCTTGGTTCCACAATCAACACTCTCAGCACCAGGAGTCAGGAAATCAATAGATTAAGTGCATTGGGAAAATTCGCCATCAGGGATCTTTCCAGAGTGCTGAAGAGTAATGATGTCAGTCTAGAGACTAAGGTGCCTGATCCAGGCCATGGTATTCACAATTACTTGCTATGTATCAGAAAGTTAGACAATGATTAAGGATGATAGAAGAAGAATTATGCCTTCGAGTTGTGGTGCTGTACTGGAGAAGAGGATTGAATATATACCATGGACTGCCAAGAGAACAAACAGGTCTGTCCCCGAGAGGGTGAAACCAAGCTATTCCTTGGAGGCAAGAGTTTTGAAGCTCCATGTCACATACTTTGGGCATATTTCCAGGAGGTACCAGTCCTTAAAGAAGGACATCATGCTTGGAAGGATAGAGGGACAGCACAGGAGAGGAAGACCCTGGGTGAAATGGATTGACACAGTGACTGGGGTAATGGGGGTAGGTGTGTTAGAGACAGTGAGACAGTGAGTCAGAGACAGGGTCGCTATGAGTTGCAGGTGACTTGACAGCACATAACAACAATATGTGAAAAGGAGCTCTAGTAGTAAGAAGGTGCACTGTAATCCTAAAGGTATGTAGTTAAATCCCCCAGCTGCTCTTCAGGGGAAAATAGGCAATCTCCTCCAGTGTGATTTATTACATCTGAAAACCTGCTTGAGGGTCAGCTATGGGTTGGTTCTGACTTGATGGCACTCAATAGCAACAACTATAAGTGAAAGCCTCACCTCATCGAGTGCTTTGCACATAGTAATAACATTGACTGAGTCAGCATCTGGATTCTGTTTTCAGTAAAGAGAAAGTCTTGTCCATCTCGCTTCTCTTCAGGCAAGGTAAAGCTGGCATGCACTTTGGACTTATGCCAGCTGCAATGTTAAATCCCATTCAGCCAGCCTTCTGCTTTCCTTCTCCACGCCTCCCATCAGCAAATGTTGTTGTTGTTGCTGTCTACTGTCGACTGAGAACCAACTCATAGCTTACTCTCCTGTGGTTTTTCAGAGGCTGTAAATCACACAGGAGGAAACTGCTCCTCTTTCTCCCATAGAGCAGCTTGTTGTTGTTCTTGTTATGTGCCGTCGTGTCGCCTGCGACTCATAGTGACCCAATGTACAACAGCCCTAAACCCTGCTCTATCCTGTGCTAATCTCACTGCCTCTGACACATCCATCCTGATTACCCCAGTCACTGAATCAATCCACCTCATAGAGGGTCTTCCCCTCCTGCGCTGTCCCTCCACTCTGCCCAGTATGATGCCCTCTCCAAAGACCTGTCTCTCCTTACAACATGTCCAAAGTATGTCAGACGAAGCCCCAGAATCCTTGCCTCCAAGGAGCAGCCTGGTTTAACCCTCTCTAGGATGAATCTATTTGTTTTCTTGGCAGCAGCTAGCTGATTCAAATCATGTGCCTTTGGGTTGGCAACGCAAATCCTTAGTACTGAGCCACCAGAGCTCTCAGTCAGTAAATAAAGGTAACAAGAGTATCCACTTCCAAGCGCTGCTGGGAAGATCACTTGAGAGCAGGAATGCAGAGCATTTCTTACAGCTCCTTTCTAGAACCCTTCAGCTGCTCTGCAGGAGAAAGATGGGCAATCAACTCTCCTGCGATTTACTGCCTCTGAAAACCTGCCAGAGGGTCTGCTATGAATCGTCCCGATTTGACAGTATACCAGGACAGCAACAGCAACAATGTCAGCCTGTCTGGTAGTAAGCACTTGGTAAAGGGTAACTATTAATATTACTCAGACAAGACCATGAAGCCTTCCATTATTTGCAGTAAAAAAGCCTTGGTGATGCTTCCTTCCATCAGAATGTAACTAATCCTTCAAGTGCTATGTTCCTCCGTGGTTCAGGAGGAATGAGACGCAGGACATCCCCTCCCCCTGGTAAGAACCCTTGAAACCCTGACTCAGCTGAGCCTGAGGGAGCAGCCAGCCCCCGGAGCACTGGAGCCCCTCTGACTAGCTCTGTGTTTCCCTGGACTAATTTTCCCTCCACAGACTGAGAAGGAGTAAGAGATCTAATAAACAGAAAGCAAGTCCCTGCTGTAGCCCGGGGCCTCAGGGATGGTACAGCTCCGCGGGATATGACTAGAATTTCTTCTCCTGACTGGTGATGATGAACGTGACCGGTTCAAGTGGAAAGAAGGTGGGTCATGAGCATCAAGTCCCACAGCTCGTCCTGGTCGCCTGCCCGGCTGAAGCAGCAGCCCCCTGCCCCTCACCTGTGGCAAACCAGCCCAGGGAGGGAGTTGGTATTATAGTGGCCCACTTAGGCAAGACCTGTTGTCTCTCTATCACTGGGTGCATAGCCCCCCGTCCCCGCAATGACCCCCCCCATGCAGAGCCTGGCCTGTACCTCTCTCCTGGAGCAGTTTCCAGGATCACCTTTCTGTCTGGGGCTGGATGCTCCCCTCTTGCTCTTTCAGAGGTTAGAAGTGCCTGATGTATGGGATGCTGCTATCTGCCCCGGGCTCATTCATTCCACTGCAGTGTCCCTGCCAAGTAAGGGGGAGAAATGGCATCCTGGAGGCCCCCTTTACCATATGGCCAAGGCTGGGTGAGGCAGGGAGTGCACTGGCAGCGGGTGGCAGACAACAGCATCTGCGGACCCTCCTGCCCTCATGTCAGTGCCAGCCAGATCTTACCAGAGGAATGTTGTTCAGGAACTGGATACCACTCCTGCTTCCGATCGAAAAGATTAAGTGTTGCCATTTCAACCCTAAGACATTCTAGGAAACTGTAAGTCATACAGCATTGTCTGCTTACACAGAAGAGAAGATACCATGCTGGGAAAAGGTGAAGGGTCAGAGAAAGGGATGAAAATCTCAACAAGATGAACTGACACAGTGACTGTAATGGGCAGGAGTGTAGCCAAGATATTGAGGACCGCACAGCATAGGGCAAGGTTCATATCTGGTCACAAGGTCGCTATGAGTCGTAGTCTACTTGATTGCATGTATTAACAACAACAATTTATTAATTGAGCAAAGATTGTATTGAATGTGTCCACTCAGCATGTTTCTGTTGTTAGGTATCACTGACTGACTTTCCTACTCAGAGTGACTCTGTGCACAATGCAGCAAGCACCGCCTGGTCCTGGATGATGTTTAGTGCCATCCAGTCAACTACGACTCACAGCACCCCTATGAGCAATGGATATACACGGTGCCCTATCCATCATAGGAAGTGCCTTCTTCATCACTTAGCATATAAAAGGTGTGACGTAAACATCTGGCTGGAGTCCTGCAGTAGGATTTCCAGATTCAGCAAATAAAAGAATGCAAGCTTCCCGCTCCCCCCCCCTCAGCCCCCTTGAGCGTTTGGGACTGACTTCCTTCCCTCTTCTTGGTCTCTGCTGCCGCCTAGCTCCAAATACAGCCAACATCATGGGCTTCAGAGACCTAAAGACCACCACCACCCTCCAGGTCCTCAGTGATTACCTGGTCCACAAGAGCTGCATCAAGGGGTATGCGCTATCGCAAGCAGATATGGCGGTGAGTGAAGCCATCCCCAGCCTCACACCTGCCGACCTGTGTCATGCTCTATGTTGGTATAATCACATCAAGTCATAAGAGAAGGAAAAGGCCAGCTTGCCAGGAATGAAGAAAGTTTTGGGCAGGTATGGCCCTGCTACTGTCGAAGACACCACAGGAAGTGGAGCTGCAGACAGTAAAGTTGATGATGGCATTGATCTCTTTGGATGTGAGGAGGAGGAAGATGAGGAAGCAAAGAGACAAACGTCTACCATAGTACGAATCAAAGAAAGCCAAAAAGGCTGCACTTGTTGCCAAGTCTTCAATCTTACTCGATGTGAATCCTTGGGATGGTAAATTGGAAGAGTGAGTCAAGTATTCAGGCAGACGGCCTGGTCTGGGGCTCTTCCAAGCGAGTACCAGTGGGATAGGAAATTAAGAAGCTTCAGATACAGTGTGTAGTTGAAAGGCTGGCACAGATAACCACTTTTGAAGACTGTGTACAGTCCAGGGATGTGGCTGCTTTGAACAAAATCTAAAGTCCATTCGCATCCATCAATAAAAACTTTAAAAACAAGACCAAACCAAAACAAACAAAAGAACGCAGAATGTCTGTGCAATCTGTGGAATATATAAATATTTAAAAAATTTCTTTTGTCAAAATTTCAGTGACACTGTATCTTATGTTTTATCCGGCAGCCCTTCCTGCATATCCCTCCACACCTGGTACCCAGCACTAAGAAGATCTGCACTTCTTTACCAGACCTATAGCAGGGCAACTATGATAAAATAAGCAGTGCTCTGAGGGGAGATACTGGGGAGCCCCTGTGTTCCTCCAGGTCTTTCTCCATGTGTCAGTGGTAATCACAGCATCGTTTCGTTTCTCTGTCCACAACGTGGGAAGCAAGCTATGTTTGATTAAAGGCTATGAGATTAAAGTTTAATGAAGCCACTTGTAGGAAAGTCCTGGAAGCTGACCCATATTCACCCATCCTTCAGTCCGCCAGCCCTGGGCAGCAGAATAAAGTGAAGCTATATTAGAGCCAAGACTGTTTAGGGCAATATCCCCAAGAGCACATTCCTTCCCTGCACCAATGAGCTAAGATTCCTAGACCTTCAAGAGCAGTGCATGTTCTCAGGAAAGGACTGACCAAGCAAGCTGACACTCATTCCCTAAGGTCCACCTTCTCAATGGCGCTTGTCACTCCACTGCCACCATGTTTGTCTAAGGTGACTCTGCTTTCCATTTTGTGGTCTGGCCTGAATTCCCACCAGACTTATCCCCAACACTAGCCCGGAAGAGCTTGGAAAGGAAGGCTCAGAAAGACTGAACTCAAAGACCGCTTGCCCCAGAATCACCTTGTGAGACAAACATGCAGAGTCCTGGGCACCCCACCCATGGCTTCTTAAGCAGAATCTCTGGGAATGTCCCAAGTGAGTTGCATGCACCCTAAAATTTTAGAACCTCATCCCCAAGGGAAGCCATTGAAAACCTTGTAGAACACAGTCTTTCTGTGACACACATGGAGTCAACACAAACCAGAGCTGATGCAACAGTAACTGATTTTGGTGTTGTGCGGGTTTTTTTCTGTGGTTTTTAAAGTTTTATTATTGTTGTTGTTGTTGGGTTTTTAGTGGAAGTTTGCAGAAGGTTTGTGTGTTCATTCATTCACTGATGCACATTTCCCTCCCTTTCCCCTCCCCCATTCCACCTCCATTCACTTTGTAAGGCATCTTTTGTTCCAGATTGTTAATTATCATACATATAATGTCTAATCATCCATTCCTTTCAGATAGTCCTTTCTTCACCTATCCCAGTGCAGTGTTCATTATTTATCTACTCTTTTTCTGTTCTACCCACTGCCCCTCTCAATCCTGTTTTATAAATGTGGTCTTACACAGAATTTATCCATTTGTCACTGAAAGATTTCACTCAGCATAATGTCTTCCAGACTTATAGTGTTTTATTAGTTCATTGTTTTTTAATGCTGTGTAAATAGTTCATTGTGAACTTTTTTTTTTTATCTATTCAATTGTTGAGAAATACTTGAGCTGCTTTCATCTCTTCACTTGTGAATAATGTTGCATTAAACATGGTTGACAGCAACTGGTTTTTATGCAAGGGAATAGCAGCAGGGGAATATTCACAGAGAGCAATGTTAACTAGTCAATAGCAGGAGTAGCATCCACTTCCTAAGCAACATGCCTCCGGAAACTCTATGAACTTTGATAAATGTCTATAGTTGTAGAGGGGCTTCAGGCCTTTTGGTCACAGAGTCTCTATGAGTTGTATTCGACTCGAAGGCAATCAATAACAACAACTCTTTAGTATCTTTAGGACAGACCTTGACCTCTCAGCAACTTCTAGTTCTGCTCTAAGCAGATTCTATGTGTTAAAAATGGTGTTACCATAAGAGAGATACAAATCAAAACCATAATGAGATTCCATCTCACTCCAGTAGCAGTGGCAAAGTTTAACAGGACAGGAAGCACTAAATGCTGGAGAGAATATGAAGAGATAGGAACTCTTATACATGTTGGGATTGTAAAATGGTACAACCACTCTAGAAGGGAGCTTGACGTTTCCTCAAAAGGCTGAACATAGAAATTCCATACAATCCAGCTATTTCACTGCTAGGATTATAACCTAAGGAAATTAGAACTGACACACAAATGGCAATTTGTACACCAATTTCCATAGCAGCATTACTTACAATCCCAAGAACATGGAAAGAGCCCAAATGTCCAACCACAATCAAATGGGTTAAGAAACTGTGGTACCAAAACAATTATGAGATATCATCTTACCCCAGTGAGAATAGCAAAATTTAACAGAACAGAAAGCAACAAATGCTGGTGAGGTTGTGGAGAAACTGGAACCCTTATTCACTGTTGGAAGTGTAAAATGGTACAACCACTGAAGAAGGTGGTATGGCATTTTCTCAAAAAGTTGCAAATAAAGATACCAGTTGATGCAGAAATTCCACTACTGGGAATATACCCCAAAGAGACCATAAATGACACCCAAGCAGATATATGCACACCCATGTTTATTGTGGCTTTATTCACAATAGCAAGGAGTTGGAAACAACCTAAGTGCCCAGCAACAAACAAATGCATAGAGAAGCTATGGTATATTCACACAATGGAATACTATGCTGCATTGAAAAACAAGGAACTAATGCAATATTATTCAAAATTCGTGATCCTGGAAGACATTATACTGAGTGAAGTATCTCAGTCACAAAAGGACAAATACCGCATGGTGCCACTGTTGTAAAACAGGACTGACACCAGGGTTGGGCGGAGACTGAGAAAGGTGGGTTCAAAAATGTATACTGTATTGAAACAGATGAGGGAGAAAACTGTTTAAAAGGGACATGTTATTAGGTATTTTTGTCATGACAGGAGTCCAGAGCGAAGGCTGTATAGTGGAGTGGATGGACCTGCGGGGAGGGATTGTAAGACAATGAAAGAATTTGTCTTTTACTTTTCCAAGAAGGTAGTGTACTAGGGGGGAGGGTTGAAAGGAGAGAAATGTGCAACAATGAATGAATGATAATCCAAAGTCTGTAAATTTTCATTGAAATTAATAATAAATTTAAAAAAAAAGAAAAAACTGTGGTACATTCACACAATGGAATACTAGGCAGTATTTAGGAGAAAGGATTTAGAAAATTAGTTTGTAACCTGGGAGAGACTAGAGAACATTATGCTGAGGGAACTCTCAGTCTCATAAGGACAAATACTGCACAAGAACTTGTTATTGTAGACATAGAAAGATAACTAGTAAAACATGTATGAGGCTCCATTGGGGGGAGGGTAGGAGCAGAGAGGTGAGGATGGGCAGGGGGAAATCACAGGGTTGCATGATTTGGTGGGTTGGTTAATGGGGGGGTCATGTAGCAGTAAAAGAAGTGGGAGAAATCTGGGGGGATCTGGAAAGACAGGGTAATGGTGGGCATAGTTCAATAGTGATTAATTTTAGAAACCATAATGAATGGGAATGACTATGAAACACTATGTGAATGAAGGATAGTGTGAAACACATTGTATATGAACTTGGTAAGCAAACCAATAAGGTTTAAAAAAAAAAGTAAAAAATATTGCTACTTACTATCTTCTAGGAATTCAAAGAAATAGAAAATAATGTCATGGTGAAGCCTGGGTGTTGTCCTTAACCTGGGGAAATCTGGAAAGTCTTTCCAGAAGAGATGACATCTTCATTGAGTCTCAAGGTAGCAAAGGTATCGTTGGTCAAGAGAACATCATGAGAAAAGGTATGGAGGCCCAAAGAAGCAAGTTTGTGTACAATTTGGAATTCTAGAGCACAGAGTGTAAAGATGGCTGTTACAGGAGAGTCATTCTAGAGAGCTTGAATTTTATCCTGTGAATATTCCATAATTTTTTTCTGTGAATTTTCCATAGGTATTCCAACTTCAGGATGGAGAAAAAGTACCTGGAAAGCTTTTGGTTTAACACACCTATTTATGTCTGTGTCTAATGAATACCATTCAAATGACAGTGACAGGAATGACCCATGGTAACCTTATATAATCTGAGTAAAAGATTCAGGGGCTGAAATTTTGGAGGTGTATCACCTTTCCCTCTGAGGATTTCATGGATGAATTTAAACCATCAGCTTTGAAGTTAACAGCCAAGTGTTTAACCATTCATATGTTCAAGAATTTCTTTAAATGACAGTGAAGGAATTTGAAAGATATGATCTACCAAGTCAAAGAGATGAGAGATGAGACAGCAGAAAAGAATTGTCAGGTGGAAAATACGCAATGAGCAGTGGAGATGAGGGCAAAAGAAGGAAGCTACACCTTAACCCTTACAGAAAGGAATATGCAGACAAAGAAGACTTTCACCCTTCAGAACCTCAGGAGAGCTTAAGACTTGGAGGTACCAAGGACCATTGAAAACAGCAGTGAATCACAGAACTAAAAACAGTAAACAGGGTAATTGATGAAAACCTGAATAGAGGGTGGTGAGGCCCAAATGTTTCCTAGCCAACCCTTCAGAGCTAGTGTGTACCCACAATACCGCATTCCTCAAGTCTCTCACCCCTAGAGAAAATGGTAGGAGATGTATTTATTGGAAGAAATGTAAAAGAATTTTTTATTGTGATTTGAATGAAAGTTTACAGAGAAAATGGGCTTTCTATTCAATAATTCATATATGTTCTGTTTTGTAGCGTTGATTACAGTCCCTACATTAGAGCAGCACTCTTCCTACTTCCTCCCTTTGTTTCCTACTTCCCCCCATCCTTTTTGTCTAGCTTTTCTTGCCTTCCTCTTGCCTTCTGAACTTTGGAAAATTATAGGATATTTTGTGGAGATTTTGAAGAAGTTACGGACTTGGGGACACCAGGCAAGACAGACAGGCAAGGACAAAATCTGGAAGATTTGTGTAAATTCAGTGCCTGGAGCTGTGAGGTGTCTCTGACTTCTGTGATAGTGGGCCATGCCAAACCCTGGCTGCTGGAAATATACAACTACATTTGGCAAGTAGTTAGGGAGTCTTTGTAAGAGAAATTGAGTTCTCCTGCAGATAATGTTTTATGAGGGAACTGTGCTGCCAACCCAAAGACACTCGGTTTGAATCCACAAGCTGCTTCTCAGAAGAAAGATGAGCAATCTCTTCCTGTGAAATTTCCTGCTTCTGAAAACCTGCTGGAGGGTCAGCTCTGAGTCAATTCTGAATCAACTGTATAGAACAACAAAAACCCATGGAAAAAGGCAGCTTGCCACCTAATACTACTTTTGTTAAATGGATCATTCAATACTTCTTCACCCAATCTAACCCTTGAACATGTACTAAACATGTATACACACAGAGGGAGTGTTTTGAATCAGCCCGTTGGTGTCTCAACCTTATCTGTGTGTGGATAGTTGGGTTTACCAGACTTCTGAGGCAAACCTACAACACTAAAGTCAGAACAAAACAAACTTGGGGAAATTTAGGCATGCGTGGGAAGGAGAGGAACTTCTGCAAGGAGTGCAAGGGTAAGAGACCAATGTCCTCAGAGAGATTAGAGAAGATCATGAAATCCTGAAACAAAAACAAGCGCTATTTTTAAAATTAAAGCTATGAAAACCAAGAGGGGAAGTTTAATAACAGAGTTAGAAGCTTAAAATGTCCAGGTGGGATGAATAGAGAGATGAGAAAAAGAGTAGGCAGGAAACAGTTCAAGAGGTCTAAGATGATAACAGGAATTTCAGAAGGTGAAAACCAATAGTGCAGGGTGTGTAAATTTATAATAAAATTTCCAGAAGGGAAAGTCCTCAATCTTTAAATTGAATGATCCCTCTCTGGTCCTGGCACAGAGTCTGGACAGGTCCCCATATGCGTGGTCCCTGCAGAGCAGCATGGATCCTGACATACGATAAAGTCCGAGCCCTGATCTAGCATGCACAACCCCACAACTCCAGAACTCTGAGAAAGAGATCTTAAAATGTTCCAGAGAGCAAAAGCAGGCCACACTCGAAAACCTAAGAATTAGAACATCATTGGTTGTCTTCACACTGTTGTTGGTGTGTGCCATCGAGTTGGAACCAACTCATAGCTCACCTTCCAGCAGGTTGTCAGAGGCAGTAAATTGCACAGGAGGTGAAGGCCATCCTTCTCTCAGGGAACAGCTGGCGGATTAGAACCGCATGCCTTTACTAGCACTGGAAAATGGAGTTTCCAAGGTTAAGTTGCAAATAAAGAGGTAGAACAAAGATATTGTTCACATATGTAAGGGGTGTGTGTGTGTGTGAGGCAGCCCTGCTGCTGTTGAGCTCATTCTGACTCATGGTGGCCCCCTGTGAGGTTTCCAAGACAGTAAATCTTCAAAAGATAAGACAGCCTAAGTTCCTCCCTTAGAATGATTGATGTTTCAAATTAATGACCTTTTGTTTAGCTGTCAAACTTGTAATTTATTATGGCATGTGGCGCTTTCTCTCTAGCTAGCTAAATGTTGCTGTGAGGTGCCATTGAATCACTTCTGACTCATAAGAACCCCAAGAACAATAGAACAAAACCCTGCTCCATCCTCACAATCTCTGTTGTTCGAGAGCTGGTTGATGCAGCCACTTGTGCTACTTTACGTCATTAAGAGGGCCTTGCCCTCTTTTCCTGATCCTCGACCCTTCCAAGCATGATGACCTACTCCAAGGACTGGTCTCTCCTGGCCACATGCCCAAAGGATGTGAGACAGAGCTTCAAAATCCTCCCCTTTAAGGAGCAACTTGGTTTCACCCTCTCTGGAACAGACCTGTTTGCTTTCTAGCGGTCCATGGAATGTTGAATGTTCAACACTCTTCTCCAGCACCATAACTCAAAGGCATCGATCCTCCTTTTATCATCCTTCATTATTGTCCAGGTCTCTGATACATAGCAAGAAATTACAAAGATGATGGCCTATATCAAACATACTTTAGTCTCCAGACTGATATCATTGTACTCTGGAGAGGTCTCTGTCAGCAGATTTTCACAGTACAGTTTGTCTTTTGATTTCCTCACTGCTAGTACCAATAGTATTGATTGTGGAGCCTAGCAAATGGTAATTGTTAATAGCCTCAATTCCCTTCTCCATCTATCAGGGTGCTGCCAAGTGGCCCAATGGAGAGAATCTTTGTTTTCTTGATATTGAGCTTCAATCAATACTGAAGACTACAGTCCTTGACCTTCCACAGCAAGTGCTTCAGGTCCTCCTCAGTTTTAGCAAGCAAGGTTGTGTCATCTGGGTAATGTAGGTTGTTTATGAGTCTTCCTCCAATTCTGATGCCACATTCTTCCTCAAAAATCCCAGCATCCTGGTTGATCTGTTCTGTATATACATTGAAAAGGTATGGAGACAGGACGCATCCTTGATGCACTCTTTTCTTGATTTTGAGCCAGGTAGTGTTTCCTTATCCTGTTCTGAGGATTGCTTCCTGGTCTGAGAATAGGTTCTACATGAGCAAAACCATTGAGGGCATGTGGAGGTATGACCCATGGGGCTTCCGTTATATTCCAGAGCTATGGATTCTGTCAAGGAAAACTTCTCTATGGAAGTGACATTGAAACTTAGTTCTGACTGAATGACAAGAAGAACCAGCCACGAACAAGTCAGAGAAAGTATAGTCTAGTCAGAGGGGACAGCTAGTGCAAAGGCCCTAAGAGAGAGGCAAATTTTGAGTGTTCAGGGAACTCCATCCAAGAAGACTGAGAGTATGACAGGAGGTAAAGTTAGTGAGGTAAGTATGATCAGACCAGGTGGATTTTGGTAAGACATTATGAGGACTTGACCAGGTGGGTTTTGGTAAGACATTATGAGGACTTTGGGGTTTAACCATGATCAAAGCTGTTAGAATATTTTAAGCAGACGGGAGACCTAGCTTAATTTAGAATTCTAAAATGCCACACAGACTCTGGGCAAATAAGATATTGTAGCTGGGTAGAGAAGCACAATGGAGCTGGGTATATTCGCACAATGGAATACTATGCTGCATTGAAAAACAAGGAACTCATGCAATATTATTCAAAGTGAGTGACCTGGAGGACATTATGCTGAGTGAGGTATCTCAGTCACAAAGGGACAAATGCTATATGGTGTCACTGTTGTAGAATGAGGCTGACATTGGGGTGGGGGTAAGACTGAGAAAAACTGGATGAAATATGTTTACGGCATTGAAGTCTATGGGGAAGAGAATAGTCTAAAAGTATTATATTTTAGGGCCATTATTTTTATCGTAGGAGTACACAATGAGGGTTGCAGAGAGGATTATATTTGGGGGTAGGGGGTGGGGCTTGGGGAGGTGTGGGAGGATTGTGTACCAATGAGGGAGTTTTTCTTTTGCTTTTCAAGGAGAG
>NW_006399973.1:4217468-4231483 GCF_000299155.1 Elephantulus edwardii | reverse complement strand
TTCTCTATCCATTCATTTGTTGATGGGCACTTAGGTTGTTTCCAACTCCTTGCTATTGTGAACAAAGCTGCGATAAACATGGGTATGCATATATCTGTTTGGATATCGGTCATGGTCTCTTTAGGGTATATTCCCAGTAGTGGAATTGCTGGGTCAAATGGTATCTCAATTTGCAGCTTTTTGAGAAAGTGCCACACCACCTTTCACAGGGGTTGCACCATTTTACACTTCCACCAACAGTGACTAAGGGTTCCAGTTTCTCCACAACCTCCCCAGCATTTGTTGCTTGCTGTTTTGTTAAATTTGGCTGTTCTTACTGGGGTGAGATGATATCTCATAGTTTTGTTTTGTTTATTTGCATCTCTCTTAGAGCTACAGATTTTGAACATTTCTTCATGTGCTTGTTGGCCATCTGATGTCTTCTTTGGTGAAGTGTCTGTTCATATCCTGTGCCCATTTTTCGATTGGATTATTTACCTTTATCTTGTTGTTGTCTCTCTCTTTTGAACTCTGAGACCACTTAGTGTCTCTCTCTCCTCCATTCACGCTGCTTTGTGTCATGGTTCTTTATGAACATGTCTTTCTCCACCAGAGTGTAACTCCTACTCCTGTGATCTGCTCTGCTCCAGTCTCTCCCTGATCGCAGAATTACATCTGTTGTTGGACAGAGATCTCATCTCTGTGAGATCAACACATGGTCCAAGTTTCTCACCAGCAGGAACAAAGTCTCTCCTCAGGTCACAGTTGAGAGAATAGGTCTTTATGTTCTTCTTGTTGTTATGTGCTATTGGACTGGAACTGATCATAACTGATTCTCCAGTGGGTTTTCAGAGGCAGTAAATTGCATGGGAAGAGATGGCCATCCTTCTCTCCCAAAGCAGCTGGTGGATTAGAACCATGTGCTTTTGATTTGGCAGTGCAACTCCTTATCACAAATTCATTGCATGGTTTTGGCACTTTTGTAAAAAAAAAAATCAAGTGACTATATATGTGGAAAGATTTCTTTTTGGATTGTCAATTGTCTTTTTTTATTTGTTTTAGTTTTATTTTAATAACTTATTTGTTGTTAAGATATACACAGAACAATATGTATCACTTGACTGGCTACTTTCTTCTTTTAAGGAATCTTTACATAATTTCCCATTGAGTCAGTTCCTAAATTTTATTCCATTAGTCTTTATGTATATCTTCACACTGATACCATACTGTTTTGATTATTGTAGCTTTAAAATTGAGCCATGTAAATTCTTGAACTTTATTCTTCATTTGCAAGATCATTTTTGTTATCTAGAGTTCCTTGAAGAGCTCGGTTTTTAGAATGAGCTTTTCAATCTCCTTACAAAACTCCATTGGGATTTAATTGAATCTGTATATCATTTTGGATAGTAGTACGATCTTAACAATATCACATCTTCCAAACCATAAACACAGGATGCTTTTTCACTGACTTAGAAATTCTTTATTTCTGCACTGTTTTATTCTCTATCTTGTGCCTCCTTGATTCAACAAATTCCAAAGTATTTATTCTTTTTAAGGTTTTTATGCTATTATAAATGAAATTACTTACTTTCCTTTTCAAATTGTTCATTGTTTATGTTTAGAAAGGAAGCTCTGGTAGCTTAGTGGTAAGGATTTGTGTTCCTGTGGTGTCAGAACTCTTGAAAATTGGCTTTTCTATCCATTGCATTAGACCTCACTGGGGGGGGGCGTGGTTTCCAGCCACCTTAACTGTAGACACATGGGCTTGCAAATCATCAACAGCTGTGGGATTAACATAAGAGAGAACACTTTCGACACTATGGGAAAATGTGAAAACACTGCAAGAGCTGGTAATAGAGGGTGAAGAGACTGTGGCATTTCTGTGAAGTAACTGTTAAAATAGAACCAGAAGAACCTTGGAGATGGGCCCATAGTTAAAGGATTTGTTTGTTGGATGATTGAATGAAACACTGACTTGTAACTGCCCTGAGATAAAGTTTGCTGGACTAATTGAGGAAATAAGAGGTTTATTTGTGCTTCTGAATGGAAGCTAGGCTTTCACTTGTTGACTTAGAAGCTGTCTAAACTAACTGAAGAATTGTACCTTGTTAAGCTGACTTGAGACTGCTAAACTAAACCTGGACTTGCATTGTATGATATACTGTGCCTAACTTCCCCCCTCAATCTATTTCCCTAATAAACTCCACAACTGTGAGTTAATTTACAATGAACATTTACAATAGGCACAAGAGTGTGTGGAGTAGCATGTCTGACTATGTAACTAATTGTTTAGTACTATAAATATTATTGTTGTGGACAGTTCCCCTTTATGATGCAACCAGAAGTCAGACTTGACCACCTTCACATTGCATCTGCTCCTTTTACAGCCGCCAATCTCAAGGTACACTGTACGCTGCTCTGTGGGAGAAATATGGGTAATCTCCTCCTGTGTGATTTACTGTGTCTGACAACCCACTGGAGGGTCAGCTGTGAGTCAGTTCCGACTTGATAATATGTAATAAGAACAACAACAACCATCACAACAACAGTGACAAGTGTTTAGAAAGGAAATGGATTTTTTTGCTTTTACTTTGTATTAATCAACTTTGTTGAATTTATTTATTAGCATTTATTAGCAGTTGTGTGCACATGTGTGTGTTTTTGTGTGTGCTGATTTTTATGGCTTTTATACATAAGACCATGTCATTTGTGAATAGAGGTAATCTTACATCTTCTTTTTAAATTTGGGTGCCTTTTTTTTCCCCCTTGCCTAAAAACTCTGAGAGCTGGACAATGAATAAGGATGACAGAAGAAAAATTGATGCCTTTGAACTGTGGTGTTGGAGGAGAATACTGAATATGCCATGGTGTGCTAAAAGAACAAACAGGTATGTCTTGGAGAAGATGCAGCCAGAGTGCTCCTTGGAAGCAAAGCTGACACAACTTTGACATACTCTGGGCATGTTGCTGGGAAAGGCTTTTCCTTGGAGAAGGACATCACGCTTGGGAAGGTGGAAGGATGGGAAAGGAGAGGAAGACCCTCAACAAGGTGAATTAATACATTGACTACAGCAATAGGTTTGAGTGCATCAGAGATTGTGAGGATGGCACAAGATAGGACAGGACTCAGATCTGTTGTTCATAAGGTCACCATGAGCGTGCTTGGTTTGACGGCACCTAACAGCAACAACAATAACTCTAGCAACATTAATGTTTTATTAGGAAATAATTTGAACAAGAGCCACATGGAGAATAACACAGCTAATATACTTTGGTTGTTTAAGCCCGTTTGAATTGAGGTTTTTCTATTTGGAAGAAAAGCCACATCCAGCGTGCTGTAAAAAGAGCAAGCACTGAAAGAGGAGGGCTGAGCCTGACCTCTGCTAATGTCACAGGGGGAAACTGCCTCCATCAACAATGTCCACAACACAAAACTAATTCCTGTGAGGTCAGACATGTCGCCAGTGCTTCCTTGCCTAGTTCTACTAATTCCAACAGCAATCCTACTACCAGGGCCCAGAATCTGTTGAATTAGCTCTGCAGGAAGCTACGAGTATGAGTTTCATAAAGAAGTTAACAGATAACAATTCAGGTTGGCAACAGGACACAATTTCTCAGTGAGGACAGCTTCTGAAGCAAGCTCACAGGTCCTTCAGCCTTCGGCTTTACAGCTTTAGGCCTATGTTACAAAGCTTGGTTAGTTCTGCCAATTAAGGTCCTCTCCCTGTCCTTCCAAGTCCTCCAGCAAGCTCAAGCAGAGGCCCCCCGTGAAGCAGCAGTCCCAAGGTCTGCTTTGTCTCACATCAGGTTTCTGGTTTTCTGTTGTGGTTGCTGCTGCTCTCCTGGAGGTCTGACTGGCTCCGTCATCTCTGGCATCAAAGAACATGCAGTGAATTTGCTGCTTCTTCTTGCTGGTAATAAGATTCACTATTTCTTCTGCTATCTTGCTTAATTTAAACTTGATGGAATATTGAAACTTGCCAATCCCCTTCTGGGTAGACTCCTAACATCTCCTATTTGCATGCTCCCCCTCCCCCACCCCCCAGCCATGTGGCAAAATCAATGGCAAGGTCCTAGGAAAGCTATGTTGAACAACAGATCCACTATACCATAGTGTCTGTCCCTAGGTTGTACAGATAAGTAACCTAGAACCTAGAGAAAGGACAAGCATCCCTCCTGGGGTCTCCCGCCTCCTCCTTTTAGGGATTTTCTCCTCTCTCCTCTTTCCCCTTCTAAATCCCTGACCTCCTTGCACCACTGCTCGGGGAATGGGCTGCCGTAGGAGCTCAGTGCATTGTGGCTGCAGGGTGTTCCCCACTATTGGTCAAGTGTCTGGGATTGACTGTGACTTCTCTCCACTTCACTCCATTTCCCTTTTAATCTATTTCTGTATTTAGTTATTCAAAGGTGAGTTAAAGTTTTTATATTTTCTATTCTTTCTGCCTCAGTTGTTGGTGTTGTTGTTGGGTGCCGTCAAATTGAGAACAACTTACAGGGACTCTATGAACAGCTGACCTGAACCCTGTCTTATCCTGTGCCATCCTCTTCATCTCTGTCTCACTAGAGGCCATTGCTGATGTCATTATGTCAATTCATCTTGTATGGAGCTTCCTCTCTTTTGCTGACCATTCAGCTTTCCAAGCATGATGTCCCTTTCCAAAGAATAGCCTCATCTAGCTATACGTCCATTGTATGAAAGACAAAGCTTTGTCATATTTGCCTCCAAGAAGCAAAGTTTTTTGCCTCTTTCTCCAAGACATATCTGTTTGTTCTTTTGGCAATCCATGGGATATTCAGCACCATTCTCCAGCACCACAACTCAAAGGTGTCAAGTCTTCTTCTGTCATTCTTTTTAATTGTCTAGCTACCTGATGAATATCAGGTGATTGAGAAGACCATGGCCTGAATTAGGCATACTTTAATCTTCAAACTGACATCATTGCTATTCTGCATTTTGGCAATGGGGGTACATATTACGCTGGGATAAGAGCATGAGTGAGGGGCTAGGTGAATATGTCAAGGAGAGAATTATGAGCTTGTTTTATACCTGGACCTCTCTAAAGGCCACTCATCACATTTTGCGGACAAGGAAACTAAAGGTAAGAGAGAACTGGCTTATCCAAAGCACTTAAACTTCCAGTTCCATCCTTGGGGCCTAGCAAACACAATAGAGACACTGCTAATCAAAGCCTTTGTCCACACACAGCCTCTTTAGGAGAGTGGAAAGCTTAGGTTAAGTTTCACAGACAAAACAGGAGGTGAAAGACTGAAATCAGAGGCATAAAGCCTTAGTTTTAAGGAAAAGGCTTTCTGGTAGTACAATAAATCATAGTGTTCAGAAGGCAGCAAGATCAGAAATGGTCCGAGGTGGCAAGTAAGAAACAACTCTTGATTTCAAGTATTTTTTTTGGGGTGGGGGAGGGCGGGTAGTGCCCCTTTTTGTTGGTGGGAGATGGGGGTACTGGCACCAGGCTTCCAGGGTCTGGCCGAGAAGTGGTGGGTGCTGGTGGGATGGACGCATGGATGTGGTCAGGGTCAGGCTAGCCTCATGTGCTGGGAGCCTACGGCAGGACCAGCCGGTCAAAGTCATTCTCCTTGGCCTGGTACTCCTTTATGAATGGATGGGACCTGTGGGAATCCTTAAGCTGTGACAGGTAGCGGTTGGTCACCTCAGGGGGCTTGCCCAGGTGCTGTGACAGGACAATGAAGTTGATCAGTGTCTCTGGGTGGCCACTGTCCTTATCGAGTGCCTCCTGCAGTGTGCCCTCAGCGTCTTCCCAGCGGCCCTGAGCCATGTGGCAGGCGGCCTGGCCGTTGAGCAGCAGCAGGGTAGACGAGCACTTGTCGGCCAGCTCCTGGAAGGCGTAGTATGCGTCCTGCAGCTTGTCACCACCCACAGCCAGATTGACCCAGGCAGTGGCCAGCTGGGTGAGGGTGGCATCCTCGTCCTGGTCCTGCATCTTCTTCAGCTCCTTCCGGGCAAGGTCCAGGCGGTCCAGCTTCAGCAAGATCTGCACTACCATGGCCGAGCACTCGAGGCTGTCACCCTGGTGCAGGGCCCTCAGCGCGGCATCCGGGTTCCCGTCGTGCAGGTAGATGGAGGCGGCCATCAACAGGAAGGTGGTGTTGGTCACGTCCACGTTACGACTTATCTCCCGGTCCAGGTGTGCCACCACAGAGTCCCTCTGGCTCTCGCTGGCAAGGTACTCGGCAAGCATGCACACAGCCTGCAGCTCTGGGACGGAGGAGGGCTTGATTTCATCCAGCACCACGCCATACTTCCTCTGTGCGAGGTATGCTCGGTACAGGAAGACGTCTCGCTCCACGTCCCTCTCTGGACTCGAAGGCTTCACTCGCTGCACCTCGTTGATGCACCGCTAGTAACTGCCAATGTAGAAGGCATTCTTCACGTCAAACAGCTCGTCCACCTCCCCAGAGCCGCCGGTGGCCGGGCCGGGAGCTGGAGGAGCCATGATACTGTCGTCTTTACCATTTCTTTTTTAGATTTCAAGTCATTTGGTGTAAAAAAACTTATTATTGTTAATTCCCATTAAATTGACTACAAATTTGAAACCTTGCCCATCTCACAATCTCCACAATGATCAAGTCTGTTGTTGCAGGCACTGGATCAAACCATCTCATTGAAGGTCTTATTCTCTTCCACTGACCCGCTACTTTTGCAAGAATGATGTCTTTTTTCCTCCCAAGGCTGGACACCTCCTGATCATGTGGCCAAAGTATGTGAGACGAAATCTCACTATCCTTGCCTCTATGGATCACTCTGATTGCATTTTTGTTTGAAAGGATAGATTTGTTGGTTCATTTGGCAGTCTGTGGTTTATTCAGTACTCTCTGCCAACACCACAATTCAGAGGCTTCAATTTTTCTTTTGTTTTCCTTATTCCTGCTCCAATTTTCCGAAGCATAGGAACCAGTTGAAATTATCTTCGCTTGGATCAAGCACACCCTCGTCTTCATAGTGACATCTTCCCTTTAGCACTTTAAAGATCTTCTTGATAGCAGATTGTCCAAGGCAACACATCTTTTGATTCTTTAACTGCTACTACTATGGATGTTGATTATATATCCAAATAAAAGTAAATTCTTGACAATGTCAATTTTCTTTTCCATCTATCATGATGTTGCCTATTGGTCTTGCAGTGAGGATTTTTGTGATTGGTTTGGGTTTTTTTCCCCATGTAGAGGTGTAATTCATGTCTTTGTTGTTGTTTTGTGCTATCAGTCGCTTGTGACTCATAATGACCCTGTGCCCAATACTCTGAACTCTGTCCTATCCTAATCAACCTCACTGTTTCTGACACGTCTACCCGCATAGCCCCAATTATTGTATCAATCCATCTCATTTGGAGTCTTACTCTCTTGTTCTTTCTCTTTACCCTTCTAAGCATAATGTCCTTCTCTAAGTACTGGTACCTCCAGGCTATATGCCCAAAGTATGTGAGACCAAGCTTCAAAATTCTTATCTCCAAGGAGCACTTGCTTTTGCCCTCTACAGGATAAACTTGCTATTTCTCTTGGCAGTTGATGGTATGTCCAACATACCATCTTCTCCAGCATCACAACTCAAGGTCATTGATCTTCTTCAATAAGTGCCTCAGATCTTTTTCACTCTCTGCAAACAAGGACGTGTCATCTATATATTGTAGATTTTGAGTCTTCCTCTAATCCTAATTCACAATCTTCTTCACATAGCACAGCTTCTTGTATTATTCACTCAACATAAATATTGAATAAAGAAAGCAACCAAAGACTCAATGGAGAAACTCTTCTATAGGACTAGTAACCTACATTATCATGTCCTCATCTAGCCTAAGGCTAGAAGAACTAAATGATATCTGCCTACCATTATCAACTTTCCCAGCTAGGGATACAACAGACAGTCCAAGAGGATGAGAGAAAACTGCAGTAAAAACCTTAAATTATTAAAAATGACCAGCATTGCTGGATTGGTGAAACTACACAACATTGCTGTTGTGTTATTATTATGTGCCATCAAGTTGACCATGACTCATAGAGACCCTATGAGCAATAACTCTGAACTCTTCCCTCCCCTGAGCCAACCTCACCATCTCTGAAATATCTGACCTCATTGCCACAGTTCCTGTTCAATCAATCTCATGCCGAGTCTTCCTCTCCTGCACTGACCCGTCTACCCTCACAAGCATGGTGTCTTTCTCCTAGGACTAATCTCTCCTGGCAACAAGCCCAAGTATGGGAGATGGAGAAACTTGATTTCACCCACTCCAGGATAGATTTGTTTTCTTGGTAGTTCATTGTATGTTCAATACTCTTCTATAGAACCACAATTCAAAGGCATGCTTCTTCTGTTATCCTTAGTCATTGTCCAGCTTTCAGAAGCATAGCAAGCAGTTTAGTTAGGGTCTGTTTTATAATACAATCTGTTATTAGCTAACACCAATGAGTAGTGAGCATTTCTAAAAAAGTCACCTATATGAGACAAAACAGTGTTTATCTTAAACAAAGATGAGAAAGGAAGGAGAAGAGAGAAGTTGGATTAAAGAAATGGAATAATCAGAACAGAAATAATAAGAATGCTGACATGTTGTGGGGAAAAAGCAGCCAATATCACTGAACAATACGTACAGAAAGTATTAAAGGGAAGCCTACTTTGCTGAGCAAACTTTCACCAAATGTACAATAAAATATCACTTAAGTTATTATGAGGAGGAGCAAGATGAGACTTCTGACCAAAGCCTAGGAGTAAAAGGAGGCTGCTGAAGGTGATGTGGCGTGGGAGGGCCGGAGGGGATGCTGCCCTGGCAACATCAGACAACTGGTCACTAACCTGGTGCTAAAGGAAGGTCACTGGGTCCTGGCTGGAGAGAGCTGGCTTAAACCTGAACCCCTAACTTCCAGTTCCTTGTTGGTGAAATAGAGATAACAGTGTCAGCCTCCTCAGAATTGTGAACATGGAATAAAATAATGTTGAAAGTCCAGTGTTTGGTGTCTAGTAGATGTTCAACAAAAGGTTAGTTTTAATTCTGTTCTTGCATGTCTACAAACAATAGGAAAACTCTCTCACAGTCTTTCTCACTCCTCTCATTCCCCCTCTACAGGATCTTCACTGTGGTCCCATCCTCCCATCCACACTTCAGTGTTGCTTTGCTGGTCAACTAAGCCCAGTTTTTCTCTGCCCACTCAATCTCCTGGAGGAGAAATAATTTCCTGTAAACATTGTTCTCACGTCACTCTACTGATCAATGGAAATAATAACAAGGGTTTATTAGGTACCTATCACATGCCAGATATTGTGATAAGCCCTTTATAGACATCACCTCACATAAACCTCACAACAGTGCATGGGGGAGGTGTGGAGACTGGGTTCCATCCTTCACTGGGGTCCACTTCCTTCACTGGGAAAAGAGAGGTTTGACTAGATGCTGAGGGTCTATTTGTTGACTTGTTGGACTGGAGGAGGCTTCTAGAGGGGTCACTGTACCCATGCAATGCCCTGGCTCTGGTATTACTTTGTGCTGTGGCCTTCAACAAGTTGCTGGCCCTCTACAGGTCTCCATTTTCCTGTCTATGATATAAAGAACTTAAACAACTAGGTGTTTCTTAAAACTGTACTAGACTCAACCCTTTGATTCTACAACTAAAATAATGAGCTACATTGATGCTTTTCTTGCTGATTGAAGTCCTCATTTTCATTGCTTCCATTAACATATACACATATTTTTAACATCCTCCAATGCCCTCAATTTGTTTCCTCATTTTCATCTCTATTTCAATTGTCCTTTTGGGATTTGGAACCTAATTTTAGAGGTCAAATGTGGTTTCTTGGAGCACTGTAAAAACGATGTGTGTGTGAAACACTAGTGTCTGACCTCCACTAATGTTACAGGGAAGAAGAATTCCCACCAACAGCAAAAGCAGCAGCCCTGAGCCAGTTCTTACGAGGTCAGACAAGCCTCCACTACAAATATTTTTCCACTATTTCTGACATCAATCATCCCTCCATGGTACTCATTTCTTCTCTGTAAGTTTGAGAATTCATTGCAGTGGCTACACAGAATTTGCAGGAAACAATCATGATTATGGAGTTTTACTAGGGGGCAAAGAACAGGTGACAGGTTACAATTCAGGTTCAGAAACAACTCAGGATTTAGTTCTCCAGTGAGGGCAGCCTCTTTTCAGTCATGCCAAAAGGCAGGGCTTTTTCTGTGGCCCTTGACCTTGAGACCTTGGTTTCTTCCCTGTTTAGGTAAGGGTTACAAACTCAGTATAGCATTTAAAAGAGTTAGCTATGCCCTACTCTACCACAAGACTGTTCACACATGTTGTTCATAGATTTGCTAAGAGTCATACTCAGCTCGATGGCACCTAACAAAACCATCTACTAGCTTAGGCTCAGCTCTTGCTTTGTGGGTGGCAACCTAGCTCCCTGATAAATGTCCAAGGGCACCCACTTTTGTCAATCAGCCTCCTGCCGTAAAGGCACCAGCTTTCTCTCACTCTGTAGTCTGGGGCCCACAGCTCTGACTCACACCAGTTTCCTAGTTCTGCTATCTCTGTTACAGCTGTGTTTCTACTCGCCAGTTTCTGCCATGGAGTTGTTACAGCTTTGTGTTTCCTGGATTGAGGAAGTCCAAAAGCTCTAACTCTAAAGGATGCTCTGTACTCACTGACTCTTCTTTCTTGATAGAGGTGAGATGTCCATTTTCTGCTTCTTGGTTAACACCGTTTATGCTTGGTGGTAAAGTAAATTGGCCAATTCCCTACAAGTCCTATTTGCATGGTCCTATTCCAAAGGTGCCTTTTATCTTATTTACAACATTATAGATTGAAGCGCAACATCAAGAAAATGAAGATTCTCACCACTGGGCCAATTGGCAGCTTCATGATGGATGGAAAGAGATTGAGATTTTTTTATAACCTCAGCTTACTTGGTTCCACAATCAATGCTCTTGGCACCAGCAGCCAGGAAATAAAAAGACAAATAGCATTGGGAAAACCAACTATCATGGACTCCTCTAGAGCACTGATGAGCAACAATGTCAGTCTGGAGCCTAAGGTGTGCCTGATTCAGGACATGGTCTTCACCATTACTTGCTATACACCACAAAGATGAACAATAACTAAGGATGATAGAAGAAGGATCAATGTCTTTGAGTTGTGGTGCTGGAGAAGAGAGTTGAACATACCATGGACTACCAGGAGAACAAATAGGTCTGTCCTAGAGAGGGAAAACCAGGCTGCTCCCTGGAGGCAAGGATTTTGAAGCTCTGTTGTACATACTTTGGGCACATGGCCAGGAGGGATCAGTCCTTGGAGAGAGACATTGTGCTTGGAAAGGTGGCAAGACAGCACAAAAGAGGAAGACCCAGGATAAGATGGATTGACTCAGTGACTGGAGCAATGGGATCGGGTCTGTCGGAGATGATGAGATTGGCTCAGGATAGGGTAGGTTCAGAGCTAATGTACATAGGGTTTTTATGAGTCACAGGCAACTCTATGGCACATAACAACACAACAACAACATGCCCAAAGCATGTGAGACAAAACTTCACCATCCTTGCCTCCAAGGAGCACGCTAGCTGCACTTTCTGCAAGAAATAAGTATTTGTTCTTTTGACATCCCTTGGAACACTCAGCACCCTTCTCAAACTCCAAAACTCAAAGGCATCAATCTTTTTTTTTCTCTCTCATTTTTATTCATTTTCTAGTTATCAGTTGCATAGCAGGTGATTGTAAAACCCATAGATTGACAGGTTCACCTTAGTCTTTAAGATGATACCATTGCTCTTCAACACTTTGGAGAAATCCCTGTCAGCAGACTTTCCCAATGCAGTATGTCTTTCTTGACTGCTGGTGCCAATGGTGTTGATTGCAGATCCAAGCATGATGAAATAATTGACAGCTTCAATCTTTTCCCCATCTATTATGATGTTGTCTATTGGTCCAACGGTGAGGATCTTTGTTTTATTGATGTTGAGATGTAATCCATATGGTCTTTGATTTTCTGTAACAAGTATTTTACATGGTCATTTTCAGCAAAGGAAGATTGGATCATCTGCATAATGAAGGTTGTTGATAAGTTTTCCCCCCAAATTTCAGTTTCTTGAATGATTTGTTCAGCATACAGGTTGAACAGATATGAAGAGAGAATAGAGCTTTGATATATGCCCTTCTTGATGGTGTCTTCCATCCTTTCTACCAATGTTTGAAAAACTATGGCTGGATCAGGCACACCTTAGTCTCTAGACTGATATCATTGTTCTTCAGTACTCTGGAGAGACACTGACAGCTGAGTTTCCCAAAGCAATTAATCTCTTGATTTCCTGGCTGCTGGTACCAAATGAGCTGTGGGAGGATATAAAGAATATTGTCTATGAAAACTACAAAAGGTCATTACAAAGGTAGAAAAGGAAGAAAAGACCAAGATGGATGTCAGATGAGACACTGAATATTGCAATAGGGCACCGAGAAGCCAAAGCTAAAGGAAGAAATGAAGAAATTAAGAAGCTGAACAGAAAATGCCAAAGGGCAGCTCAAGAAGACAAAGCAAAGTATTATAATGAAATGTGCAAAGAGCTGGAGTCAGAAAATCAAAAGGGCCAAACTCACTCAGCATTTTTAAGCTGAAAGAGTTGAAAAACAAATTCAAGCCAGGAGTGGCAATACTTATGGATGCTTTGGGCTGAATGTTAAATGAGCCAAGAAGCATTAAAAGAAGATGGAAGGAGTATATAGAGTCACTGTACCATAAGGAATTGCCTGACACAAAAGAATTTCATGAAACAACATATGAGCAAGAGCCTGTGGTGATGAAGGAAGAAGTTCAAGCTGTTCTGAAAAAATTAGCAAGAAACTAAGGCTCTGGGAGTTGACAGCATACCAATTGACATCTTTCAACAAACAGACGCTGCCCTGGATGTGCTCACTAAGTAGTGCGAAGAAATCTGGAGGACAGCCAGCTGGCCAACTGACTGGAAGAGATCAAGATTTGTTCCCATACCAAAGAAAGGTGACCCAACAGAGTGGAAATTATCAAACAATATAATTAATATCACATGCAAGCAAGATTCTGCTGAAAATTATCCAAAAATGACGGGAGCAACACGTCAACAGAGAACTGTCCGATGTACAGGCTGGGTTTAGAAGATGTTGTGGTACTAGGGATATTATAGCTAATGTTAGATGGATCTTGGCTGAAGCAGAGAATACCAGAGGATTGTCTGTGTTTCATTGTCTATGCAAAGGCTTTTGACTGTGTGGATCACAACAAACTGTGGCTGATTCTGAGAAGAATGGGAATCCCAGAACATTTGATTATACTTATGTGAAACCTATACTTACCCAGGATGCAGTCATCAGAATAGAGCAAGGAGACACACTGCATGGTTCAAAATTGGGAAGATTGTCCACCAGGGATGTATTCTAGCTCCATACCTTTTCAATGTATATGCAGAATAGATCATCCAGGACCCTGGGCTGGACTGTTTAAGGACAAATGTGGCATCATGATTGGAGGAAGATTCATCAACAATCAGCATTATGCAGATGACACAACCCTGCTTGCTGAAACTGAGGAGGACCTAAAGTGCTTGTTGCAGAAGGTCAAGGACTGCGGCCTTCAGTATGGATTGAAATTCAATATCAAGAAAACAAAGATTCTCACCACTGAGCCAATTGGCAGCATCATTGTGGATGGTTAAGAGATGAGAGATTGTTAACAATTTTAGTTTACTTGACTCCATAATCAACACAATTCCCATTCATAATGTTTTACAAAATTATTCACCATTGAACTATGCTCACCATTACCCTGTCTTTCCAGATCCCAGCTAGATCTTTTCTGTTTTCTTTACCTCCCACCTCCCTCCACCCACCAAATTGTGTGATCTTATGATTTACCCTTTGCCCATCCTCACTCCTGTGCTCCCTCCGTCTCCCCTTTGGATCCTCATCTACGTTTCACTAGTTATCTTTCTATTTCTACAGTAATGGCCTTATGCAGAATTTGGTCTTTTTTTTTTCTATAATTATATTTT
>NW_006399973.1:4216609-4217368 GCF_000299155.1 Elephantulus edwardii | reverse complement strand
GTTTGTGCAGGGAGAAGGGTGCAACAATGAATGAATGGAATTCCAAAATCTCTGTAGATGTTCATTGAAATGAAAAATAAACAAACTAAATTAATGAAATAAAAAAAAAAGAGATTGTAGCTAGGCAAGAGTGGAAACAGGGAGGCCACAAGGGAGCATTCGGCACTTGTTCAAGCTACTGGCAATCCAATGGAGCAAGATGAACCGTTTTGAATAAGATTGAGGCTGTCAACAGGGCATGAACTGAAGATGATTACATGGGGAAGGGAGGTGGTTAGAAGCGAGAAGACTCAAAGTGTCTCACCCATGTTTCTCCTGGATGGGGCTCCAATTCCTGGGGAAAGAAATGCAATGTGATGCCACTTCCTCCCTATTTTGACTCTGCTGTCTTATACCTGTATGGTCTTGTAAGAGTCATTTAATGCCCCTGAATTTAAGGTTATTAATCTCCACTGCCTCAAGATTATTGACTAAGGATAGGAGGCCCAATGCACATCCTCTGAGAAGCCCTCCCCTACCCCACAGTTGTCTTGCTCTCTTTTTTTTCCCCATTAATTTCAATGAACATTTACAGAGATTTTGGATTTCCATTCATTCATTGTTGCACTTTTCTCCCCACTCACGCCCCCTCCCCTGCCCAGTTCACTCTTCTCTTTGAAAAGTAAAAGAAAAACTCCTTCATTGGTGTACAATCCCCCCGCACCTCCCCACTCCCACCTGAGTATACTCCACTCTGCAACCTTCATTCCAGACTCTTAT
>NW_006399973.1:4183904-4210287 GCF_000299155.1 Elephantulus edwardii | reverse complement strand
ATCTTCTCTCACTACTCTAAAGGGCCCCTTTGGCAGTAGGAAACACATAGACTATTATGGAGATTGATTTTGGAATTCAGATGCACTCTTGTTGATTGTGCTTGGCTGTACATGCAGTATTTGGTCTTATGAGACTGAATTAGTTCACTCAGCATAATGCTCTCCAGTCCCTCTCAAGTTATGTAGTAATTTTTGAAATCATTGCTCCTGAGTGCTGCATGGTATTCCATCATGTGAATGTACCACAATTTCTCAATCCATTTGATTATGTCCATGTACCAATTATTAATGGACATTTTCAGCTGCATCTCCTCCTTCTCTAAGTCCTTCTCTAAAGGCTCTAGTGGGCTACAAACACCTCCTCTTTGTTTAGCAGTTCATATTCAGTACTCATCGCCAACACCTCAATTCAAACACATCACCTGTTCATGAAACAGCTGAAAATACCACAACTTGTTCTGTAAACTTTTGTTAAAATATCAGTTAAAAAATAATAACAAAATAAAAAAAAGAAAAGAAAATACCACAGCTTGGATCAAGCACACTTCGGTCTTTAAACTGACATCCTTGATCTTGAGCACTTTAAAGAGGTCCTTGACACCAGATTTTCACAATGCAAAACATTTTTTTTATTTCTTTTTTCCCTTAAAATATTTGTTATTGATTTTAATATAATAATACCTTTACAGTATGTTTCATTCATATACATTGTGTTTCATGCAATCATTCATATATATTCTATTTTACATTATTTTTTATATTAGGTTATTTACAAAATTTGAAAACATTGTTTTTCAAACCAGATTTTCCCGTTTTCCTCACCCTCCCACCCATCAAATTGTGTGACCCCCGTGATTAATCCTCCCCCATCACACACCCTCACTCCTCTGCTCCCACTCTCCCCTCTCTTGGGTCCTCATACTCATTCTACAATAATGGTTTTAGACAGTATTTGTTCTTATGGGACTGAGTTAATTCACTCAGCATAATGCTCTCCAGTCTAAGTTAGGTAATAATTTACAAAATCATTGCTCCTGTGTGCTGCATAGTATTCCACTGTGTGAATATACCATAATTTCTCAATCCATTCAATTGTGGTTCAACATTTGTGCCGCTTCCATATTCTTGTGATGGTGAAAACGCTGCTATGAACATTAGTGTACAAGTCTCTATTTGTGCCTCAGTTCTCATTTTCTTGGGATATATTCCAAGCAGTGGATTAGCTGGCCTAGTCTACAGTATAAAGAAATTGCCAAATACAGCCAGAAAAATACAATCTGAAAAGGATAAAATTGATGAATGAGACCTTCTAAAGTAAATCCCTATGTGCGTCAAAAACTTTTTCCAACAGGGTGAAAAGAAAATCTACCAACTGGGATAGGTCTGGCACAGGATAGAGCAGGGTTTAGGGCTGTTGTGCATAGGGTCGCTATGAGTCGCAAACGACTCGACGGCACATAACAACAACAACCAACTGGGAACAAACATTTGGCAATACCAGCTCAGACAGGAGTCTCATAATGAAAATTTACAGAATATCTCTGGGCCTCCACAGGAAAAAGACTGATAACCCAGTTACAAAATGGGCAAAAGACATGGAAAGAATTTCAGGAAAGGAAGCTATTCGAATGGTCAACAGACATGTGAAGAAATGCTCAAAATCACTGGCAATAAGAGAGATGGAAATCAAAACCACAATGAGATAACTTATCACTTCAGTAGCAGTGGCAAAGTTTAACAGGGCAGCAAGTAATAAATGTTGGAGAGGATGTGGCGAGATAGGAACTTTTATACATTGTTTATGGGACTGTAAAATGGTACAACCACTCTGGAGGGCAGTTTGGCGCTTCCTCAAAAAGCTGAACATAGAAATTCCATATGAGCCAGGCATTCCATTTTTCTATTTCTTGATTGCTACTACTATTGGTGTTCATTGTGGATTCAAGTAAAATGAAATAACTGACAACTTCAATCTTTTCTTCATCTCGCATGATGTTGCCTATTGGTCCAGCGGCAAAGATTCTGGTTAGGTGGGGTTTTTTTTAATTGAGATATGATCCATATTTTATCTTCTTTAGTAAGTGCTTCAAAAGAACAAGCAATCAAATCTGACTCGGACAAATTTATAACCAGGGTGCTTAGAGGCAAGGATGATCAAACTCTGACTTGCATACTGCAAGTGTGTTTCCCAGGAGGGACCAGTCTTTGGAATAAGACATATTGGGAAAAGGAGAGGGACCTCAACAAGATGGATTGACAGGTGACTGCAACAATGGGCTTGAACACGGCGAATATCATTGGCAATGGCCCAGGTACTGAACTGTTGTTCATAGGGTCACTATGAGTTGTAGCTGATGTGACAGCACCTATGGCAATAACTCAGCAACTGAGGAGAATATCAGGGAGAATGGCTTAAGAAGAGTCACATCAAATCATTAACTGCACCACACAAAACCCCTTTTCTCTACAGCCACATTTCTGGAGACGAATACCAGGAAGCTTCAGGCAAGATCTAGTCCATAGAAGAGGCATTTCAACAGAAGGGCAACAGAAGAAGTTATACACTTGACAAGGAAATTGCTCAGCTAATCCATAACATGAAATTCCAGCTCTTGCCTGTGACTAACTCTAGACTATATGCTCAATGTCCTTCAGAAAGGCCATACACTTATTAGATGTGGACCCAGAGTTGCTAGAGATCTTACTACCGTCTTCTTCTTCCTTTTCCAACCTATTCCTACAGCCAGGGAAATGGAGACTCAGAGAAACTGTTTCATAGCCAAGTAAAAATTTAGCTAAAACCTGAAACTAAATCATATGATTCAGAGTCAAGGAGAATATAAAAGGAAGTGGGGCCACTCCATACACCCACATCTACAGCAAAGTAAATGCCTTCATTTAATCATCTGAAATCTTAGCAACTCTATTTTTTCCTCAGTCCTGTATCATGGCAATAAATAGGAATTAATGGTCTATATGTTTAACAGTACAGGTTTGCATCCAAACTACCAGTGGTAAAATGTTGCACATTGATTTGCATATTTGTTAGAAATACAAAACCAAGTAAAAAAATGCTCTTGGTTGATCTACTGTGTTTGGTTTTTTGTTTGTTTGTTTGTTTGGTTTGGTTTGTTTTTTTAATCCCCTGTTTCAAAAACAAGGGCTCACATATGCAGAAGTACCAGGAAGGAGGTGAATTTAGATGAATGATCAGGATGAGGGAAATTTTTGAATGAACTGGTTTTAAAAGTGGTCAATTTGGGCTGGAATATGGACTTCTTTGTTTACATATTGGGCTCCTCAGCAAAGTCCACACTTACGAACTAGGGAACTAAGCTGCTAACCCAAAGGCCACAACTCTGATGGTTCAAATCCACTAGGGTTTTCATGGAAGAAAGATGGAGAATCTCCTCCCATGTGATGTACAATCTTGAAAACCCAGTGGAAGATCAGCTATGAGTCTGTTTGAGGGATAGGAAAGGGTTGACTTGTTGAAGAAGCTTTGGTATGACCACTAGGATTAACCAACTCAAAGTATCAAGCTCCAGACTTCTGTAACCCCAAAGTAGCCCATATCACGACCCTTATACTAGGTGGCAAGGCCAGGAGGAGGGTATTGCTCTTGTTAGATGTCTTTGAGTCAACTACGCCTCATAGAGACCCTTTGAAAAAGGAGAACGAAGATATAATACCAAGGTCCAGAATTTAAGGAAGCACTCATTCTCAGGCATGTGCAAGTGCAGGATCAGTGCTTAAGAGTGAGTGTCACCCATCACAAGATAAAGGTAAACAACCAAATTGATAAATGGTCACAGAATATGAATAGACACTTCACCAAAGAAGACATTCAAATGGCAAACAAACACATGAAGAAATGTTTAAAATCCTTAGCTCTACGAGAGATGCAAATCAAAACAACTATGAGATATCATCTCACCCCAGTAAGAATAGCTAAATTTAATAGAACAGCAAACAACAAATGCTGGCAAGGTTGCGGAGAAACTGGAACCCTTATTCATTGCTGGTGGGAGTGTAAAATGGTGCTACCACTATGGAAGGCTATATGGTGCATTCTCAAAAAGTTGCAAATAGAAATACCATTTGACCGGCAATTCCACTACTGGGAATTTACCCTAAAGAAACCATAACCACCACCCAAGCATATCCATGTTTATCATAGCTTTGTTCACAAAAGCAATGACCCATCAACAAATGAATGGATAGAGAAGCTCTGGTATGTTCACACAATGGAATACTATGCTGCATTGAAAAATAAGGAACTCATGAAATATTATACAAAATGGGTAACCCTGGAAAACATTATGCTGAGTGAAGTATCTCAGTCACAAGAGGACAAACACTGCATAGTGCCACTGTTGTAAAACGGGACTGATACTGGGGTTGGGGGGAGAATGAGAAAGATGGGATAAATTATGTATACTGCATTGAAACAGATGAGAGAAAGAACTGTTTAAAAGGGATATATATGATTAGGTATTATTGTCATGACAGGAGTCCAGAATGAAGGCTGCATAGTGGAGTGGACCTTGGGAGAGGGATTGTATAACAATGAAGAATTTTTCTTTTACTTTTCAAAGAGAAGAGTGAACTGGGGGGCAAGGGGTGGGCAGGGAGAAAAATGCAGTAATTAATGAATAGATATTTAAAGTATCTGTAGATTTTCATTAAAATTAATAATAATAATTAAAAAACAGTTGCACCTTAAATTTTCTACTTAGATAGACTATTTGCCACACCCTTGACCCCAACTCTGTCCATGGCATCATTAGTCTCTGTGAGCAGCCTACACAGGGCCCGGATTTAGCGGCTTCTGCCTTTTCTCCACCTCAGAAAGGTGAATATTCTTCCCACAGACCTCTGCCCTCAGCTCCCAGGGCTTGCCTTACCCCTCCTAAAGCTGTAGATATTCATGCCCTGCCACATGCTGGAGAGTAGATAATGTTTGCAAATAATGATTAATCTCCAAGTCAAGGGGCTCTAGAAAATGAAAACTGCCATCATCGGGCTGGGCCTTCTAATTATTGGAGGCATTTAAGAAGGGAGATGCTGGCCATTTCCTAGTTGACACTTGAGTTTGAAGATTTTGAAGAGGGCCTTATGACCAGCCCACCGCTCAGCCTATGCTAGGTGTACGGGCTCTGCTGGGCCAGTCCCGGGACAACTGGGCACAGCATTGGAGGGACAGCTCCCAGTCCCTTGCCGTCAGAGCAAGGTGGCATTCAGGGGATGGGGGTGGACAGAGGGCCCGGGTCTCTTCAGGGGGGCGGGGCATTCACAAGCACCTGTACCTGCTGGTCCTGGCAGGGTTCTTCTTAAAGACTGTCTCATTGAGAGCTCATGACATGATTGTTTACTATGCCCCCTAGGCCTGCCTCTCATTACTTGCACACAGAGGGACAGTGGTACTCTAGGATACCTCAGGAGACAGTAACAAACATGTTGAAAGTGGGCTAACAGGGAAGCCTGAGGTAGCTTAGCTTCAGCTTAATTAAGAGCTCCTCATGGGGCAGGGCAAAGGCCCCAGGTTCTCTCTCTCTCTCTCTCTCAGCTCCTCTGCTGCTTGCCCCAGGCCCTCCTTAACCTTCTTCTTTCATCATCATTGGTTCCTGATCATAGGCTACTTCCTGAAATGGCTCTGTGCCTCCCAATCTTTTTTGGTATAGTAACTCTACTCCTTCTATCTTCTTTCAATACTTCCTGTATCATTTTGCCCATAGACTTTCTCAGTATTGCAGCCTATGCCCTCAGTAACTGTGGGTTGAGTCTGCGTGTAGGTATTTGGTGTTCCCACCAGCACTGAGACCAGTGCTTACATTGCCCTTTGACCTCCACTTCAGGGGGCATGATGCATGGTGGGTGATTAGGGGGTTTGCATTAAAGAAGATGGAGGAGAGGGGGCGGTGGACACTCCAAATGGCTTCTAAAGACTGTTGGCATTAGGAGTCCTGAGAAAAGAGTCTGTGTTTCTTCTTTCTGAGGGTGGAGAGTGAGGTATCCACGGCTCTGAAGCACCATCAGAGATATGCCTGAACATTTCTCCCAAGGGTACACTCCTTACATATGGACACATACAGCTTTCAAGAGGAGGGCATAATGGAAAATTTTGCTTGTCACTTTACTTCCACGTGTAACCTCCCAGCACTCTGGCCAATTCCCATAGCTCAGCCACCTAATTGCTCAGAGCCTCTGAAAGCCTTTTAGAGCTTCCAAGACCTTTTATTTATCCTTTTTTGCTATCTCTCCAATGTTGCCCTATTTAATAGAGAATTAAGTAGGTGTGAAAATGCTACTCGAGCATCTTGGGATGGGGGTTGGTGGTAAGGAAGCCCGTTGGGACATGGTCCCTTCCGCATTTCACACACCTGGTGGTCCATACACCCACGCTCAGCACCACAGACCTCTGAAGAACCCCAAGCAGGCACCCCCTGCTTCTCGGGTCTCTTGAAAACCTGGACAGAGGTGGTCCAGAAAAAGGAGACTTCCTATGACATTCAGAACAACTCATTTGTGGGACTAAGGCGTCTCTTTAACCAGCTCCTTCATTATTTTACTTAGGGAGGTCTGGTGGCCTCATTGCCAAAAGCTGCACTGCAATCCCAAAGGCCAGTGGTTCAAGGCCACCAGTTGCTCAGCAATCTCCTCCTGTGTGATTAACTGCCACTGAAAACCCGCTGGAGGGTCAGGTATGAGTCGATTTTGACTTGACAGTACTCAATAAGGACACTATAGACAATCTCTCATGCAATTTACTGCCTCTGAAAACCTACTTGAGGGTTAGTTATGGGTCATTTCTGACTGACAGCGCACAATAACAAGGATGCCATAACAATGGGAGGTTTTAAAGAAAACACAGAAATTTCTTTTCTTCCCATTCTGGAGTCTGAGGGTCCACACCCAGGGCGTGGCTCTCTACCCCTCCCTGCCTGTTTTGGGGAAGAGCTTGTCTCTGTCAGCTTGTGTAACCCTGGGTATCATTCGGCATTCCTGGACTTGGAGATGTGTTATCATATGATATCTGTATGATTCTCTTTTTATAAGATACAACTCTAAAGAGATTAAGACTAGCACCCATCTCATTCCTGAATGACATTGTTACTTTAACTGAAAACATCTACAAAAGGTGGTGGTGGGGGGTGGGAATCTCCTTTTTTCCAGCAAGGACAAGTTTACAGGTGAAAGGGTTAGGAAATAACTTATCTTTTTGAGGAACACAATTCAGTCCGTAACACTCACCAAACTCATATCTGGATTTCATTGCTTTATCTGATTTTCAGGTATAACTATACCTTATAGTTCAGAAGCAGCCAATCAAGACAATGTGTGTGGATATATTTTTTGTAAATATTAATAAAATCTTCAAATTCATTGCTGTCAAGTAGGAGCCAACTCAACTGACCCTCCATCAGATTTTTAGAGGCTATAAATCTCACAGGAGGAAATTGCCCAGATTTCTCCTGAAGAGCAGCTGTTTGTCTTTGTTGTTTTTTAGAGATTGTTCTTTAAAAAAAATTTATTTTAATTAAAAAAACTAGCCTCTTGCTTCTTCTCACGACGGAGAAAAGCCTATGGTTGCATGAATGGGAACCAGAAGGAATCTAGAGCATATCTCCATCCCCTTAGAATTGGCCCACAGAGAGGACGTGATGTCCCCAAGGTCAGTATGAGTTATTTGCAAAGGCAAGTCTCAGCTAGACTGATCTCCTCACCCCGAGATGCCAGTGGCCTTCAAGGGTCAACCAGTTGCTTCCTCAGCGTGTCAGAGCTCCTGAGAGGCAGGGCCAGCTCTGAGAGGAGACAAGCCAACAGGAGGTCATCCACTGAGACTCCCTGTGAACACGGTGGAAGAGCAGGCACGTAGCATCAAGGTCAAGAGCTTGATCCTGAGGTGGAGGAGGGTTGGAAGCACAGCTCTGCCCAACACCAGATGGTGGCCTTGGGCGAGGACCCAGTCAGTATCCTTCCCCATGACACGGTAGGGAAATAAAATCGTCCTTTTAGGGAGGAATGGATGGTGCCTATAAAATTCTGCCACAGGCGTGGCGCATAGTAAGGGCCCATTAAATATTTTTATTGTTGTCATTAAGGGAATGTTCCCAGAAGAGAGGAGGCCAGCAAACTGGCTTCAGGATATTTCCTTGGGTAAACGCTCCCTCTGACAGATGATAAAGGGAGGACACGCTCAGGGGGGAGGTCACTGGGCTAGCTGCTCCGCAGGCTGCTTTGAACAGAAGGGTGGCTGGCCCATGGCTGAGCTTCCTTCAGCTGAGAAGACTGGGTGTCCCTTTATCTAAAGACAAGCTGCTGTCCAAGTGTTTCAACTCCTCCCGTTCGGCCCTAGGCCACAAGAATGGACTGCAGGAAGGCAGGAGGAGGCTTGTGCGTTTTCATAGTAACTGTGCACAATATCAGCGGGGAGAGAACCCTGGCCTCGCACCCCATCCACCGCCACCACCACCACCATCACCTTAAAAACTGAGCGAGGTGGCGGGGGCTGGACTGAACTTGCTTTTACATATTGCAAATTCCCCAGCACCCTCTCCACTCAACTCCCTGTCCTGAGTTGAAAAGACAGATCCTCTGTGGCCTGGAGATACAGCGCCTACTCCAATCAAATCATGAAGCTGCACTGGCAGCATTATCTACAAAGAGAATTGGCTATGCATTGGGGAAATACAACTAGAAAGCACTTGATTTGATAAATGTCACCCGCCAGAGACATTTTCAGAAATGTGTGCAGCACGAGCAGCAGTAGCTCAAGCAACAAACAATGTCAAGGAAAGCCAACTTAATGCTGCCTTGTAAGTGACGATTTTATACTTTTCCAGGACGCTCCTTGGGGACGCATCCCTGAGCCCCAGCATGACTCACCTGCCCTCATGTTGGCTGAGTCCCCGAGCCCAGCCAGAAAATCATGCATTTCACAAGGCCCTTTGGATGTTTCCAAGCAAGATTCGGTTTGGATTTGGGGCCTACTGTCCATAACAAATGGGGGTTTAAGTTCTACCACATCCTGACAGGCTTGGGTTGTGATCTGGGAAGCTCACACCATCCTCTTTCCCCAGCATTCACATAGAACATCCATCCACTGATGTCTCATTAGTGCTATGGGTACCATGACCATGGCTGGAAATAAGCAAAGGAGATGGTGACTAGAGGTATCTAGCTGACTTGGTTAAGGGTTCTGGGGCTCTTTAGCTGACAAAGATGGGTCACTAATAGTGAGGGATGTGGCTACTGGGACAGGGCCAGTTGGTTTAACAATATCCTCAACCAAAGTTATCTCAGGAGAGTATCTGGTGGGAGACATCTCCTGAGGTCTCCTGTTCTTGGGCAGCTGGAGGGGGCACAGATGGCCAGAGCTGCAAGGAGCCCCTGGAGGACAGAGGAGAAAAGAGACAAGGAATGAGGAGGATGGTGGGAAGGAAGTCACTCAACTGATGCTGGGAAGGGCCAAATGCAGAAAGATCTGTTCTAGCTTTAGTGGTCTAGTGGATACGTAGTTGTATTGTCAGCCCAAACTCAGGAGGTTTGAATCCACAGGTTGCTCTGAGGGAGAAAGATGGTAATCTCCTCCTACATGGTTATAGCTGCTGAAAACCTTCTGGCGGGTCAGGTATGAGTTGGCTTTGATTTGACAGAACATAACAATAACAACAACAGGCACCAGGGCAGGGAGGTTTGGTGGTATGGTTCACGCGGAATTTGCTGCTAAACCAAAGGGAGCACCTCTCTGGCAGTTCAAATCCACCATTAGCTATTCCTTCAGGAGAAAGATAAGCAATCGTTTCCTGTTCTATTTACAGCCTCTGAAAGCCTGCTGGAGGGTCAACTATAAGCCAGTTCTGACTTGACAGCAATGGAAAAGAGGGAAATAATGTAAAAAGAGCAAGGACCTCTTGGGATGGTCATATCCGATGTTTACCCAGATGTTTATCTTCACAAAGGGAAACTATCCACATCAACAACACAAAACCAATTCCCAGGAGGTCAGACATGCCCCCCCACACACCCCCCCACACACACCCAGACCACACAGAACCATATTGGGGAAGTAAAAAAGCTATAATTCTGGTGCAACCACTGTGGAAGGCGGTATGGTGCTTTCTCAAAAAGTTGCAAATAGAGATACCATTTGACTCAGCAATTCCACTACTGGGAATATATCCCAAAGAGACCATAACTGACATCCAAGCAGATATATGCACACCCATGTTTATCGCGGCTTTGTTCACAATAGCAAGGAGTTGGAAACAACCCAGGTGCCCATCAACAAACGAATGAATAGAGAAGCTGTGGTATATTCACACAATGGAATACTATGCTGCATTGAAAAACAAAGAACTCATTCAATATTATTCAAAATGGGTGAGCCTGGAGGACATTATGCTGAGCGAAATATCTCAGTTGCAAAAGGACAAATATTGCATGGTGCCACTGCTGTAAAATGGGACTGATATCAGGGTGGGGGTAAGACTGAGAAAAACTGGGTAAATTGTGTATACTGCACTGAAACAGATGAGAGAGTGAATAGTTTAAAAGCGATGTATGATAGGGTATTATGGTTATCACAAGAGTCCACAATTAAGGTTGCATAGTGTGATGTACTTGGGGCGGTGGGAGGGGTGCGGGGGGATTGTGTACCAGGGAGGGAGTCTTTCTTTTACTTTTGAAAGAGAGGAACGAACTGGGGGGAGGGGGGAGAGGGCTGGGTGGGGAGAGAAGTGCAGCAATGAATGAATGGAAATCCAAATTCTCTGTAATGTTCATTAAAATTATTTTTTAAAAATAAAATAAAATAAAAAAATAAAAAAGTTAAAAAAAAAAGAATAATGAAATAATTTTGGGGGAAAAAAAGCTATAATTCAGGTTAGTAGTAGTTAGGAGTAGCCGGAGACTCTCCTTCATAGGGTTGCTATGAGTCGCCTGCGACTCGACAGCACTTAACAACAACAACAGCAGAATACAGTCAAGGCAGTTTCCAAAATATGCACACTGATGCCTCAGCCTTTGAGCCTCCAGCTTTATTAGGATAGTGTTACAAAGTTCTCAATCCTCTCAATTATCGCTCCCTGCCCCTAGTCTTCCAACAAAAGTCGGCAAAGGCTCTTAATTCTGTTTTCATAAGGCGGTAGTCACAAGGCCAGCTCTGTCTCATGTTGGGTCTCTGGTCCTCTGCTCCAGCCACTGCTGCGGTGGCTGTAAATCTAACTGGCAAGAATCTCTGGTCCTGGAGGGCATGCATTGCATCCCTTCTTCTCCTTTGCTGGTGAATCTGCTTTCTCGAATCTGCTGCTAAGTCTACTCTATTTAGTGGCAGGCTAATATGTCCTATTGACATAGTCCTGACCATCCACATGGCAAAGTCAAACTAAATGGCGAGGAAAGCCATTTTGAACAATAAATCCTTAACATTACAGATTGATTCACCAGAGCAGTGGTTGGTTAGTTGGTTACCTAGGAACAGGAACTCTTCATCCTCATCTTCCGTTCTGAAGAGTTCTTATCATCCAGTTTTAGACTGGGCTCCTTCAAGTGAGCTGGAATATAGTAGGAACTGTAGTAGACTTAGTTCTAGACTGTTCCATTTTACATCTAGACTGTTGAAGGTGGAAGATGGTGTTGTAAATCATTGTCCTGGGCTATAGCAAATGGCTACGTGGCTAATCAAAAGGTTGATTCAAATTCACCTTAAGGTACCTCAGAAGATGTGTGATGATATACTTAAAAAAAAAATTAGCCATTGGGAATGCTATGGAACACAGTTCTACTCTTATACACACAGGGTCACCACCATGAGTCAGAATTTACTAGAGCGAAACTGGTTACTGCTTGACAGACATAGTTCAGAACTGTTGAAGGCAAACCAATGTGTATAGTCACTGTATCTAGACAGACTTGGGGTTCTACTCTAACTCTGTTTCTTATCAGCTTTAGAACCCTGAGGATTGTGCTTAATCTAGTGGGAAATTAGGATAGTAATATTTGACTCAGGTCAAATATTTGACTCAGAGAGGACAGATATGACTTTGCTTTACAGCATCAAGCTTTAGCTTGCTTGGTTCCACAACAAACACTCTTGGTTCCAGCAGCCAGGAAATCAAAAGATGAATTGTATTGGGAAAATCTGCTGTCAGAGCCCTCTCCATATTACTGAAGAGCAATGATGTCAGTCTAGAGACTAAGATGTGCCTGATCCAGGCCATGGTCTTTGCAATTACTTGTTATGCACCAGAAAGCTGGACAATGACTAACAATGACAGAAGAAGAATTTATGCCTTTGGGTTGTGGTGCTGAAGAAGAGTATTGAATATACCATGGACTGCTAGGAGAACAAACAGATCTGTCCTAGAGAGGGTGAAACCAGGCTGCTGCTTGGAGGCAAGTATTTTGAGGTTTCATCTGACAAAATTTGGGCATGTTGCAAAGACAGACTAGTCCTTGGAGAGGGACATCATGCAGGAGAGGAAAACCATGGATGAGATGGATTGACTCAGTGATGGGGGTAATGGGAATAGGTGTGTCAGAGACAATGAAATTGGCTCAAGATAGAGCAGAATTCAGAGCTGTTGTATAAAGAGTGATTATGAGTCAAAGTCGACTTGACAGCACATAACAATAACAACAATCAAGTATTACCCAGAAGCCACCAGTCTATCAAGTGCCTTATGAGCAGATTTCTTCCAGATGAGGAGAGTGGGAAGGCAGCTTTAAGGTGGGGTTTCCACTCTTCAGGGATGGTCCTGAAGTTAGGGGGGTAGGACATTTCTGGGGACAGTCAACTAATGAGGACTTCATTTCTCAGACATGCTTAGCCCTGTTCTCCAGCTCATTAGAGGACCAACCAAGGTGTGCCAATTTCTTGTTGTGCCAAGAAAGGATACATACACACAAAGTAGCCACCCTCTATTCTGTCCTCAGCATCCATTCATAAAAGAATGAACACTTTACACATCTCAGCACAAAGGTCAGTCTAAGTTAGATATACTCTGCTTTACTAAAAGCTCTTTGCAAACATCATTTTTCTCATCATTGTAGACCTCTGATGGCAGTGGTCCTGTACAGCCTCACTCTGGTGTCTGGTCTCTCACACCTCCTGCTTCTTCCTTAGAATAGGGCTCCTAGTTCAAGCCCCATGATGGTATCTACCCAACTAGACGCAGTTCTTGCTTTTTATTTTTGGTGTTTTCCTTTCTTGCCTCCATTTATCAAGGTCTCTTCCCATTGAGTCCTCCTAGAGGAGTCCAGCAGGGCCACTAATTTTGATAAATAAAAACCTATCGAGAAATATTTTTTTTCTGACCATGGGGGTTGGGGGAGGGAGGAAGGCCATGAAGCAGAGCCTCTGCACTGGGACTCTGTTCGCATGAGCTCTGCTGGGCTGCGAGTCTGCAGGCATTATTGGAATCCTCCAGAACCTAGCTGCTTTGTTTCCTCACATTCCTTCCTTTCTTACCTGTCCTGGAGCACTCAGCATCACCGCTTGGTACCCGGTTGGCTGTGCTAACTCCTTCCGTTTGCTATTGAGCTGAGCACAATTTCCCCTAAATTAAATGACCCCATACTGCGGTTCCTCCCTCCCTTCCTCCATTGTCAGGAAAGCTTTTACTTTCTGTCTCTTTTAGAAAAAGTTGTTTTTAATTGGATCTGGCCTAGGAAATCAGATAACAAGGTTTATTAAGGCCCAGTAAATTAATAAGGCCATGAGCGAGAACCAGGCTGCCTCTCTAGGAAGCCAGGTGCTTCGACACCAGGGTGCAGACTCTGTGACTTCTTGTTCTCCCAGCCTTGATGCTGCCCTTCCTGTTCTCTGTTAAATTCCAAATGGGACAGGTATCAACCCCACTGGGTAATGAGGTAGCTGGCTAAAGCCATAGCTGTGAGCTCCTGGAAGTCAGCATGGAGGAATTTTGTTAGCTAGTTGTTCAAACCTGCTTAACAGAGACCATGGCAGAAGCAGGATAGGCATCCTCCTGAAATGAAAGATACCTGATAAGGTTCCTGACTCTGTTTACAGCTAAGGGGCTGCTTGCCTTCCCATTATGGAGGGGCTTCTTAAAAGTCTGTGGATGGGCTTCAGTTCTGGCTGCACGTGGAAGTCACCTGGGCTGCATTTGTATATACTGAAGAACGCTTGTTTACACCACAGGCCTGCATCTGATTCTTCATCTGGCTATTTACTTAAGACTTAACTGGGCTATTTATTGCTCTGGTCAATAAAAAGCCCCATGGAAACTCAAACATCAAGGGAGGGGTGCTCAAGCACAACTTTCCTGGGAAGTACTAGTCACCTTGTTTATTGGTGTGTTTGATGCCCTTGCGAGTCCATCCCTCTCTTGGGGCAGTTCCCCTTCTTCATAAAGGAGGGAGATGAGCTGAGAGATTACAGCTCATTTCAACTGGGTGAGAACATGAAATAGAGTGAGGATAAGGGACTTGTAATGCAATTGGTCAGTTTTGCCATCCCACTGGTTTTAAAATGAGCAGGTTTAGAAGCGAAGAGGGGACTCTCACTACTAACAAGGAAGAAGCAGCACAGAATGCAGAGCTCTTCTTTCTGGGCCAGAGACTTCTAGGCCAGTCAAACGGGGACATTTACAAAGCAGCAGCAACTTCTGCAGATAACCAGACACAGACACAAGACAGAGATAACTTGGGACTGCTGTCCCATGGAACCAGAGCCAGGGGCTTTTGCCCAAGCTTCCTTGAGGATTGAGGAGAGCTGTCACAATAGATAGGACTAAGAAAAGCTTGAGATGCTGAGCTAAGCTGTAACCTAAGTCAAAGGGCCTGTGAGCATGCTTGAGAAACTGTCCTGACTGAGGAGTTGGACCCTGTTGCCAACCTGTTAACTTCCCTAATAAACTCCATGACTAAGTATGGTTCTGTGAGATCTGTATGGCCATGGGTTTTACCCAGAAGTAGAGTAGGACAAGAAATGTTGAAATTAGGAGAACCAGGTGTGAGAACAAGGAGGCCATGTCTGACCTTTTGGTAAATGGGAATCCCAGAACATTTGATTGTGCTTACACGAAACCTGTACTTGGACCAAGAGGCAGTCGTCAGAACACAGCAAGGAGACACTACATGGTTCAAAATCAGGAAGGGGGTCTGCCAGGAATGTATTTTGTCTCCATACCTTTTCAATCTGTATGCAGAACAGATCATACGAGATGCTGGGCTGTATGAGGAGGAATGTGGCATCAGGATTGGTGGAAGAATCATCAACAACCTGCATTATGCGGATGACACAACACTGCTCACTGAAACTGAGGAGGACCTGAAGCACTTGCTGCAGAAGGACTGCAGCCTTCAATACGTATTGAAGTTCAGCATCAAGAAAACAAAGATTCTCACCATTGGACCAATTGGCAGCATCAGTATGGATGGTGAAGAGATTGAGATAGTTAACAGTTTTAGTTTACTTGGCTCCACAGACAAAACTCTTGGTACCTGCAGCCAGGTAATCAGGAGACGAATTACATTGGGAAAGTCAGCTGTGAGGAACCTCTCAAGAGTACTGAAGTGCAACAACGTCAGGATGGAGACTAAAGTGCGCTTGATCCAGGCGCTATGTATCAGGGAGTTGGACAGTGACTAGGGATGATAGAAAGAGAATTGATGCCTTTGAGCTCTGGTGCTGGAGAAGAGTGTTGAATATACCATGGACTGCTAGGAGGACAAACAGGTTTGTCCTGGAGAGGGTGAAGTCGTAATGCTCCTTGGAGTCACGGATTCTGAAGCTTCGTCTGACTTATTTTGGGCATGTTGCAAGGAGGGACTGGTCCTTGGAGAGGGACATCATGTTTGGGAGAGTGGAGGGAAAGCGCAGGAGAGGAAGACCCTCGATGAGATGGATCGATTCTGTGATTGGGGTAGTGGGAATGAGTGTGTCGGAAATGGTGAGGTTGGCACAGGATAGAATGGCTTTTAGGGCTCTTGTGCACAGGGTTGCTATGAGTCGCAACCCATGAGTCTATAGCCCATAACAACAACAACAACTGTGGATGTTGCTGATGGGGACTGTTACTTTGTGAAGTTACTAGAGATCTGACTCAGCCATGCCCATGCCAATTCTCACTCTTCTTACAGAGATGGAAAGGCCTTCCCAGTTCTGCCACACGAAGACTGCTCAGGCTGAATGTGTACCATCTTCCTTCTTTAAAACAGAAAAGAGAGGAAGAGGTGAGCCTACGGTAGCAGAGATTGTGCCAAGAAGAGTTGTGCCTGGAGTGAGGCCTGTTTCCTGGACCTGCAAGTACTGGTTCTAGGCTCCCTATCTGCACATGAGCTCAGCAAGAAATCTCCAAGGCTGGAACTCCATGGGATGAAGGGTGCACTAAAAAGAAGTGAATGATAGAGGGCTTTGACAGGACACTCACCTCCACTCCTGGATTACTTAGTAAGCAAGGGAAGGGCATGCTTACTCATGCTTGCTTACTAATCTAGAGTGAAAAATTTACACCTTTTTTCCCACATCAAAAATTCTACTTCTAGATCTGTGTGGAGCCTCTCTCTCTCTCTCTCTCTCTCTCTCTCTCTCTCTCTCTCTCTCTCTCTCTCTCATAACACTTTACTAAAGAATCAAAGCCTTTTCTCAAATTTAGAATCCTTGACAAGGACAGGGTACCCAATTATCAAGGTAAGCATCAATACTCTGACTCCATCTCTCCCCTCTGTTTCCCTCTATTGTCATTTAGTCAGCAAAGAGGTTCTCAAGTGAAATGGGCAAGACAGACTACAGTCGTCCTCCAGGGAGACCCTCTATCAAAAAGAGAAGATATTTCTCTCTCTCTCTCTCTCTCTCTCTCCCCCTTCCCTCTCTCCCCCTCTCCCTCCCTTCTCCTCTTCCTCTCTTCCCCTTTCTCCCTTTCTCCTTCTCTCCCCATCTCCTCTTTCCTCATTGCAGTTTCAGAGTAGGGACCAATAAATACCTATGCCCAGCTGGGCCAGGACCTGGGCAGCTAAGTCTTTCTGGAGCTATAGTCTCTAGTCAAATTTACCATTAATAAGAGTGATGTTTTATCTTCATCTCGCTGACTCCAGGTACAAGACATGGTGGTTGTTACTGTTAGGTGTCATTGAGTCGAGTGTGACCCATAGTGACTCTATGAACAAAAGATTGGAACCCTATCCTATCCTGTGCCATCCTCACAGTCTCTGACACACTCAAACCCATTGCTGCAGTCACTGTGTCAATCCACCTGGTTGAGGGTCTTCCTCTCTTTCACCATCCCTCAGCCTTCCCAAGAACGATGTCCCTCTCCAAGGAATAACTTCTCCTACCAACATGCCCAGAGCATGCGAGACAAAGCTTTATCATCCATCTGTGCCTCTGAGAAGCTCTCTGGCTGCACTTTCTCCAAGACGTATCTGTCTGCTCTTTTAGAGATGCTCTTTTTGTGTATCAGAGCACCCTGGGGTCAGAGAAACTCTCCAAGGACATGAGTGCCTGTCATGCAACTTAGAGAGGCCGCTGGAACAAAGGAGCCAGGAGCCAAGGGATCAAAGCCCAGTGAGCTGAGGTCCAGGTTTTTAATCCGTAAAGAGAGCTAATAATGCTTTCTGTAGGGATGATCAAATGAGGGTAATTGAAACGGTGCTTTGCAAACAGTAGTAAGCTAAACAAATATTATCATAATCCGGCCAGGAAGCTGCATGAGCAAAGGGCAAGGGAGCTTCACGGTCAGTGGAAGGAAGGGCTCCTACTGTGGCTGTTAGATGGCATGAGCTTCAACTCTTTCTTCTTACAGTCCAGCTTCTCAGGCTATGTAGAACCCACCTTAACTCTGTCCCATCCTGCATTATCCTCACAGTATCTGCTGTGTTTGAGGCCATTGTTGCAATTACTGTGTCAATCCATCTCATTGACGGTCTTCCTCTTCTTTGCTGACTCTCTGCTTTGCAAATCAATGGATGGCCCCACCTAATGACATTTCTGTTATTAGGATGGTAAAACTTCATCTCACCTGCTTTGGGCATGTTGTGAGGAGGGCAAGTCCTTAGGAGAAGATATCATGCTGGGAAAGATGGGAGGGCCAGTGAAGAGAGGATGGATTGGTGCAGTGTCTACGTACCGATGGATTTGAGCATGTCAGAGGTCCTGAGGGCTGCACAGGATAGGACAGAGTTCTGATGTGGTGTTCTGAGAGTTGCTATGAGTCATAGTCAACTTAATAGTATCACACAACAACTTTCATGGGTATTGACTGTGGATCCAAGGAAAACGAAATCCTTGACAGCTTCAATCTTCTTTCTGCTTATCTTGATGCTGTTATCAGTGTAGCTGTAGGATTTTGTCTTCCTGATATTTAGATACAATCCATATTGCAGGCTGCAGTCTTTGATCTTCTTCAGTACGTGTCTCAAGTCCTCTACACACTACAGATGCTACCCTCACCCAACTACATACCCAAGCAAGGCTAAGTTACCTGAAGATAACAGGTTGTTGATGAATCTTCCTCGAATCCTGATGCCACATTCTCCATATAGTCCACTTTCTGTACTTGTTTCCTCTGCAAACAGATTGAAGAGGTGTGATAAAAGGATACAGCCCTGAGACACACCCTTCCTGGCTTTAAACCAGGCAATGTCCCCTTGTTTTGTATGAACTCCTTGGTTTCCAAACAGATTCCACATGAACACAATTACAAGCTCTGGCATTCACATTCTTCTCAATGATCATAATTCATTATGATCCACACATTTGAATGCCTTTGCATAGTCAATGAAACAGCAAAACACAAGGAATCATCTTTCTTGTATTCTCTGCTTTCAACCAAGATCCACCTGACACCTGTAATGACATGCCTCACCCTATGAGCTCTTTTGGGCAGTTTGAATTTCTGGCAGTTCTACGTCAATATACTGCTCCAGCCATTTTTTCTTTTCTTCAGTAAGATTTTACTTGAGTGTGATATTCATGATGATATTTGGTATTGGACCTTAATATTTTTGTTTTTTAAATAGGGACAAATATAGATCACTCACAGATGACTGGCAAGGCAACTGTCTTCTTTACATGGAGGACTTCATGTAAATTTTTTTTACACAAAGCAGTGAGCGTGCCTAAGGTTGTATTTGTTTGTTCAAGCTCCACAATTCCTTTAATTCTAGCTCCAATGAGAAGCTTTAGATTCTAACCTTCCACCAGATCATGTTGTCGTTGTGTACCATAGAGTTGGAACTGACCCATACATGACCTTCCGGCCGATTTTCAGAGACAGTAAATCACACGGGAAGAGACTGCCCATCTTTCCCATAGAGCAGCTAGTGGATTTGAACAGCATGCCTTTAGGATTGCAGCACAGCTTCTTGCCAGTAGGACACCAGAGCTCCTTGGAATCTAGGTTTTTTTAACCCAAGAATGGGTGTGCTAGTCTTTGAGTTGTGGGGTGCTGATAGGGTGCAGTGACCAGGCACCTGGGGCTCACCCTGTTGTCCAGAGCTCTGCAGAGGCCTTGATCAAGTATCCTGAAATTCCTTTTGAAGCATTCACTCTCATGGGGGAGACAAACAATAGAATGATCAATGAGGGAAGGTAATCAGCACTATGGTAAGGAAAGTAAAGCTGAATATAAAAAGATTGTGTGGCTGGGGAGGAAAATAGAAGTGTTAAATATGGTGATCAGGGCAAGCCTATTGGAGAAGTCCTGTGGGAAGAGGGAGTCCGAGATTTCTCATTGGAATTGGTTCCATCCATCCTGGAGAGTACAGAAAGTCCCTGGATCTGGTTCAAGTGGAATGCCTGAAGTGGATCACACAATAAACCACTTCTCTTAAACCTAGAGGGACCGTTGGAATCATGGATACTGTACGATTTTTCTGTGGTGGTCCTGCAAATTACACAACCAAATGACTTAGAACACAATTTTTTAAGCTTTCAATTCTGGAGGTCTGAAGTCTAAAAATTAGTCCACGGGCTGCATTCCTTCTGGAAGCTCTAGAGAGAATCCAATTCCGTGCTTTTTCTGAAAATGACTCTCATTCTTGGCTCATGTCCCTGCTTGCCTTCTCTGATTATGATCCTCCTGCCTCCCTTTTATAAGAACTCGTGATTATAGTCCAGGATTATCATCCCATTTCAACATCCTTCATTTACTAACATCTGTAAAGTTCCTTTCTCCATGTGAGATAAGTGGTTTCTAATTTCCAGGGGGTGGACAGGGACACTTGAGGGACTATCCTGTCTGCTATCGGAATGAACAACTTATTTCTTATGGACTTCTGAGTAGTGGAATTTTCTAATCCCCAGGGAGATTCCAGGACTCATAAAGACCCTTTAACTTCCAACCTCTCAACAGCTTAAATTCCCTGTCAAGTATCCTTGCTAAGTGGGGGGTCAACATGAGCCCTGGCAATAGCCCAACTGGACCAGGAGTCCTATCCTTGGGCAGTTTCTTTAACTCATTAAGCTTCATTATCCCATCTGTAAAAGGGGGATAATCACACAAACCTCACGGGACTGTTCTAAAGATTATGGGATAAAGCTCTAGAGTAACCCTCAACACATGGTAAGTGCTCAGTATGTTTAATTGCTTTTAGGTGCCATTGAATCAACTACAACTTATAGCAGCCTGTGAAGAGCAGATCTGACCATTGCCCTATCTTGTGCCATCATCACAATTTCTGTCATCCTCAAGCTCACTGTGACGGTCACAGTGTCAATCCGCCTTATTGAAGATCTTCCTCTGTCTCTGACCTTTCTCTGCATGATGTATTTTTACAAGGATTTTCATCACCTCCTTAATCTTCTTTCTCATTTGCCCACCTCAGGTTGTAGTGCTGCTCATAGCCCTTCTGCTGGGCATCTGTGACCACTGGAAAGCTCTTCCTAAATATGAGTGGCCTGTGGATAGTGCAAGTTAAAATCTTTCTCTCTGCGTTTGACATCTATTTAGATGCTGTGGCTAGAATTCACAATATGAAGGTGACTTGTGCGTCTAGGAGTGTCTGAGGGCATATGGTTTAAATTTCCAGTCTAAGAAGACTCTTCTTGTTCTTTCCCACACCCATGCTTTGTCCCTGGCTCCTGGCTCAGCTGAATGAAGAATGCATGACAGCAGCATAGATTGAGATGAAGATTTAGTAACTTGGAGAACATCACAGTCAAATATCTCTGAATACTGCAGGATTCTGGCAGATCTACGAGTTCTCAAAACTACTGGCAGATGTAGTGACTTTGTAATGTGTCAATTTGGCTATGACAAATTGCATTTCCAATGTGTGTCTAGTTAGGGGGTCAATAAAAGAGATTCCTGTGTGAGATATCGAGGACGTTGATCTTCTGACTCTATGTTGTGCTCACTACTGGTCCACCTTGTCCTAGACCTTCCTTAACCTTCTCTGCTGAAGGGCTCAGCTTCTGTAAATGCCTTTATGACAATAGTCAGAGGCAATACGAACTGACTGAGGTTTTAGCCCATCTTCATGGACTTGAGCTCATGTCTGAGTGTTCCAACTTATAATTTCTTTCCTTTATCTTACATTTAACTTCCTTTCCCACCTGCTTATAGTGTAAAATTCAAGGACCTTCTAATAAACAGACATACGTGGTTCCGATTTCCTGAGTGGCCCTAGTCTAGGAATCTTTCAAAAATCCAACACTAAGGCCACTCCCCAAACTCATTATATTAACATCTCTGAAGAAGGGGTGGGGTGAGTAATTTTCATTTAAGCTCTGCAATTAAGTCTAAGCTTGGAATTTTTGACTACTCTAAAAGAGACTGCACAGAGCATGCCCCAGGATGTATCCCTATAGGTATCTGGGAGCTACACTGCCCTGCACTGGAAGGTTATAGTGTTGTATTCACTGGGTAGATGCAGAAGGACTGAGCCTCTGGTGTTCCAGACTTACTCTTTTGCAGTTTCTGGTTTGATTGTGACACTGTTAATTATTAATCTCTAGTCAAAATCTCTATCCTTCTATTACCTCAGAAAGTAAAGTCATCACCTATTTACCTGAAGCAGGTAATACTTTGCCAAGGCCTTTTTGCCAGAAGCTGGAGATGAATTCTGTTATCTATCCCCAGCTTATCTAGGGATCAAGGGAGAGGGTGGTCTAACTAGCATAGACTTGGGACTTGGCCCAGTGGTTTGTCCACTTGCTCTTCTACAAACTTGGGATTCCCTCTGGAGTCCTAGACAATAGAATCCTCCATTGATTCTGCGAATTCCCTAAGTGACTACTAATAAAAATGTCAAGTCCACTCAGAGGTACCACAAAGAAAGACTTGATTATTTGTTTCTATAAAGATTTCAGCCAAAAAAAAAAAGCTTTATGGAGTTGTTCTTCACTAACAGGTTGAGTGGACAAGATTCAGGATAGAGCCAAATGTGACCAATTTATTTTGGTTTTTAAATATGTACTACAAGAACTGTAAGTGCCTGTTAAATGAGTATAGGTAGCATGAAGAGGGCCATGTCTGACCTCTGCTAATTTCATAAAGGGGAACTGTCCCCATCAACAACATCCACACTACAAAACTAACTCCTATAAGGCGAGACATGATCTTACAAAATTCTGAATCTTCTTTTTACTAACTCCAACACCAATCTAACTGGCCTACTGAGTCTAAATCCATTGCAATGACCACACAGATCTCGCAGAACCGTAGTCATAATTATGGGGTTTATTAGGAAAGTCGACATGTTAGAGCAGGTTATAATCACTCAGTCAAGACAGCTTCTCAAGAGTGGCCATAGAGCGCCGTCATGTCGGCTCCTGCCGGGTCGCCTCATCAGGCCACCAACGCCCGTATCCCGCCCAAACTCGGCGGTGGCGCTGCCGCAGGAGCCGACGTGCCCTCGGGCCCAGGCCCGGCGCAGCACCAGCAGAACGGTCCAGCACAGAATCAAATGCAGATTTCTTCTGGGTATGGATTACATCCTCAAAACTATGTTGCTCCCTCAGGACATTACACTCAAGGACCTGGGAAAATGACCTCATTGCCATTGGATAACCAGTGTGGTGATTACTACTCTGGTCTCTACACAGTCCCAACACAAAATGTTGGAGCTCCTAGCACAGTGAGCCAGCAACCAGGAGCACAGCAGATGTATGGCAGGGGCCCTCCTGCTCCTCATACTGGATCCACTTCGGGATCTTTCCAAGGTGCTGCATCTTCAGCATCCCATTTGCATACGAGTGCCTCCCAGCCATACCCTTTTGTGAATCACTTCAATAATCCAGCCATGTACTCTGCCAACTCTTCTGTTGCTTCTCAGGGATTTCCCTCAACTTGTAGTCATTATGCGATGTCAGCTGTCACTAATGCTGCTTATCCTAGTGTTTCATATCCCTCTCTGCCTACTGGTGATCCTTATGGACAAAGGCTTACCTCACAGAATGCTCCGACTGTCAGATCGGTTGAAGGTAATTCATTATTGTCTGGTCAGAATACCCCTATCAGTCATCCATCACCACTTCCACCTCCATCATCATCATCACAACAGCACTACCAGCAGCAGAGTCTTTCAGGATACAATACTCCATCGTGGTCAGCTCCAGGCCTTCAGTCAGCCCAAGACAGTGTCATGCGAAACCACATTGGATCCTTGGCTACAACCCGCAATAACCCAGCACATACTGTTGCAGATTCTTTATCCAGTCCTGTTATGCAAAATATCCAGCCTCCCAAGCCAAGCCCTGCAGTATCCACTGTTTTGTCAGGAACCTCGGCAACACGACCACCTCCTGCTGCAAATCACCCAGTTACACCAGTGGCATCTGCCACGCAGCTGCCAGACATGCAACAGAAAGGCATGCAGTATGGTGAATATGTTAATAATCAAGCTAGCTCCTCACCAACTCCCTTGTCATCAACTTCCGATGATGAGGAAGAGGAGGATGAGGATGAGGAAGCAGGTGTAGACAGCTCTTCTACCACAAGCAGCGCTTCTCCAATGCCCAACAGTTATGATGCCTTAGAAGGAGGTGGCTATCCAGATATACTTTCCTCATCAACGAGCAGTCCTGCTCCTGATCCGGCCCCTGAACCTGATCCTGCCCCAACTCTGGCTCCAGCTGCTCCTCAGCCGACAAAAATGACTAAACCTTTTGGTTATGGTTATCCGACTCTTCAGCCTGGTTATCAGAATGCTGCAGCACCACTTAATTCTGGAGTACAGTCCAATAATCCAGTGTATTCTGGATATCAGCAGTATCCTCAACAGTATCCTGGAGTGAACCAGCTGTCCTCTAGTCTAGGAGGATTGAGTCTTCAGAGTTCTCCACAACCAGAAAGTTTAAGACCTATAAACCTTACACAAGAGAGGAATATTTTGCCCATGACACCGGTTTGGGCTCCTGTACCTAACTTGAATGTAGAACTCAGAAAATTAAATTGTAGCCCAGATTCATTTCGGTGTACATTGACAAATATCCCACAGACACAGGCTTTACTGAATAAAGCTAAACTTCCTCTAGGATTGTTGTTACATCCTTTTAGAGACTTAACGCAATTACCAGTTATAACATCAAACACCATTGTGAGATGCCGATCTTGTCGAACATATATCAACCCTTTTGTCTCCTTCATTGACCAGCGTAGATGGAAATGCAATTTGTGCTACAGAGTTAATGGTGTTCCTGAAGAATTTATGTATAATCCCCTCACTCGATCATATGGTGAACCTCATAAACGACCAGAAGTTCAGAATTCAACTGTGGAGTTCATTGCCTCTTCAGATTACATGCTTCGTCCTCCTCAGCCTGCAGTTTACTTGTTCGTTTTAGATGTATCCCATAATGCAGTAGAAGGTGGATATTTAACAGTTTTGTGCCAGTCACTATTAGAAAACCTGGACAAACTTCCTGGAGATTCAAGAACAAGAATAGGATTTGTTACCTTTGATAGCACTATTCATTTCTATAACTTACAAGAAGGATTATCACAACCTCAGATGTTGATTGTGTCTGATATAGATGATGTTTTCCTACCTACACCAGATAGCTTACTTGTGAATCTACATGAAAGTAAAGAGCTTATAAAAGACTTATTGAATGCATTACCAAATATGTTCACCAACACAAGAGAAACACACAGTGCCCTTGGTCCTGCGCTTCAGGCTGCCTTTAAATTAATGTCTCCGACAGGTGGCCGTGTGTCTGTATTTCAGACACAGTTACCTTCCATGGGTGCAGGACTTCTACAGTCCAGAGAAGACCCTAATCAGAGATCAAGTACAAAGGTTGTTCAGCACCTTGGCCCTGCAACTGATTTTTATAAGAAACTTGCTTTAGATTGCTCAGGACAGCAGACTGCAGTGGATCTGTTCCTTTTAAGTTCACAGTATTCTGGCCTGGCTTCTCTAGCTTGCATCTCCAAGTATTCTGCAGGATGTATTTATTATTATCCATCTTTCCATTGTACTCACAATCCTTCACAAGCGGAAAAGTTACAAAAAGATTTAAAACGTTACCTCACAAGAAAAATTGGATTTGAAGCTGTTATGAGAATAAGGTGTACTAAAGGTCTTTCAATGCATACTTTGCATGGAAACCTTTTTGTTCGTTCTACTGATCTGTTGTCCCTGGCCAACATCAATCCTGATGCAGGATTTGCAGTGCAGCTGTCAATTGAAGAAAGTTTGACAGATACTTCTTTAGTGTGCTTTCAGACAGCCCTATTATATACATCAAGTAAAGGTGAGTGGAGGATTAGAGTACACACACTTTGTTCACCAGTGGTAAGTTCACTAGCAGATATATATGCAGGAGTGGATGTACAAGCCGCAGTCTGCCTTCTAGCAAATATGGCTGTGGATCGATCTATTTCATCAAGTCTATCAGATGCAAGAGATGCCTTAGTGAATGCAGTGGTGGATTCCTTATCTGCGTATGGCTCAACTCTCTCAAACTTGCAGCACACTGTGTTGATAGCACCTAGTTCCCTCAGATTGTTTCCTCTCTATGTTTTGGCTCTTCTCAAACAGAAAGCATTTAGAACTGGTACAAGTACCCGCCTTGATGATCGTGTGTATGCCATGTGCCAGATAAAGTCCCAGCCACTTGTTCATCTAATGAAAATGATTCATCCCAAGTTATACAGGATAGACAGATTGACAGATGAGGGTGCAATTCATGTCAATGACAGGGTTGTACCTCAGCCACCTATTCAAAAATTGTCTGCAGAGAAGCTGACAAGAGAAGGTGCTTTCCTTATGGACTGTGGCTCTATTTTTTACATTTGGATTGGAAAAAGCTGTGACAATAACTTCATAGAGGATGTGCTTGGATATCCTAATTTTGCATCAGTACCACAAAAAATGACACATCTTCCAGAGCTAGATACTCTTTCATCTGAAAGAGCTAGATCTTTTATAACTTGGCTTAGAGACAGTAGACCATTAAGCGCAGTTCTTC
>NW_006399973.1:4160797-4183494 GCF_000299155.1 Elephantulus edwardii | reverse complement strand
TCTCTATAGCCATGTGAAATGATACGTCGTAAAGTACAATTAGAGGAATTCTTTTTTCTTATAATTAATATCACATTTTTGAACTTGAACTCTGAGAAGAGATGCCAAAAGGCAGTGGTACCGTGTTACTTGTTTTTATGAATTACTTTTTAACAAGGAATGATTCGTATTCATTAAATGAATTCAACATTTTCCCTGTAAAAACAATAGAGTTTCAGTACATGAACTATAGAGGAAATATATAAATATATATATATAATGTACATAAATGTTACATTTGTAAAGAAAATGTAAAAATGTAACTACAGAATATGAATTGCTTAAACTGTGCTGCAATGTTGGATGACAACTCTTTGTCACAGTTAGAGAATGAGGTTAACTAATGCGTATTATGAGTTGAGTTCATAAGGAAACACAAAACTTTGTAATTCTGTTAAATCTTTTATGTGGATTTATTTATGATCAGCCTACTAATTAAAAATATTTTGCTTGAAAAAAAAAAAAAGAGTGGCCATAGACCCTTTGACCTTCGACCTCATAGCTTAGTTCAAGTCAGTGTTCCCGTTATCCTATAGTTATGGTGTCTTCCTTTAGTCCTCTAGCAAGTTTGGGTGAAGGCCTCTGGTTCTGGGTCCATGGGGCGACAGTTCCAAGTCAACTTTATCTCATGTTAGTTTCAGGTTCTCTGCTGAGGCTGCTGTGGCTTTTATGTAGATCTCTATTTGGTTGGCTTGGAGATCTCTGACCTCAAAGGATGTGCACTGCACTTTCTGCTGCTTTTTTCTCACTGGTATCGAAATTCCTAAATATCTGTTGTTGGATCCACTCAATTTAAACTTAGTGGAATGGCAAGACTAGCCAAACCCCTTGTGGATAGACTAGCACAACTTATTTGCATAATGCTCTCCAACCATGTGGCAAAGTCGATGTCTAGGAAAGCTGTTTTCAACAATAAAGCCTTGATATTTCAAAGGAAAAAAGCACCTACTACCTGCAAGATTTTGGCATTTTCTGCATTAGATCAACTAGCTGTGATCATCGTGACCCAGTTGGGAAGATCATGGAGATTCTGTCAACACAATGAGGAGTGTTTATTTCAGGTCCCTCACCAGGTAGAGATCATGATATCCTCTTCCCCAACTGGCTGACTTACAGCTGATATTATCCACCTCTCATTTTGACAACCACATTTGTGTTTGTTGTTGTTATGAGCTATCAAGTTGGGTATGACCCATAGAGCCTTTATGAGTAACAGTTCGGAGCCCTATCCAGTCCTGTGCCATCCACATCATATTGGACATAACTGAGTCCATTGTTACAGTCACTGTGTCAATCCATTTTGTTGAGGGCATTCCCCTCTTTTGATGACCCTCCACCTTTCCAGGAATGATGTCCCTTTCCAAGAAATAGTAACTCCTTACAACATGCCCAAAGCATATGAGACAAAGCTCCACCATCCTTACATCTAAGGAATGCTCTGGCTTCATCTTTTCCTAGACCAAAAAGGTCTGTCTTGGAGAGGCTGAAACCTTGGAGGCAAGGATTTTTGAAGCTCCATCTGATGTGCTTTGGGCACGTGGCCAGGAAGGACCAGTCCTTTGAGAAGGACATCATGCTTGGAAGGGTGGAGGAACAGTGCAGGAGAGGAAGACCCTACATGAGATGGAGGGATACACTAACTGAGGCAATGGGTGTAGGTGTGTCAGAGTTAGTGAGACTGACTCAAGATAGGGTAGGGTTCAGAGCTGTTATTTATAGGGTTGCTATGAGCCATGGGTAACTTGACGGCACATAATAACAACATTCTTTTGGTAGTCTGCAGAATATTCAGTACATGTCTCCAGAACCATAACTCAAAGTCATTGATCCTTCTCCTAACATTCTTATTAACTGTCCAGCTCTCAGATACATAGCAGATGATTGAAAAGACCATGGCTTATATCAACTGCACCTTAAAATTGGCATCATTATTCCTTCATACTTTGGAGAGTTCTTTTACAGCAGACTTTGCCAATACAATATATATTTTGATTTCTGGACTATTTTTTGTAAGGGTATTGATTGTGGATCCAAGTAAGATGAAATAGTTGACAATTTCAGATTTTCTCCATCTATACTGATGCTGCCTATCAGCCTGGTGATGAGGATTTTTGTCTTCTTGATATTGAGATGTAATCCATATTAAAAACTGTTGTTGTTAGGTGCCAACGAGTTGAGTATGACTCATAGCAACACTATGAACAACAGATCTGAACCGTATTCTATCCTGTGCCATCCCCACACACTCTGCCAGAGGTGCTTGACTCTAGCTCTATGATTTGGCAAACGTGACTCCCTGACAATTGCCTAAAGCCACTCAGCCATCAAGCAGCTGGTTTTCTCAGCCAGTCGGCTAGAATCCCACAGTCCTGTCTCCTGGTTTCCCCCATCCCTGCCGTCACCATCTTGTCTCATGCTGCCTTATCATTTTTCCTTGTACGATAACTATGGTATTCAAGGTCCCTATCTCTGCTTCATGCAGGGATCTTGGGTCCAAAAAATGTGCTGGGACTCTTCAACAGTAAGGATTTGAGTTGTCAGCCCAAAGGTACAGTTCAAGTTCATCATCACTCCATAGGAGAAAGGTACTCCTCCTGTGTAATTCACTGTTTCTGAAAGCCCACTGTTGTTGTCGTCGTCGTCGTTGTTGTTAAGTGTCACTGAGTCACTTGTGACTCATAGCAACCCTATGTACATCAGCTCTGAAACTTCCTCTATCTTGAGCCAGCCTCATCATCTCTGACACACCTACCCTCAATACCCTAGTCACCAAGTAAATCCATCTTATCCACGGTCATCTTCTCTTGCGCTGTACCTCTGTCCTCTCAAGCATGATACCCCTTTCCAAAGAGCTGTTCCTCCTTGCAACATGCCCAAAGTGTGTTAGACGGAGCTTCAGAATCCTTGGCTCCAAGGAGCAGTCTGGTTTAACCTTCTCTAGGATGAACCTATTTGTTTTCCTAGCAGTCCATGTTATATTCAATATGCTTCTCCAGCACCACAGCTTAAAGGTATCAATTGTCCTTCTATCATCCCTAGATATTGTCCAGCTTTCTGATACGTAACAAGTAATTGCAAAGACCATTAAGTAGATCAGGTGAAACTTAGTCCTGACAGCAGATATTCCCAGTGCAATTTACCTTTTGATTTCCTGGCTTCTAGTACCAAGAGTGTTGATTGTAGAGCCAACAAACTAATGCTATTAACAATCTCAATCTCTTCACCATCTATCACAATGCTACCAAAAACCTCAGTGGTGATAATCTCTGTTTTCTTGATGTTGAGCTTCAATCCATATTGAAAGCTGCAGTCCTTGATATTACACAGCAAGAGCTTCAGGTCCTCCTCAATTTCAGCAAGCAAAGTTGTGTCATCTGCATAACGCAGGTTGTTGATGAGTCTTCCTCCACTCCTGATGCCACACTCCTCCTCATAGAGCCCAACCTCCTGGATGATCTGTTTCACATATAGATTGAAAAGTTATGGAGATAGGACATATCCCTGGTGTACACCCTTTCTGATTTTAAACCATGCAATGTTTCCTTTACTGTTCTAATGACTGTCTCCTGGTCGAAGTATAGTTTTCACACAAGCACAATCAAGTATTCTTGGATTCCCATTTCTTTCAGAGCCTCAGTTTGTTGTGATCCACACAGTTAAATGGCTTTGCATAGTCAGTCCACAGATAGACATTCCTCTGGTACTCTCTGCTTTCAACCAAGATCCATCTAACGTTAGCTATAATATCCCTAGTACCATGACCTCTTCTAAATCCAGCCTGCACATCTGGCAGCTCTCTGTTAATGTACTGTTCCAGTCATTTTTTGATAATTTTCAGCAGAATCTTGCTTGCATGTGATACTAATGATATTGTTTGATAATTTTCACACGCTGTTGGGTCACCTTTCTTTGGAATTGGAACAATTATAGATCTCTTCCAATCAGTTGGCCAGGTGGTTGTGCTTCAGATTTCTTGACACAACTTGGTGAGCATATCCAGGGCAGTATCTGTTTGTTGAACTATGCCAGTTGGTACTCTGTCAATTCCTGGGGACTTGTTTTTTGCCAATTCCTTCAGAGCAGCTTGAACTTATTCCTTCATCAACATAGGCTCTTGTTCATATGTTGTTTCATTAAAGTCTTCTGTGTCAGTTAATTCTTTTTGGTACGGTGACTATGTATATTCCTTCCATCTTATTTTAATACTTCCTGTATCATTTAATATACTGCACAAAGCATCCTTAACTATTACAACTCAGGGATTGAATTTGTTCTTCAGTTCCTTCAGCTCAATAAATGCTGAGAGAGTTCAGTCTTTTTGGGTTTTTTTTTACTCCAGCTCTTTGTACATTTCATTATAACACTTTTCTTTGTCTTCCTGAGCTGCCCTTTGAAATCTTGTGTTCAGCTCCTTAATTTATTGATTTCTTCCCTTTGCTTTGGGTTCTTAGTGCTCTACAGTAATATATTAAGAATCTCATCTGACATCCACCTTCCTTCTTTCCTTCCTTCTCTGTGTTTGTAATGACTTTTTGCATTCTTCATGGATATTATTCTTTATATCCTCCCACAGGTCACCTGATCTTCGCTCATTAGTGTTCAAGGTCTCAAATCTCTTCCTGAGATGGTTTTGAAATTCAAGTGGCATAGACTCACGGTCAAATATTAGTTCCCAAGGATTTGATTTAACCTTCTTTAGCTTCAGTTTGAACTTGCATATGAGTAGTTGTTTTGTTCCACAATCGGCACCCAGCCTAGTTTTCACAGCTGATCTCCAGCTGCTCACTCATTTCTTCCCACAGATGTAGTCAATCTGATTCCTATGCATATCATCAGGTGAAATCCATATGTATATAGTCTGTATTCATGTTTCTTTAGTAAGTATTTGTAATGAATAGGTCATTGATTATGCAGAATTCTCTTATTCTGTCTTCAGCATAATTTCTGCCACCAAGACTATGTTTTCTGATTACTAATCAATCTTCCCTGTTTCCAAATTTTGCTCTTTAGTCAAAATTGTTGTTGTTGTTACCTATTATCAAGTATAATTCATAGAGATCCTATGAGCAACAGATCTAAACCCCATCCTATCCTGTGTCATTCTCATCATCCCTGACACACCTGAGCCCATTGCTGCAGTCACTGTGTTAATCTACTTCATTGAGGGTCTTCCTCTCCTTAACTGACTTTCTAACTTTTCAAACATAATGTCCCTTTCCAAGGAATAGCCTCTCTTAGCAACATGCCCAAAGTGTAAGATGAAGCTTTATCGTCTTTGACTCTAAGAAGCACTCTGGTTGCATCTTCTCCAAGGCCTTGTCTGTTCTTTGGCTGCCCATGAGATATTCAGTACTCTTCTCCAACAGCACAGCACAAAGGCATCAATTCTTCTGTTATCCTTATTCATTGTCCAGCTCCCAGATACGTAGCAGGTGATTGAAAAGACCATGGCTTGACTCAGGTACACTTTTGTTTTCAAACTTAAGTATTTTAGAGAGACCCCTGACAGCATATCTTCCCAAAACAATATGTCTTCCTGTCTCCTGACTGCCACAACTTCAATCTTTTCTCAATCTATCAGGATATTGTATATTGGCCCAATGGTGAGGACTTTTGTCTTCTTGATGTTGAGATGCAATCTATAATGAAGGCTGTAGTCCTTGATCTGCAGCAAGCATTTCAAGTCCTACTCAACTTCAGTAAGCAAAGTATATAATCATTTGTATAACACAGGTTGTTGGTGAGTCTTCCTCCAACCCTCTATGTCACACTCCTCTTCATAGCATCCAGCCTCACAAATTATTTGCTCAGCATGAAGATTGAATAGATATGGAGAAAGGATACAACCGCAACACACACCCTTCCTGATTCCATGCAGTGTTGCCTTACTCCATTTAGGTAACAGCTTCTTGATCTAGGTATAGATTTCGCATGTAGACAGATAAATAAAAGAAAATATATTCATGTAGAGAAATAATAAAAGAAATGAGAATGTGTGAACATCACCCACACACAACAGTGTGGATGAAGTTCACACATACAGTGGGAAGTCAAAGAAAGTCAAAGAAAACCAGAATGTGCCTATAGATGTATTTATGTATGTAGATGGAGAAGAGATTGAGGTCGTTAACAATTACAGCTTGCTCGGATCCACAATCAATACTCTTAACACCAGCAGTCAGGAAATCAAAAGACAGGAAAATCTGCTGTCTTGAATCTCTCCAGAGTGTGAAGAGCAGTGATGTCAGTTTAAATACAAAGGTGCGCTTAATCCAGGCCATGGTCTTCTCAATTACGTGCTATACTTCAGAAAGTTGAACAATGGCTAAAGGTGACAGAAGAAGACTAGATGCCTTCAAGTTGTGGTGCTGGAGAAGAGTCTTGAGCATACTATGGACTGCCAAGAAAGCAAATAGGTCTGTCTTGGAGAGGATGAAACCAAGTCTTTCCTTGGAGACTAGGATTTTGAAGCTTCGCCTCACTTACTTTGGGCATGTGGCCAGGAGAGATTGGTCCTTGAAGAAGGACATCATGCTCGGAAGGGTGGATGGACAGAGCAGGAGAAGCTGACTTTGGATGAGATGGATTGATACAGTAACTGGGGCAACATGGGTTGGTGTGTCAGAATTAGTGAGACTGGCTCAGGACAGGGAAGGGTTCCGAGCTGCTGCACCTAGGGTCACTATACATCACAGGTGACTCAATGGCACATAAAAATAGTAACGTACTATGACAGGTTTGGTAGCAGGAGTGGCAACCACTTCCTAAATAACATGCCTCCAGAAACTCTACGAACTTTGATAAATGTCGATAGTTATAGAAAGGCTTCAGGCCTTTTGTTCATAGGGTTGCTATGAGTTGTGCAACAACAACTCCATAATTCAAAGGAAAACAAACAAAAAGGCAAAATTAATCTAATACATTAGAGGCCAAGATAATGGTTGCCTGCATACTTATAGTTTGTGGGGTTTTCTGAAAGCATGTTATACTTCAACAAAAAGTAAAGAAATTGCACAAGAGGAGATTGACTACCCTTCTACCCTTCTTCCACGGAGCAGCTGATGCATTTGAACTATATGCCTTCAGGATTGCAGTGCAATTCCTTACCACTAAGCCACCAGAGCTCCCTTGGACTGCTAAAAATATGACTGTCTTTAAAGAAGGGCATCCACAAGTGCTCCTGAGAGGCTAGATTTCATCACACATACTTTGGACAGAGAGAGCATCTTCTATGAGATGGATTGACACAGTGACTGCAATAATGGGTTTGAGCGTAGCAGAGATTCTAAAGCTGGCACAGGGTCAGACAGGGTTTCGATCTGTTGTACACAGGGTTATGCACAACCAAGACCTGATAGAATGCGTTTGAATGGACTGTGTGTTTGAATGGACTGTGTAATACTGAAAAACAACAATAGCAAACACTTGGTCTCTCATAGTAATAAACACTAATTTATAGGTTTTTTTTTTAAATAACAAAGTATTTTTTTCTTAAAACAACTATGAGATATCATTGCACCCCAGTCAAAATAGCAAAATTTAACAGAACAGCAAGCAACAAATGCTGGCGAGGTTGTGGAGAAACTGGAACCCTGATTCACTGTTGGTGGGAGTGTAAAATGGTGCAACCCCTGTGGAAAGCAGTATGGCGCTTTCTCAAAAAGTTGCAAATAGAGATACCATTTGACCCAGCAATTCCACTACTGGGAATATACCCTGAAGAGACCATAGCTGACATCCAAGCAGATATATGCACACCCATGTTCATTGCAGCTTTGTTCACAATAGCAAGGAGTTGGAAACAACCTAAGTGCCCATCAACAAACGAATGGCTAGAGAAGCTGTGGTATATTCGCACAATGGAATACTATGCTGCATTAAAAAACAAGGAACTCATGCAATATTATTCAAAATGGTTGACTCTGGAGAACATTATGCTGAGTGAAATATCCCAGTCACAAAAGGACAAATATTACATGATGCCACTGTTGTAGAATGGGACTGTCCTTGGGGTTAGGGAGACACTGAGTAAGATGGGTTCAATAATGTATACTGCACTGAAGAAGAGGAGGGAGAGAACCGTCTAAAAGAGAGATGTAACTGGGTATTTCTGTCATCACAGGAGACTAGAGCGAGGGCTGCATGGTGGAGGGGACCTGGGGGAGGGTTTGTAAAACAATGAAAGAATCTTTTCTTTTACTTTTCCATAATTTTTGGACTCATGTACTTATAACTTGTTAGTCAAATTTGTGTCTTCTAGGTTGCAACACCCCCATGATACATCTTGAAGGATATGTACATGTACAGCCAAGCACAATCAATAAGAGTGCATCTGAATTCCAAAATCAATCTCCATAATAGTCTATGTGTTTCCTACTGCCAAAGGGGCCCTTTAGAGTAGTGAGAGAAGATCTTCACCCTGAAACCCACAGCGTCCCTTTTCAGCAGGAAGTAGCTAAGAGAATACGCCGTCCCCTTTTCCTTATGACTCAGGGTGAAGTCTCTCTCAGGGAGGAGTGATAGGGAATGGCAAAGGATACACTGACAAAGAAGATTAATCAGAACTGGCTTTGACAAGCACTGTGGCATTTGGACAAGAACAAACTGGGAGGAGGGTAGAGAGAATAGTGCAACAATGAATGAGTGGAAGCCCAAAATCTCTGTAAATGTTTATGAAAATTAATAAAATATAATTATAGAAAAATTAAAAAAAATCAGGGAAAAAAAAAACACAAAGTATTTTTTTCCAAGAACAGAAAATCTCTTAAAACTTGAAAAGTGTTCTGAGAGTGAGAAGAAAGAGCTAAAATGACTGAGGGTCAGACGCCCAGTGGCAGCACCTTACTTACGTTTCTCCTCACCATGGGCATTCTCTTCTGGTGCAATTTAGAGCCTTGGAAACCTAGTGGAGGGTCAGTTACGAGTCAGTTCCAACTCACTGTCAACAAGTATTTCGAGACTCCGGTCCTCTGCATCACCTTAACACCTGCAGGACCCAATGAAGTCTCTAAGTACATTTCTGTGAGAAAATCCACAGGCTTTGGGGCTATGACGGCCTTAACAAGAGAGTCAAGGATACTTATCCCATCAGGACATTGAGGCCAGAGGCTAAATGATCTGTCAGGGGATACCATTTTATATGGAAGCCTGTCTTGCACCAAGGGTACGCCTTCCCTCTCCTTTCCCCCCTGAAATCTTTCCAGTGACCTCTTACACTTGAGCCCCAGGCCAAAGACAAAAGTGCCAGCCTTCCTCATGCACACTGCTCAAGTGGCCAGTCGAGTTGAATGTCCTATTTGAGGCAAAGTTCTCAAATACCTGCCTGGTCAGATTCTTTCTTACTCATTAGCAGCCCACAAGGGTCTGGCACACTTTGATGCCAGCAGTACCTCAGCTCCCAGCAGCCTCCAGAAGTCTCTATTTCCAGAAGCTCAGAAGCTTTCAAAATCTTAACTGTTTTAGGTGAACACGGTCAACAACTCTCCTCAGCTGACTGAGGGCTGAGATACAGCCAAGCGCTCAGAGGCTTCTGAACTGAGGAGGGTTGCGAGCTTCTGCCCGTGACCAGGAGACTCCGACTTTGGAGTTCTGAAGCTGACACTCACAAATGCGGGCAATCCTCACTCCTCTAAACTGCTGGAGGGAAAGAAGAAACCTCCTGGAGTTCCTGTGGTATAAAATAATGGGTGTCAGGGGACTCAAAGGGCCCTTTGACTAAGACATTTATCCTCAAAGGAAAAAAAAAATCACCATGAAAAGGGATACGGATTATATATGTTTCCAAACTACTTAAAATTAGAAAACTCCCAAAAAGTTCAACCAAACAACAGATTAGTTAGTGGAATTAGAAAATGAGATTATCTCACCATGGGCTATTATTAACCAGCTAGTGAGAATGAAGGTATGGAAGATACTTCTTCTCAGAGTGATTACTTATTTATATAGATAGTTTCCTAAAATGTGTACATAGCATTTTATATTCTAGTTTTGACACTGAGCTGGTTTTTTTCTAATTAATTGTGAGATTATCTCTGATATCTTATAAAGGCTTCTTAAATTTTACTAATTCCTGTTTTCTAATTTTCCTGTGGTGGTGTACTGTGTGATACATCTGAGTGTTAACTGAAAGGTTAGGAGTTCAAATCCACAAGCTACTCTATCAGAGAAAGAAGAGCCATTCCTCTGGTAAATATTTACAGTTAATGTTGGAAACTAGGCAGAGGGTCATTAGAAGGCAGATAAGGAGCTCTGGTGGCCTAGTGCTAAGAAACTGTGCTGCAATCCCGAAAGTAGGTGGTTGAACCCACCACCTGCTCTGTGAGAGGATGGACAATCTCTTCCCAAGCGATTTATTGTCTCTGAAAACCCACTGGAGGGTCAGCTATGGATCAGTTCCAACTCTACAGTACACCACAAAAACAACTTGAGTCAGATCTGACTAGAAGACAGTGGACTAAATGAACATTAGTTGAGCAAACTGCTCTTATTTAATACTTTGATAGTTTTATTTTTATTCCCGGCAGAGCATCTGGTGGATTCGAACCGTGTGCCTCTGGAATTGTAGTTGCAGCTCCTTGCCACTAGGCCACCAGAGCTCCCCTAGTTGAGCAAACTGGGCTAATGTTCTTAAAATGTTAGCATGTTTTTCATTCCCTACATCATAAACCGCATTTCACCATTATAGCTGCAAAGGGAAGGGAAGGAAGAAGAAGAGCTGAGATTGCAGAGGCAAGCCCAATCAATATGACGGCTGGAAATGGGGTCAGTAGCAGAGTTGCTAGGGTAGACTCTGGGGAAGATGATCCACAAGGCACCGCACGAATAACTCACAACAACGGCTCAGGGTGGTAGCCTCAGGGCAAAGCAGCAACAGACCGTGGAGTGGAGGAGCGAGGGTCCGGGCTTAGCCAGAACCTTCCTCTCTTGACTCCTCTGACAACTTACGATTATCTAAAAGTTCTCCAAAGACCATCAAGTTATAGGTGCTGGTGCCAGTGAACTTCCTGCGAGGAGCATCGAGGCAAAGGTAGAGGAGAGTGACCGATGAGCTGAGGACAGCAGGATGAAGCACCCTAGCGAATCTGATGAGACCTTGGAGGCTGTGTGGTGCTAGTGACGGCCAAAGGAGCACATTGTCAGCAGGAAGGACTGAGACTTTGGTCAAACTTTGAGAGAACAGCGCAGGAATTCAGGAACCTCAGGCCCCAGCAGGGGATGTCAATTGAGGCCTGCTCAAGACAACGTCCCCACAAAGAGAACAGAATGCAATGCAATGCAGAGAAAAGAATGCAATGAGCAATACCAGTTGGCTCCAAGTTGATTCTCCCTCACGGCTACCCCACATGTGTCAGGGTAAACTTGTGTTCTGTAAAGTTTTCAGACATAGCTCACCAGATCCTTGTTCCAAGGTCTCTTGAGGTGGACTCGAATCCCAGAACTTTTGGTTAGCAGCCCAGCACATAGCTACTTGTATTATTCAAGGACTCCTCAAAGCAATGAGCCCCTCCAAGTAGCCGTCTGCTGGTCTGGGGAGAAGAAGGAGTTAAGGTGGGATGTTAAAACTAACAAGCACTTATCTAAAAGGAGCCTTTAATCTAGATAGAAATTGTGTTCATTGGAAAATTTATAATTTATTTCCCTAACCCAGTAGAGTAGTTGCTCAGGAAGACAATTAGATCAGTTGTCGGAAATAAGGAGACTGTGTTTTCTCTGTTCATCTAGGCGTAGAGAATTAAATTTGTGATCCCACAATATTGGCATGATAATGATAGAGTAAGTGTTTTTAACACTGGCTTCTGTCACTGGGAGTTCAGATGCCTAAGGCACTCTCCTACAAGTAACAGGCCTGAGCCTGAGGCCTGGCTTTTCACTCTCTGTCTTGGCTAGACCAAGGCTCAAGTTCTGGTTATTTCTCAACCATCATTAAATGAGGCGATACGGAGATTTGCTCTGTCTATGATGGGATTATTGTCATGTTAGGTGCTGTTGAGTCAACTTAAGACTCATAGCCACCTATGAACAACAGATCTGAACCATGCCCTGCCCTGTGCAACCCTCATCATCTCTGATATACATGCACCTGTTGTCACAGTCTTCTTGAGAGTCTCCCTCTCTTTCTCGAACTTTACAAGCATGGTGCTCTTTTCCAAGGACTTGTCTGTCCCTCCTGATAACACACCCAAAGTATGTGAGATGACGTCTCACCATCCTTGCCTCTAAGGAGCACCCTGGTTGCACTTTCTGTAAGACATACCTATTTGTTCTTTTGGCAGTCAGTGGGACATCCAGTATTCTCCAACACTACAGCTCAAAGGCCTCAACTCTTCTTCTGTCATCCTTATTCACTTTGCCCAACTTTCAGATGCACAACAAGTAATTATAAAGACCATGGCTTGAGTCGGTGCTTCTTAGTCTTGAAACTGACATCATTACTCATTGGCACTTTGGAGAGATCCTTGGCAGCAGATTTTCCCAGTTCAACCCATCTTTTGATTTCTTTTTCTTTTTTTCTTCTTCTTTTGATTTCTTGATTGCTGATGTGTTAACTAAGGATCCTATCAAGGTGAAATCATTAACAGCTCCAATCTTAACTCCATCTATTGTATCATGATGTTGCCTGTTGACTCAGTGGTGAGGATTTCAGCAGAGCAATATGGATTATATCTCAGCATCAAGAAAACAGAAATCTTTGCCACTAGGCCAACAGGCAACATTATGATAGATGGAGAAAAGATGATGGAACCGAGATTGAAGAACTAATTAGGAGATCTCATGAAAGGATAGGGGAGAGGGTAGGTTCATCTCACAAACATACGTGTGTTACATGTTTATTTTGACCTGGCAGGCTTCTTCGTTATTCCTTTCTCCCACAAGTATTCAGTTCCATTTTCTTTTTATCATGTTAGATGCATATACAGAAAAGCATTCAAGAAAATTTTAATGACATTGATTGATTGATTGATTGTTGTTCTTGTTATGTGCTGACAAGTTGACAGTGACTCATAGCAGCCCTGTGAATAGAAGCTTTGAACTCTGCTCTATCCTCAGTCAATTTCATTGTCTGTGACACATCTGCTCCCATTACCCCAGTCACTGCATCAATCCATCTCATTCTGGGTCTTCTTCCCCTGCACTGTCCCTCCATCCTTCCAAGCATGATATTCTCCAAGGACTGGTCCCTCCAGGCCACATGCACAAAGTTTGTGAGATAGAGCTTCAAAATCCTTGTTTCCAAGGAGCAACTTGGTTTCACCCTCTCCACGACAGACATATTTGTTTTCTTGGCAGTCCATGTTATATTCAGTACTCTTCTCCAGCACCAAACTCAAAGACATCAATTCTTCTGTCATCCTTAGTCATTGTCCAGCTCTCTGATACATAGCAAGTAATTGAGAAGACCATGGCCTGGATCAGGTGCACCTTAGTCTCCAGACTCACATTGTTGCTCTTCAGGACTCTGGAGAGGTTCCTGACAAAAGATTTTTCCAATGCAATTAATCTTTTGATTTCCTGACTGCTGGTGCCAAGAGTGTTCATTGTGGATCTGAGCAAGCTGAAATTGTTAATAACCTCAATCTCTTCTCCATCTATCATGATGCTGCCAATTGGCCCAGGAGTGAGAATATTTGTTTTCTTGATATTGAGCTTCAATTCATATTGAAGACTGCAGTCTTGGACTTTCTGCAGCCGGCACTTCAGGTCCTCTTCAGTCTTGGCATCAAGTTTGTGTCATCTGCATAACACAGTTGTTGACGAGTCTTCCTCCAATCCTGATGTCACATTCCTCCTCAGAAAGTATAGTTTCTAAGACTATTACTGTAGAATGCGTATGAGAATCCAAGGGGGGAGGATGGGTGAAAGGTGTAGTTAATCACAAGGTTGCCCAATTTGATGGGTGGAGGGAGGAATGGGTAAAGGAAATGGGAAATATCCAGTGTGAAAAACAATGCATACAAACTTTGCAAGTAAACCAGTATTTAAAAAAATCTAATTTCTCAGATGACCTGTTCTGCATATAGATTTAAAAGGTTTGGAGAAAGGACACATCCCTGACACACTTTTCCTGATTTTGAACCATGCATTGTTTCTGTGCTGTGTTCTGACAACTGCTTCCTGGTCCAAGTATAGCTTTTGCATGAGCACAATCAAGTGTTCTGGGATTTCCATTCTTCTCAATGTTAGCCACAATTTGTTGTGATCTACACAGTCAAATGCCTTTCTATAGTTGATAAAACACAAATAGATGTTCTTCTGGTATTCTTTGCTTTCAGCCAAGATCTATATGACATTGACAATAATGTACTTACTGTCACAGCCTCTTCTAAACCCAGCTTGTATTTCTGGCAGTTCTCTGTTGATGTTCCAGTCGTTTTTGAATAATCTTCAGCAGGATTTTGCATGTGTGTGATATTAACAATATTGTTCAATAATTGGTTACACTCCTCAAATTGTGCAGCCCTTCTCATCTTCCCTTTCTAACTTGTCCCTCCCCCATGGACACGTGATCACTGGTTGAATGCCATTTTGTGCTGTGCTATGCCCCTCTGGGCAGGACCTTGCCTACTTTTCCTCCTTTTTAGCCATCAGGCCCCACGTTCCCTGAACTTGAAGAAGCCACATTCTCTCATGCCTCTATGACTTTGAATATACTCTTTCTTTTTGATGACCTTTAAAAAATACTTTTAAAGCTTCCAAACCTAACTCAGTCATCTCTGCCTTGGAGAAGCTTTTCCTGACTCTCTGGTTGGTACCCAAAGCCCTCTTTCTGTCTTGCCCTGTCACAAAACTTACTTTGCTTTTCTGGAGTCCCTGATTTGAGAGTGTGTCTCCTCCTCCAACCTGTGACTATTTTGAGAATGAAGACCATGACTTGGGCATCTCTGCAGCCTGAATGTCTATTATGAGACCAAGTTTTTTTGTAGAGCTCTTCCTCTTTTGTCTCCTTCCAGAGCTGAGACAATGATTAAAGACAATGAAGCAGGACAACGGATAAGAAAGACTGAAGAAAAATTGGTACCTTTGAATTGTGGCTTTGGTGAAGAGTATTGAAAATATCATAGATTGTCAAAAGAACAAATAAATAGGTCTTGGAAGAAGTGTGCCTAGGGTCCTCCTTGGACAAGGATGGTGAACTTCATCTCATATACTTACTTTGGTCATGTTGTCAGGAGGTGCCAGTCCTTGGGACAAGCTGTCATGCTTAGAACACTAGAGGGTTGGTTAAAGAAAGGAAGACCCTCAGTGAAATGTATTGGCATAGTGACTGCAGCGATGGGCTTGAACATGGTGGAGACCATGAGGATTATGTCGGAAAGGGCAAAGTTTCACATGATTGTTCATAGAGTCACTATGAGTCATAGCTTGACAGCACTTAACAGCAGCAACAACGTAGCTGAGACCTTCTTGAGATCCTTCTCTAAGACTCAAGACATGTCCTAAAGACACTGAGTGACATAAAGATGGAACCTTGACCAGTCAAGTGTGACGGGTTACAGGGGCAAAGGCCAATTGCAAAGGGGAAATTGGAACCCCAAAGTATCCGGAGGAAAGGAACATCATAGATCCTCTGTCACAGCATGAGAGTGAGGTGATCTGAGTTTCAGTTTTCACGACTGCAAAGTATAGCACTGGATGGGATATCTCTAGGGATCCTGACACTCTGACGCTCACACTTTCTGCTACCTTATTTAAGAAACAATAGGAAATTAACTATGTACTTCCTGAGGTCCACAGCGCATGTCTAGGTGTTACTTGACATGACAGATTGTCTTTTATAAAGATGGCCACATAATAACTTTGACATTCCTCCCAACAAGGGACTAGTCTCCTCTGCTTGAAATTGGGAGGGGTTTGTGACTATTTCCACCAAAGGAGTACAGTGCAAGTGATATTACATGGCATTCAAGTTAAGTCATTAAAAGGCTAGATAACTGCTGTGTTCCCTAACAGAATACTTGGGTTTTGGCTCCAGCTGCCATATAAGAGGCTAGATTGCCCTGTGGCTGCCATGTTGTAAGGAAGCACAAACTCGTCTTTGAGGAGAATCAGAGAGGACCTAAAAGTATATGAAGAGATATGTCTGTTCAGCCCGTAGCTCCTTCAGCCACCTACTGCTCCCATCCAGGGGCCGGCCGTCTGACTATGATCATGTGAGACAATCCAGCGTAGGACTCCCCAGTTAAATACTTCTCAAGTTCCTAAGCTAAAGAAACCAGGAGAGATGAGAAAATGATGGTTGTTGTTTTAAGCCATGAAGTTTTGGATGGATTTCTTACACAGCAGTAGACATCTGGGGCCTTTCTTTTTCCATACATTGTGGACTCTCAGGGCAGAAATCCCAAGCCAGCAGGTTCTAAGCAAAAGAAAAGGAAAAACTGGACCCTGGGAAACCTACCTAGACAGGACCCCACTAGCATATGTCCAAGAGCACTCAGGGATCTGCCTGCTATGGGACTCATTGATGCCATCAGTCCTGTATGGTCAGGGCTTGCTGTGGGGGTGGGTAAACACAAAGCCTGGTAAGTCCTTGGTGGGTACTGGGGTCAGGGCAGTAGCCCATGGCCAAGACCAAGTGATGGAGACGAGAAAGAGGCGTCTCCACACAGCCCTGGCTCACCCTGCAAAGAGGAGATAAAAGACTTCAAAACTCAACTTGAAAAAATCAGAGTAAGTCACTGGCTGCTACATCTTGGAAAAGCTTAGGGAACTAATGATATTTTCGTATTTAGGCAGCTTCTGGGTCACAGTTGAAATGATTTTTAGATGGTTTGCAAAGCTCAGGGCCTCACCTATGTCACCATGCTGTGTCGTCAACATAGATGACAGCCATGAATTCAGGCTGGACAGCCAACATGATCTCAAGCCCACCTTTTGCTATTGAAGGTGGAAGATACCTGACACACAAGGACAGGGAGGCCTGGGCTCAGCTCTGACTCTGCCAGGCCCTGACTGTGAATGAGAAAGTCCTCCTTGAACAGGTAGGCAGTGGCCAACGGGGACCCCAGGACAGGAGATACTCCCTGGGAGCACAAGGTCCAGGTCAGGGGGTTACAAGCAAGGCTGAAGGCATGAAGATTTGGGGCTTGGCCCTGGGCTCCCCCAAACCATATTCCACATGAACAGGGAACAAGGAAGATATTCAGCCTCACGAAGTATTATCTGCAAGTAACTGAACGAAAGAGATTAGAGAGAGTTGGGAGAAGGCCCCCTCTCTAGGGGGCCCAGTGCTGTTTTCTAGGAACAGGGTTAAACAACACCTTCAGGAGCATAGGTCTCCCACAATATAATATGCTAAAACACTGATATTCCCAAACTAGCAAAACTGACTTTGTAAAAATACCCTCTCTTAATGCAGGGCCGTAAGGAAAAGAGAATAGGATTCAATGAAATAAAATTGGACAGGCCCCCAGGGTACCTCGGGAGGGGATGATGGGACTTTCAACTGCCCTTGTTCACTCTCCTGCCTGTGATGAAGAGTACTTAGTGTGAATGGACTGCCTGAGCCCTAACCCTGCCAAAGGGCCTGGGGGATCAAAGCAGAACAATGCAGGCACTGAGCTTTGGGGTCAGGCTGGCCTTCCCAAAATTGGACTCTCATCTAATACTGGTAAGCTTGTCAGTTTCTCTGTGTCTGATCTCTTCCTCTATTAGTCAAGTATTAGCACTCAGCTCCCCTGACCCCAGCATTCAGTACGAAAACCACAATGGTGAGGGCAGCATAGACACAGAGCTCTACTAGTTCCCCAAAGAGGAAGTGCCCCCATCATCAGCATCCACAACACAAAACCAATTCCCATGAGGTCAGACACGTCCCACATGCTCCCCTGTCGATTTCTACTAAATCCAACACCAACCCAACTCTTTTACTGGGACCAAAATTCATTGTAAGAGCTACAAAGACCCCACAGAAACATATGGCAGGTTTATTAGGGAAGTTAACAGGCTACAATTCAGGTTGGCAACAGGATACAGTTTCTTTGTCAGGACAGCTTCTGAAGTGTGCTTGCAGGCCTTTCAGTCTTGCAGCTTTAGGTCAGTGTTACAAGACTCTCCTAGTCTTGTCCCGCCAGTTCTCCAGCAGGCCTGAGCGAGGGCCCCTGCTCTGGCACAGTCGGGCAGCAGCCCCAGGTCAGCTCTGTCTCACAGCAAGTTTCCAGTTTTCTGTGGCTTCAGCTGCTGCTCTCCTGTTGACCCTGGGCTGACTAATGCAGGAATCTCTGGCCCTAAAGGACACACACTGCATTCTCTGCTTCTTCTTTCTTACTAGTATTGAGATTCCCAAATTTCTGCCACTGAACCTGCTCAATTTGAACCTAGTGAAATAGGAAAACTACACAATCTCCTTACGCACAGACAAACACACCCTATTGGATGTTACCACCACACCACGATATCCTCTCTTCTAATATTAAACGGCATAATGTTCTTGCTCTGTTGACAACAGCCTCCTGGTCTAGGTGTAGGTTTCACATGAACACAAGTAAGGATTCTGGGGTTCCCATTCTTCTCAATGTTAGCCATAATTTGTTATGATCCACACAGTTGAACGCCTTTGCATAGTCAACAAAGCATAAATAGACATTCTTCTGGTAGTCTTTGCTCTCAGCCAGGATCCATCTGACATCAGCAATGATATCCTCGTGCCACAGTCTCTTCTAAATCCTCCTTGAACTTCTAGGAGTTCTCTATCTATGTACTGTTCTGACCATTTTAAAATGTTCTTCAGCAGTAGTTTGCTTGCACCTAATATTAATAATATTGTTTGATAGTTTCCACATTCTGTTGGATTCCTTTCTTGGGAATGGGAACAAATACAGACCTCTCCCAATCCACTGGCCAGACGGCTGTCCTCCACATTTCCTGGCATAGACTTGTGAGTGCATCAAGGGCTGCATTTATTAATTGAAACAAGTCAATTGGTATCCCACTGATGCCTGGGGTCTTATTTTACCCAATTCCTTCAGTGCAGCTTTAACTTCATCCTTCATAACCACAGGCTCCTGCTCATATAGTACTTCCTCAAACTTTTCATTGTCACTTCATTTTGGTAAAATGACTGTGCGTATTCTTTCCATCTTCTTATTTCCCCCCTCTATCTTCTTTTGATGCTTTCTGGGTCATTCAGTATACTGCTCATAGCATCTTTCAATATTGCCACTCAAGACTTAACTTTGTTTTTCAGTTCTCTCAACTTGAGAAACGCAGAGCGAAGTCTGTCCTCTTTATTCTTCAATTCCAGTTCTCTGTATATTTTATTATAATACTTTGCTTTGTCTTCTTGAGCTACCGTTTGACATCTTCTGTTCAACTCTTTTGCTTTGACATGTTTTCTCTTCTTAAAGCTGTAGTCTAATTTTCAGCGTCTTTTCTGATATTATTTTAATTTTTTTTTCCTTTTTTCCTCTGTCTTTGTAATGACCTTTTGCTCTTCTCATGGATGACGTCCTTGATGTCATCCCACAACTCATCTGGTCTTCAATCATTGGTGTTCAGTGCTTCAAATCTATTCTTAAAATGATTTTGAAATTCAGGTGGAATAAAGTCAAGATCATATTTTGATTCTCATGGACTTGTTTTCATTTTCTTTAGCCTCAATTTGAATTTGCATGTGAGTAATTGGTGGTCTAACCCACGGGAAGCTCTGGTGGCCTAGTGGCAAGAAGCTGCACTGCAATCCGGAAAGCATTCAAATCCACCAGTTGCTCCATGGGAGAAGAAAGGGCAATCTTTTCCCAAGTGACTAACAGCCTCTAAAAACCCATGAAAGGGTTAGCTATGCATGGGGTCTGACTCAACAGCACATGACAACAATAACAACAACGACCCAAAGTCTGTACCTGGCCTAGTTTTGACTGTCAATATTGAGCTCCTCCAATGATTCCTTCCACAGGTGTAATCAATCTGAAGGAGGGAGTATTCCGGCCTATACTTTCTCTCCATACCTATTCAACCTGTATGCTGAGCAAATTATTCAAGAAGTTGGACTCTATGAAGAAGAATATGGCATCAAGATTAGAAGAAGACTCATCAATAACCTGCATTATACAGATGACACAATCATGCTTGCTGAAAGGGAGGAGGACTTGAAGTACTTATAAGAAGATCAAAAACTATAGCCTTAAATATAGATTACATCTCAATGTCAAGAAAACAAAAATTCTTACCACTGGACCTATAGGCAATATCATGATAGATGGAGAAAAGATTAAAGCTGTCAACAACTTCATCTTGCTTGGATCCATAATCAACATCTTTGGTCAGGAAATCAGGAGACATATTGCACTTGGAAAGTCTGAAGTCAGGGACATCTCCAAATTATTGAAGAGTAATGATGTCAGTTTGAGGGCTAAGCTGCGTCTGTGTCAGGCCATGGTCTTCTCTCTCACTTGCATCTAAGAACTGGATATTGAAAAAGGATGACACAAAAATAATTGATACCTTTGAGCTGTGGTGTTGGAGAAGAGTACTGAATATCCCATGGGCTGCCAAAAGAACAAACAAATTCATCTTGGATATAGTGAAGCCAGAGTGCTCTTTGGAGGCAAAGATGATAAAGCTGTATCTCACAATCATCAAGCATATTCCCAGGAGGGACTATTCCTTGGAGAGGGACAGCATGCTTGGAAAGGTGAAGAGTTGGCAAAGGAGAGGAATACCCTCAAGCAGTTGGGTTGACTCAGTGACTGTTCTAATGTGTCTGGAAGTATGAGGACGGCACAGGATAGGACAGGGCTCAGATCTGTTGTTCATAGGCTCGCTATGGGTCTATGTGACTCAACAGCACCTAACCAAGCCACATGGCAAAGTCAAGAGCAAAGGCCTAGGAGAACCATTTTGAACAATAGGCCCCCTACATGGCACCCACATTGTGAGAATATAACGAGGTCCGTTTATGTGAGCCTCGGGGACATAGAACATTTTGCCATTCACTGGGTGCCCACTTTAGAAATTCAAGGCTGAGGAAAGACGTTTTATATGTATCCCATAACCTGGATTTTCTACACTATTTTTCTAGTCAACGTTATCTGTTTTTCCTCTTTAGTGATAAAGCTTTCTTTGGAGAGTCAGGCAGATCAGAGGTCTGCCTTACTGAGGTTGCTAGTGCAGCCTGCTTTGATGTGCCCAGGCCTTTACGTGGTTTGAGGTTGGAGTTTTTCCTCTCATTCTTCTCCACAGCAGCCCTCAGACACTGAGCCCTTTCCTGGTACCATCATGGCTGTGCACTGCAGCATTGCAGGTAACCAAGGGCAGAAGGTATCTCTGTACTGGGATGTTTGGCTTACAGCTGAGTACACAGTGACTACAGAGAAAACATTTCTAGATGGAAGAGAGCCGCAGGCGGAGGGAGAAAGGAAGAGGAAAGGAGGGAATCCCAGAGAGGCTCCACTGTTGGCTCCGTCGTTCAGCTGCTGACTATCCTGGCTTCTGGCTAGCCGCCGTAGTCCCCAAACTTACTGCCATCAGATCACTTCTGACTCGCAGTCACTCTCCATCAGGCTAGAAATCTTGGATGGGAGCTGCTGATGGGTTCAAACCACCAGAGAGGGGCTGTCTTTCAGCTCACTGTGCAGCACGCTGCCCTGCCGACAAGGCCACCAGCACAGGAGGAAGTCTCGGAGGAAGTGAGTGCAACCAGGATGCTTCTTAAAGACAAAGATGGCAAAACGCTGTCTCACATACTTTAGGTCTATGTTGTAAGGTATCCCCAGTAAAGATGTTATGCTGGGAAAAACAGAAGGTCAGTGGCAAAGAGGAAGACCCTCTATGGGATGCATTGGCACAGTGACCGCAACAGCGGGGCTGGAGAAGGTAGAGATCATGAGAGGAGCATAGGATAGAGAAGACTTCAATCTGGTGTTCAATAAGATCAGCTATGAGTCAGTTCACTTCTGAGGGCCAGATAATGACTAAGGATGACAGAAGAAGCCTTGATGCCTTTGAGATGTGGTGTTGGAGAAGAATACTGAAGATCCCATGGACTGCCAAAAGAACAGACATGTCTTGGGAGAGAGTGCACCAAGAGAGCTCCTTGGAGACAAAGATGATGAAGTCTTTTCTCACATACTTTGGGCATGTTTTTAGGAGAGGTTATTCCTTAGAGAGGGACGTTGTGCTTGGGAAGGTGGAGGGTCGGCAAAGGAGAGGAAGATATTCACCTACTCAACCAGGTGGGTTGATAGAGTCACTGCAACAATGGGCTTGAGTGTGTCAGAGATTGAGAGGATGGTACAGGATAGGGTAGGGATTAGTTGTTCATAGATAGGGTTGCTCTAAGTTGTATTCAGTGACACCTAACAACAACAGCAATGAGTCAGTTCCAACTTAATGACACATAGCAACAGTCTTAGAGGAAGCTCCGATGGTGTAGTCCATAGTGAGCTGGACTGCTGACCCAAAGGTTCCGCTTCTCTGGAAGTTCTAATTCATCCGCGCCTCTGCGGAAGGAAGATGGGAAACCTCCTCCTAGTCAGTTTATCGACCCTGAAAACACACTAGAGGGTCAGCTATGATTTGGTTCCAACTTGACAGCAATGAGTTTGAGTTTATAAATCATAGGGGTTTTCGTCCCTCTTTTTTAATTATTATTAATTTTAATGAAAGTTTACAGAGACTTTGGATTTGCATTCATTCATTGTTGCACTTTTCTCTCTGTCCACCTT
>NW_006399973.1:4122588-4160697 GCF_000299155.1 Elephantulus edwardii | reverse complement strand
TTCTCTGTGAAAAGTAAAAAAAAAAAATCTGTCATTGTTTTGCAATCCCTCATCCTAGGTCCACTCCACTCTGCAGCCTTCGCTCTGGACTCCTGTCATGACAATAATACCTAATCACATATCCCATTTAAACAGTTTTCTCCCTCATCTGTTTCAATGCAGTATAATTATTTATTCCGTTTTTCTCAGTCTCCCTCCCAACCCCTATATCAGTCCCATTTTACAACAGTGGCACTATGCAGTATTTGTCCTTTTGTGACTGAGATATTTCACTCAGCATAATGTCCTCCAGGGTCACACATTTTGAATAATATTTTATGAGTTCCTTATTTTTCAATGCAGTATAGTATTCCATTGTGTGAATATACCACCACTTCTCTATCCATTCATTTGTTGACAGGCACTTAGGTTGTTTCCAACTCTTTGCTACTGTTAACAAAGCCATGATAAACATGGGTGTGCATATATCTGCTTTGGTGGCAGTTATGGTCTCTTTGGGGCATTATTCCCAGTAGTGGAATTGCTGGGTCAAATGGTATTTCTATTTGCAACTTTTTGAGAAAGTGCCACACTGCCTTCCATAGTGGTTGCACCAAAAAGTCATAGTTTCTTTGATAACACCTAAAAATGAGAACAAAGCATAGCCTTCCTCTCCCTGGGCCCAGCTGCTCTTTCTCCTCAATCTGACCCTTCATTTCCAGGCCTTATCTCCAGGCAGTCCACAAATCAGAATCTGGGGGAAGAAGCTGACTTACCACCTCAGTGTATTTCTTCCATGGAACAACCAACAAGACTGAGAGAATGGGGTTTTAATTCAGACAGACCTAGGTTTGACTCAGTCAGCCACTTACCAGCTCAGTAAGTCATTCGACCTCTCTGAACGTGTCTCCTTATCTGTGTAATGGGAGCTGAAGACTGTGCCTGCCCCGCAGTGCTGTGTAAATGGTGTCGGCTCATGCATGTAAAATCCTTAGCCACCAGCCTGCAGTGCAGTAAAAACCTAAAAGGATGCTCATCCAGGTCTATTTTCACAGAGGGGAATGATGTACAGTGGTGGGAGCTAACTTCATGACCTGGGCTTTGAACCCTCTCTTCCCATGGTAGGATCTTAGGCATCTATCATTTCACCTCTCTGAGTTTCGGTTCACTCATCTATAAAATGAAGATATTCCCTGCCAAAAGGCCAAGTCTCTCCACTAGTTCGAATCCACCAGCAGCTCCACAGGAAGAGACATGCAGTTTTTATCTTGTTAAGATGTACAACCTGGAAGCCCAGTGGAAGGTTGCTGTGGGTTGTAATCAACTCAATGGCAGTGAGTTTGGATTGTATTTTGTTCCCCACTTTCCAGAGTTATTAATAGTTACCTCTCCCCATTTCCCAGCACACCCGTGCTTTACCAAATCATTTCTCTGTGGGAACCTCTTCCGCTCTCCCCATGCCTCCAGAGCTTGGCGTCTCAAGGTGCTATTGTCGTTAGGTGCCATTGAGTCAGCTCTGATTCATAGCGACCCTACGCACAACAGAACTGAGCCCTGTCCTAACCTGCCCCATCCACGCAATCTCTGCTGTGCTTAAGTAAACTCATTATTGCTGTCACTATGCCGGTCTATCCAGGACTCAAGGTGCAGCAGGTTCTGACGGAGGAGGGCTGGTGGAGGACTGATAATCTGCATTTCCAACACTCAGAAGTTCTCATTGCCATTGTGTCTGACCCAACTCACAGTTGATGCTCAAGCGAATTTTCAGAGGATGTAAAATTCCATGAGGAGTTTGCTCATCTTTCTTCCAAGGAGCAGCTGGTAGATTCAAACCACCTGTCTTTGGGTTGGCAACGCAACTCCTTATCCACTAGGTACCCAAAGCTCCCTAAACCATAAAGGAGGAAATTGCTCATCTTTCTCCCTTGAAGCAGCAGGTAGATTCAAGGCGTGTGCCTTTGAGCTGGCAGCACAATTTTTTATTCACTCGGCCACCAGAGCTCCCAGCATTTCTACCGAGTGCTGAGGAATAGAGATTGAGCTGTTGCCAGGAGCAAGGCTATGGAAAGGCAATCTTAGCCCCGCTTCACTGCAGGAAGGGGTCTCTGCCTCCCTTCCAAGTGTCCTGTCCCCCTTGGCTAGTTTGCTTGAGTATAAAGGAACCTTGCGAGCAGAGCCCTCAGCCCTCGCTGCCTGACAGCTCCTGAGGAGGGAGGGGCTAGCAGACTGGCAGCCCAATTGCATGAGTGTCTGCCTGCCTAATGAACATTTGAATGTTCTGGAGGTCACAGCCCTCACTCCTCTGAAAGCATTTCTATGCTCCAAGTTCCCAGTGTACAGTGGGGAAGACATTATTTCTGGACTCGAAGGTGCAGCTTGGAAGGTGTCATTAGTGTCTGTGGTGACAGCAGCAGGAAAGGGCAGCGAGCGGCTGCCATATTATTACTTCTTCCTAATGGGCTGAGCAGTGACGCCAGCCACTCAGCGGCTGCAAGCACGCTGCAGGCTTCAGACAGTGTGAGCTGGAATCTGGGGGAGGGTAGAGCAGCGTGTGTCTCCCTCCAAGCTGCCTTTCTGCCCCTGGGGCTGCCCCTCTGCTCACAAGCCCCTGCTGCATTTCCTGGAAGCCAGGCCACATCAAACTTAGGAGCTAAGGGACATTTGGGCTTTAGAACCCTCCCAAGCTCCTCAAACGTCTAACTCTCATCCTGTTTGCCCATTTCTAGACTCAAACAAGTCTGTCTTTGGAGGAATTGGAGTCAAGGTGCTCCTTAGAGGCAAGGATGGTGAGATTTTGTCTCCTATAGACTTTGGACATATTGTCAGGAGGCTCCAGTTCCTGGGAAAAGACATCATGCTGGGATTGGAGAGTCAGAGACTGATGCTTCACAAACAGATCACCAGGTTTTTCTTCTGAGGCATCTCTGAGTGGACTTGAACCTCCAGCCTGTTCATCACAAGCCAAGCTCAAAAGCTGTTTGCACTATCCAGAAAAATCCTTGAAACTGACCAACTGAAGATAATTGTGACATCTGGACCTCAGATTGTTGGCAGTAAATGGGCTAATATCCTCTCCAAAGGCCAGCTTTGCACACAAAAAGCTGTAATTAACCAATATCAAGAGCCTAGCATAGTCCCTGACCCAAAGGATCAATCTGGGAAACAGGTCGCTGCCATCCCTTCTCTTACCCTCTGTAGATTGGAACTAACCATGCCAGTGAGCCTCACAGGACCTCAGATGGTCAAGGCACTGGAAGGGCATCAAGTAATATTTTTCTCTTATTTACCATCATCAGCTCATGGGTTGGGGCCAATCAACCAAAAGACAGGTTATGGCGAGCTCTGGTGGCCTAGTGGGAGGAAACTGCACTGCAATCCCATAGGTGCATGGTTCAAATCCACCAGATGCTCTGCTGAAGAAGGAGGAATAATCGTCTCCTGTACCAGTCAGATCCAATTTGACGGTACACACATTAAATAAATAAATGAATGAATGAATGAATAAAAAAAATTATTTATTAAAAAAAAAAAAAGACAGGTTATTTCCTGTAGGAACTAGGTCTACAATCAATACTAGACAACTTGGGATGGGATAGAGAGGGGGGAAGTGGGATGGTCAAAGTCTCCTAAAGTACAAATCAAACCTCCCCTAGATTGTATTTAACTTTATTAAAGGATTTTCCACTCAATTAGGGGTTTCTATGAAACAGAACACTTTATTAAAAGACCTGAGGAAAAATTATTACCAACCACTAATGATTATATTTAAGAGAGCGATACATAATTTAGAGCAGGGTTTAAAGAAGTGAAAATAACTTAGTGTATTTTTAGTTGAAACACTTTGGGTTGCTAATGACATAAACTCAGTTCCACCTAGCCAGAGGTGGGGGAAAAGATAGTTTACTGGCCTATGACATTAGCCGATCTCGGGGACAGTTGGATTCGGACACAGCTGGATCCAGGTCACATTTGTTATCATTGTTAGGTGCCGCTGAGTCAAGCATAACTCCCGGCAGCCATGTGAACAGATCCCTGTCCTATCCTGAGCCCTTCTCGCAATCTCTGTCACACTTGAGCCCATTGCTGTATTCACTGAGCCTGGCTGCGGATCTCTCACTGTACCTCTACCTCCACAAACATGATATTCCTCTCCAAAGAATAAACTCTCCTAGTAACACACCCAAAGCATGTGAGATGAAGTTTTATCATCTTTGTCTCCAAGGAGCACTGTGGCTGCATCTTTTCTAAGACATATGTTTGTTCTTTTGGCCGTCCATGGGATATTCAGTGCTCTTGTCCAACACCACAGCTCAAAGGCATCAATTCTTTTTTGTCATTTTTATTCATTATCCAGCTCTCAACAGCATAACAAGTGATTGAAAAGACCATAGCCTGAATCAGGCAAGCTGAAGTCCTCAAACTAACATTGCTTCTCAATAATTTGGAGAGGTAGTAACCTCTGCAAGGCTGCACACTTTCTCAGTTAATACGTTTCCTGACCTATTGATTGCTGGTACCACGGGTGTTGAAGGTGGATCTAACCAAACAAGAAGTCGTTAACAGTTTCAATCTTTTCTCCATATATATGATGTCTATCGGTCCAGTGATGAGAATTTTTGTGTTTTTACTGTTGAGATGCAATCTGTATTGAAGGCTGTGGTCTTAGATCTTCTTCAAATCCTCCTAGTTTTCAATAAGCAATGTTGTGCCATCAGCATAATGAAGGTTAGTGATGAGTCTTCCTCTAATCCTGATGCTATATTCCTCTTCATAGAGTCCATCTTCTTGAATAATTTCTCAGCATGCAGATTGAATAGGTATGGAGAAAGGATACAACCCTAGTGCACCCTTGTCTTGATTTTAAACCACGCAGTGTTTACTTGCTCTGTTCACACAACAGCCCCTTGGTCTGTTGTTGTTGTTGTTGTTGTTATGTGCCGTCGAGTCGCCTACAACTCATAGCGACCCTATGTACAACAGCCCTAAACTCCACTCTGTCCTGTGCCAATCGCACCATCTCTGACACTCCCATCCCAATTATCCCAGTCACTGAATCAATCCACCTCATAGAGGGCCTTCCTCTCCTGCGCTGTCCCTCCACCCTCCCAAGCATGATGTCCCTCTCCAAGGACCAGTCTCTCCTCACAACATGTCCAAAGTATGTTAGATGGAGCCTCAGAATCCTTGCCTCCAAGGAGCCACCCAGTTTAACCCTTTCCAGGACAAATCTGTTTGTTTTCCTAGCAGTCCATGGTACTCTCAATACTCTTCTCCAGCACCACAGCTCAAAGGCATCAATTCTCCTTCTATCCTCTTTGGTCATTGTCCAACTCTCTGATGCATAACAAGTGATTGCGAAGACCATGGCCTGTATCAGATGCACCTTAGTCTCCAGAGAGACACCATTGCTCTTCAGTACTTTGGAGAGGTCCCTAACAGCAGACTTTCCCATGGCAATGCGTCTTTTGATTTCCTGGCTGCTGGTGCCAAGACTGTTGACTATGGAGCCAGGCAAACTAAAGCTGTGTACAATCTCCATCTCTTCACCATCCATCCTGATGCTGCCAATTGGTCCAGTGGTGAGAATCTTTGTCTTCTTGACATTGAGCCTCAATCCATATTGTAGGCTGCAGTCCTTGACACTCTGCAGCAGGCGCTTCAGGTCCTCCTCAGTTTCAGCAAGCAGGGTTGTGTCATCCGCGTAACGCAGGTTGTTGATAAATCATCCACCAATCTTGACCCCATATTTCTCCTCATAGAGCCCAGCCTCCCGGATAATCTGTTCTGCATATAGGTTGAAAAGGTATGGAGATAGGATGCATGCCTGGTGTACGCCCTTCCCAATTTTGAACCATGCAGTGTTCCCTTGCTCTGTTGTAGGTATAAATTTCAAATGAACACAATTCTCATTCAATTCCCATTCAATTCAATTCCCATTCTTCTCAATGTTAACCGTAGTTCATTATGAACCACATGGTCAAAGTCTTTGCATAGTCAATAAAGCACAGATAGACATTCTTCTGCTATTCTTTGCTTTCATCCAGGAGCCATCTGACATCAGCACTGATGTCCCTGGTGACACAGCCTCTTCCAAATCCAGTTTAAACTTACGGACATTTCCTCTCTTTTGCTGATCCTCCACATTACTAATCATGGTAAAAATTCTCCTATCAACGTGTCCAAAGTATGTGAGACAAAGCTTACTATCTTTCCTCTAAGGAGCATCCAGTTGCACTTTCTCCAAGTCATATTTGTTTGTTCTTTTGGCAGTTCATGGGGTACTCAGTACTCTAGTCCAACATCACAACAAAAAGGCATTGATTCTTCTTCTGTGATCCTTAGTCATTACCTAGCTATCAGATGCATAGCTGGTGAGAGGAAAGACCATCGCTTGGATCAGATGCACCTTAGTTTTCAAACTGACATCATTGCTCCTCAGTAATTTGGAGAAGTCCCTGACTGCACATCTGCCCAATGCTGTATGTCTCCTGACTGTTAGTACTAAGGGTGTTGATTATGGGTCCATGTAAGATGAAATTGTTGGCAATTTCAATCTTTTCTCCATCTATTGTGATGTTGCCTATTGGCTCAGCACTGAGGACTTCTGCTGCTGAAATGTAATCCGTACAAAGGCTGTAGTCCTTGATCTGCAGCAAGTGTTTCAAGTCCTTCTTGCTTTCAGCAAGGAAGGCTATAATGTCTGCATAATGCAGGTTGTTGATGAGTCTTCCTCCAATCCTGATGCTACATTCTTCTTCATAAAGTTGAGCTTCTCAACAGACAGATTTGTTTAATAATGGACACAACTCTGATGCATATACTTCTTGATTTTAAACCATGCAAGAGGAACATTCTAGCTCTCTATTCAGAGGTCTAGGTATAGATTTTGTATAAGCATAATTATCTTGAGATTCCTAATCTTTTTAATGCTAGCTATTGTTTGTTATGATCACACAATCAAATGACTTAGAATAATCAATAAAACACAGATAGATATTCTTCTGATGTTCTCTGCTTTCAATCAAGATCCAGTTGACACCAGCAATAATTTTCTTGGTGCCATGGTCTCTTCTAAATTCTCTGTCAATGTACTGCTTAACTATTTTTGCATTTTCTTCAGTAATATTTTTCTTGCCTCTGATAGTAATGATTTTGTTTGATAATTTCTACATTCTATTTTGTCACCTTTCTTGGAAATGGGAGCAAATATAAATCTCTTGTAGTCCGTTGGCCAGGTCTTCTAAATTTTCTGGCACAGACTAGTGAGCACATCCAGGTCAATGTTATCCCATTGATTTCTGGAGCCTTCTTTTTTGCTAGTGCCTTCAATGCAACTTCAACATCTTCCCTCATCACCACTGACACTCTTCATTTGATACTTCCTGAAATGTTTGCTTTCAACCAATTACTTTTGGTACATTGAGTTTATGTATTCCTTCCATCTTCTTTGATGCTTCCTGGATCATTCAAGAGTTCCCCCTTAGGTCTTTCAATATTGCAAACTGAAGGTTGAATTTGTTTTCCAGTTCTTTCATACTGAGAAATACCATGCAAGTCCTTCCTTTTTATTCTCCAAATCTAGATCTTTGCACATTCCATCATAATATTTTGCTTTATCTTCTTGAGCTGTCCTTTGAAGTCTCCTGTTCAGTCCTTGTACTTCAGCATCTCTTTGTTGTGGCTTCTCAATACTCAAGTGCAATTTTCAGAGTTTCTCCTGACATCCATTTTGGTCTTTTCTTTCTCTTCTGTTTTTATAATGGCCTTTTGCTCTCCTAGTGGATGATATTCTTGATGTCATCCCACAACTCATCTGGTCTTCAATTCTTTGTGTCGAATGCCTCAAACCTACTTTTGGGATGTTGTTGTTGTTATGTGCTTTCAAGTCACCTGCAACTCATAGCAACCCGATGTACAACAGCCCTAAACCCTGCTCTCTTCTGTGTCAATCTTATTGTCTCTGACACACCTAGCTTTATTACCCCATCACTGAATCAATCCACCTCATCCAGGGTCTTCCTCTCCTGTGCTGTCCCTCCACCCTCCCAAGCATGACATCCCTCTCCAAGGACTGGTCCCTCCTTGCAACATGTCCAAAGTATGTCAGATGAAGCTTCATAATTCTTGCCTCCAAGGAGCATCCTGGTTTAACCCTCTCTAGGTTGAATCTGTTCATTCTCTTAGCAGTCCATTCAATACTCTTCTCCAACACCACAGCTCAAATATCAGTTCTCCTTCTATGATCCCTAGTCATTGTCCAGGTCTCTGATGCATAGCAAGTGATTGCAAAAACTATGGCCTTTATCAGGTGTACCTTGGTCTCTAGACTGACGTCATTGTTCTTCAGTATTCTGGAGAGGTCTCTAAATAGCAGACTTTCCCATTGCAATCTTGGCTGCTGGTGTCAAGAGTGTTGATTGTGGAGCCAAGCAAACTAAAGCTGTTTACAGTCTCAATCTCTTCACCATCCATCATCATGTTGCCAATTGGCCCAGTTCAGATGGGAGAGACCCAAGGTCATATTTTGGCTCTTGTGGACTTGTTTTCTTTTTTTTTTCAAATTCCATTTGAACGTACATATGAGTGAGTAATCGATGGTCTGTTCCACAGTCAGCACTTTGCCTGGTTTTAACGGCTGATATTAAACTTTTTCAGATATTCTTACCACAGATGTACTCAATTTGATTTCTGTGCAGTCCATTAGGTGAAGTCTATATGTACAGACACCACCTGTGTTTCTTATAAAAAATATTTACAGTGAAAAAATTATTGAATGTACAAAATTCAATCATTTAATCTCCAATCTCATTTCTGTTCCCAAGTCTATAGTTTCCAACTACCATTCCTTCTATTTTTGTTTCCAACTTCCCACTCCAGTCACTAATTTCTATTAATACATCTTGACTGCATGTTTGGTCAATTTCAGACTCTGAAAATTGGTGTAATTCCTCAATTTCTTCCTCTTTGGCTTTAGTTGTTTCTTCCTCTATTTGAACAATAGTTGTATTAACAGGTCTTTCTTGTATGTGTATGCATAGTATCCTATCACTCACAGCATTAAAGTTCATGACAGATCTTGCAATGATGTGTGTGTGTGTGTGTGTGTGTGTGTGTGTGTGTGTGTGAAAGTTCATGACAGATCTTGCAATGATGTGTGTGCGTGTGTATATACTGCGCGCGCACGGGTACCATCAGATCAGATCTGACTGCTACAGGAGGAAATTGCCTCTCCTTCTCCAGCAGAGAATCTGATGGATTCGAACCGGGCACCTGTTGTGCAATGATCTTTTTTAACTCTGAATGCAACACCATTCTTCTTCAACTTTTCATTTCTAGCATAGTAGATCATATGATTGGCCCGTTCAATGTAGCCATTTCAGTCCATCTCAGCCTAGAATGTCTATCTTTATGTGTGTCATTTTCTTTCCAGAAGGAAAACCCATGGATCAGCTCTACTTTCCATACTCAGAGTCACGGTGGGTTGGATTGAACCGAACAGCAACCCTTTTTTTTTTAATTCTAATGAACATTTACAGAGATTTTAGATTTAAAGCTCCAAGCACTGCTTGGCTAAACTTGGGTCCATGTGTCTTCTGGAGCAAAGGGATTCCCCACCAGGAAGGGAGGTGGAATCAACCCAAAACAGAATGTATGGACTGCAAGAGAGTGAAAGGTCAATCTCAAAAGAGGGACAGGAGAGTCCTGGCTGATGACATTAGAAAATCCATTCCCCCAAGTCAAACTTGGCCCACTGCTTTCAAGTTGAGTCTATCAAGTAGTACTCCTCCATGGGGTTTCCAAAACTCTTAATCTTTATAAAAGATTTTAAAAAAAATTACAAAAAAACCTAACGGTCTGCATAACCTCCATTTCTCCCTGGGCTCTTTAGCACTCTCTTTCACTGTTCATTCCACTCAGGGATTTATTTTAGGCTTGAGTGAATGCAACTCTCTTAGTCACAGTTAGCTTAATTCTTGGAAGCTAGAGGAACCTCTAAGTGGCTTCAGGCCATCTTCATGTTCTCTGTGCAAACTCAGTCATCAGCTCTGCTCACCCCATCATTCTGGGGCCACGCAGCCCAGGCCCAGCACCAGCCTCCTCCGCCAGCTCTGCACTTGTTAGCACTCGCTTCATCCCAAAAGTCTCGTAATCAATGTTTCCTGCCATTAACTCTGATCAGCCCCCCTCTGCGACACTGGCTTCTGCTTGAAGCTAGCTTGATTATGGCTCAGAAAGAATCACTCTTTTTCAACTTTTTATAACTTAGGTGAATTTTGTTCAAATTCCTACCTCTCTACCAGCTCCATTTCCTTGCATTCAAAGGATGACTCACAGGATCCAAATTTGCCCTGCAGCAGAGATAGAACGAATTGACTAAAGGCAAGAAATAATCAAGGCCATCAAAAAGCCAGTTGCCCTTGAGTTGATTAGTGCCGGCAAAGAATGTTGAATATACCATGAACTGACAGAAGAACAAACAAATCTGTGGTGAAAGACCTGTAGCCAGAAGGCTCCTTAGAGATGAGGATGCTCAGACTTGTCTCACATCCTTTGGACATGCCTTGAGGAGGGACTAGTGCCTGGAGCGAGACATCATTCTTGGTAATGGGATGGTCAAGGAAAAAAGAGAAAGGCTCTGAATGAGATGGGCTGACACAGTGTCTGTAACGATAGGCTCTAGCAGAGCCGCAGTTGTTAGGGTGGGGTAAGAGGTACGTGGCTACAACTTGGGCTGATTCCAACTCATGGTGATCAAGTATACGTCAGAGCAGAACTGTGTGTCATGAGGTTTCCAGGGGCTGAGTTTGCGGAAGTAGATCATCAGAGACTTCTCCTAAGGCACTTGTGGGTGGACTCAAACCTCCAACTTCTTGGTCAACAGCCAAGCATACTGTTTGCATCATCCAGGGACTCCAAATCAGTGCAACTTTTCATCCAATACAAATAGCTCTTGATGGTTTGCAACTTCCTGTGGCACCCACAAAATTTATTACATGAAGTCATTGGCCACAAAATGCCCCAAGTTCCACTGTAGTGAGGTGAATGCAGGACTGGCAGTGGGCACGCTGGTGCTTGGATATTGTTCACAGTGGTTACAAATCAGGTGACGCATTTCTTTCTTTCCTAAAAAAAGATAAAAATTAGTGGGGTGGAAAAAAATGATAACAAAATATTCACCCCTTCAATCATCATCATTCATATAGTTTGGTGGCATTATGTTTATTGTACTGTGCGACCATCACTGTTAGCTGTTACCAGATTGCTTCATGGTATATTCCGTGACCGTCTCTGAGCTTCATTAAAAGCAGAGCTCATGCAGGAGCCTCACAAGGTGACTGAGAAGATAAGATGAGCAGTCAATTATGAAGGAGCTGTGTCCACCGGTATGGGCTGCTGTGCACCTCAGAGGACCCTCATCTTCTTCAGCACCGTCATTGTCCCACTGTCATTGTGCAGCCACTACACAGGGAGCTGCCCCCCCCCCCCCCGACAGGTTGAGCAGGTGATGAAGCAGACAGGGCCGTCATGCGTGCTGACAGCCGAATTCCTGCAGGAGAAAGGAATGGCTGGCCTCTGGCCCCTCGAACGGTGCTCCCACAGCTAGGCCCTGCAGCCATTCATGGTTCGGGAAAATAAGTGCTTCGGGGCATCTCCCTGGGAGTGCAAATACAGTTATTACGGGGAAATGATAGACGCAGACTGATTGAACGCATTCTTCCCAGCCGAACCTGAAATTACTTGCGCTATTGATGTGGGCCTAATGGGAAAGGCAAACCAGCCCCCCACAGGGAGCCCCGCAGAGTCTCTGGAGGCAGACAGAGCAGGGCTGGCATCTCAAACCTTCTGCACTCTCCCCCACACCATGGCTGGAAGCACATTCCATCCGTCTCTGTGGCCCAGGGTTCCTCACAGTGCAGGTGCATAATAAGGCTCAATAAACCCTTGCTGAATTATAAATGAACTAACCAGTCCTTACCACAAATATTTACTATTAGAATCATCACCCTCCCTCATTTCCCTAGCAGAACCGGCTGCTGCCTTCATTGGTCCTGTGCCCCCTGACACCCACTACACTGTGCTATATTTTTAGTATCTGCTTACATGTCTGTCTCCTCTGTTGTACCAAAATCTCAGGGGCATGACTCCACAGATAAGGCCTAGCTTGGGGTTGGAGTGTGAGGCATTGAATCAGTCAGCGTCTATCTGATTTCGACTGTCTCCTCTCCCTCTCCTTTTCCCACCACCCCCTGGCCTCCTACTCCAGACAGCCACCTCCACCCTCAGCATGAGCTGGTCCCTGTGTTTCCAGAGCAATCGCCTGTCATGCTCCCCGCTAGTGCAAGCACAATTTGCTCTTCAAATTGCTAAGCTATTTACCAACAGCAGAATCTCCTTCACTCTGCTGATCCGCAAAACCAATAATTATCCCAAGCCTGGCCCTCTCACCCTGGATGTTAACAATGGCTTAATAGGAAAATCAGTAACAACAGCTCAGAAGCCTTAATTACTCTTCCCTGTTGAACCCATGCCCTGACACAACCTGGCCTCAGCTTTGCTTTGCTGTGCTGGAGACATACAGAGAACAGGACTTCCTCTTGACGGAAAATGTGGCTCATTACATGGTGTCCGAGAAACAGAGGTGAAGGCCACCTGCAGGATGGCATGCTTGAGGACCACTCCCCTGACTTCTCTGCCACTGGAAGGCAGTGAGTGGGAAGGGAGTCAGGATTCCAGCCAGGAAACCTGGGGTTGAATGAACCCTGCCACTGTCCTACTGTGTGACCTTGAATTGTTGCTTGACTTCTCTGAGCTTCAATTTCTTCACCTGCAAGATAAAAAAAGTTATAGTTCCTTTCTCATGGGGTTTTGGGAGGACTCACTTTTATTGCTGTCGATTTGGAACTGCCTCCTAGCTGAGCCGTCAGCAGATTTCTGAAGCTATAAATTGCACAGAAGGGGATTGTCCATCTTTCTCCCAAGGATCCACTGGTGGATTTGAACTGTCAAAGAAGCACCATGTTTGGTTTAGTAGGACACCTCCCTATAGATTAGGCCACCAGAGCTCCCATTGGGAGAGTTGTTGTTTTAAGATGCCATCAAGACAGCCGCGAACATAGAGACGCTGTGCTGCGGCACCCTCACCATCACTGAGATTCCCGAGCCAGTTGTTACAGTCACTGTGCAGTACACTTGCTGAGGTTCTTCCTTTCTTTCTTTACCAATGACTTCCTGATAACATGCTCGAATATAAGACCAAGTTTCACTATCTTTGCCTATAAGGAGCATCCTGGTTGCACTTCCTCTAAGACATATTTGTTTATTCTTTTAGAAGTCCATGGGATAGTCAGTACTCTTCTCCAAAACTACAGTTTAAAGTTACCCTTCTAATTCTGATATGCTGCCTTGGATGTGCTCACCAGGTTGTGCCAAGAAATCAGGAAGACAGCTACAAGGCCAACTTGCTGGAAGAGATCAATATTTATTCCCATTCCCAAAAGGGTGGTCTAACAGAGTGGAAATTACTGAACAATATTAATTGTAATATTATTGAATACTATTACATGCAAGCAAATTCTTTTTTTTTTTTTTTTGCAAGCAAATTCTGAAGACAAAATTCAAAACCAAAAGTCAGGAAATCGAAAGGTAAGTTACTTTGGGAAAGTCTGCTGTCAGAAACCTCTCCAGAATGCTAAAGGGCACTGATGTCTGTCTAGGGACTAAAGTATGCTGATTCTAGGCCAAGGTCGTCTCAATTGTTTGGCATGCATCTGAGAGTTGGACAACAGCTAAGGATGACAGAAGAGCTGCAACACTTCCATGATACATCTTCAAGGATATGAACATGTACGGCTAAGCACAATTGATAACAGTGCATCTAAATTCCAAAATCAATCTCCATAATAGTCTATGTGTTTCCTACTGCCAAGGGGGCCCTTTAGAGTAGTGAGAGAAGACATTCACCCTGAATCCCACAGAGTCCCTTTTCAGCAGGAAGTAGCTAAGAGAATACACCATCCCCTTTTCCTTATGAATCAGGGTGAAGTCTCTGTCAGGGAGGAGTGATAGGGAATGGCAAGGGACACACTGACAAAGGAGATTAATCAGAACTGGCTTTGACAAGCACTGTGGCAATTGGACAATTAAAACAGACATGGGTGGGGGAGAAGAACAAACTGGGGAGGAGGGTGGAGAAAACAGTGCAACAATGAATGAATAAAAACCCAAAATCTCTGTAAATGTTCATTAAAACTAATAAAATCTAATAATAAAAAAAAAGGATGACAGAAGAAAAATTGATGCCTTTGAGTTGTGGTGCTGGAGAAAGGTATTGAATATACCCTGAACAGCCGAAAGAACAAATAGGCTGTCCTGGAAAGGGTGTGCCTCGGAGGCTAGGATTTTGAAGCACTGTCTCACATACATTGGGAATGTTGCCAGGAGGAACCGGTCGTTGGAGAAGGACATCATGCTTGGAAGGGTGGAGGGACAGCACAGGAGGGGAAGATCCTGGATGAGATGGATTGACTCAGTGACTGTAGCAATACAGTCAGGTGTGTCAGAGATAGTGAGATTGGCTCAGGAAAGGCAAGGATTAGAGCTATTGTTTATAGGGTCACCATGAGGCGTAGCCAACTCCGCAGCACATAACAACAACATTCTTACGTCTTCTTTATCATTGTCTAAATTTCAAATGCATACAAAGCAATTGAAAATACTATAACTTGGATCAGGCACATCTTAGTCTTTAAGCTTAAATCCTCGCACTTTAGCACTTTGGAGAAGTTCTTGACAGCAGATTTCCCCAAGGCAACTCATCTTTTGATTTCTTGACTGCTGCTGCCATAGATGTTGATTGTGGATCCAAGTAAAATAAAATCATCGACAACTCCAATCTTTTCTTCATCTATCATGATGGTGCCTGTTGGTCCAGTAATAAGGATTTTTGTTTTATTGATGTTTGGATGTAACCCATATTGAAGGCATCAAGTCTACTTCACTTTCTACAAGCAAGATATGCAAAATGTCATCTGCTTAACATATATGGGTTGCAAATGAGCCTTCTTCCAAACCTGCAACATTCTTTTTCATACAGTCCAGCTTCTTAAATTATTTGCTCAGCATATAGATTGAATGTTTTTGTTAGGTGTAGTCTAGTCAAGCACAACCCACAGCGACTCTATGAACAACAGATCTGAACCCTGTTCTATCTTGTGCCATCCTCACACTTCCTGACACACCCATTACAACACTCGCTATTTCAACCATCTGGTTGAGGGTCTTCTCCTTTTCCAACTACCTGCCTTTCCAAGTACATTGTTCCTCTTCTAGCAACATGACTGAAGTATGTGAGATGAAGCTTTAGTATTTTTGCCTTCAAGGAGCACTCAGGCTGTACCTTCTCCAAGACATATTTGTTTGTTCTTTTGGTAATACATGGACTGTTCAACACTCTTCTCCAACACCACAGCTCAAAGGTATCAGTTTTTCTTCTTTCATTTTTATTTATTTCCCAGCTCTCATATGCATAGCAAGTGATCAGAAAGACCAGGGCCTGAATCAGATCCACTTAACTCCTCAAACTGACATCATTGCTTCTCAATTTAGAGAGGTTCCTGACTAACAGATTGTTGTTGTTAGTGGTGGTGTGTACCACAGAGTCAGAACAGACCCATAGCTGAACCTCCAGTGGGTTTTCAGAGGCTGTTAAATGCACAGGAGGAGATTGTCCATCCTTTTCAGATTGAATAGGTACCTCTAAATGTGTGGACGCGAGCCAAGATAATCTGCAAAAAGGTTTACCAGAGTCTAACCCAATGCACCGAATAAGGAGCCAAGTATATGTGGGTTTGAACCCTAGCTCTGCTACTCCTGCCTCTGGCACATTGGACAAAACCTCTGACTTCTCTGTACCTCAGCTTCATCATCTGTGAAACAAGGAGACTAATAGCTATCCCACCAGGTTTTTGCAAAGATCACATGAACCGATGTGTATAAAGCACCAGGCAAGTGTAAAATGCACAAAGTAGATCTCCATCTTCTCCATAAGGAGTAAAAAACACACTTGCCGAGGAGGAGGTGGGCACTTAGACAAGCTCAACTCTAAACAGTAGTCCCTGGAGGCCAGAGTGTGTGAGGAGCGAGGGTCATTGCTGGGTGGTCATCGCTGGGTGGTCATCAGTATCTCGAGAGCAGACAAGTTCTGTCCAGCCTGTGAGGGTGACACATGCCAGGCACAGCCGCTGTACCTCTTAGCACGACAAAGCCTTGCAAGCCATTGCAAGGTCAAGGTCCTTGCAAAGGGTGCTTCCAGAAGGATAAGCTTCCTGGGGTAAGTGAGCAGGTCTGGGCTCCTGCCGCGGGGGAGGCTAGCTAGCAGATGAGACCTGCTTCAGGTAAGGCAACAGGCCCCCCCCCCTCCATCAGGAGAATCATCTTCTGAACCTTCAGATCCTGTTCCCTTGCTCTTGGCTGCATGTGGCCTGCGATTGAGGCAGCTCTTAGGAAGCAGGGTGTAATCCAACTAGGAAAGCTCCTTGGCGCTGCCAGCAGCGAGAAGCCTGTGTAGCATGGGACTATTAGCTTAAGGGTTTCTGCCGATAGAGCTGGGATGATTTGGGAAAGGGCCAGTGGTGTCTAGTAACACAACAGGATGAGAACAATGTCACCAAATTGCCTGTGTGCCTTAGTGGATAAGGAGTTGAGCTGCCAATCCAAGGGCAAGCAGTTCAAATCCACCAGCTGCTCCATGGGAGAAAAATGGGCACTCTCTTCCCACTGGAGAAGCTGCTATAAGTCAGTTCTCACTCAATGGCACATAACAATAGCAGCAACCCATTTACAATACATATATAAAAGGAAATATGATAAAGCGACAATGACAAAAGCAGTGTCCGAGCCAAAGTCAGAGAGAGATGTTTGCAAAGACACACAGCAAGTGAGGGGTAGAGTGGTGTCTGTCCCCACTCACGCTCAGCTCCTGAGAACATGTGAACAGCCCCTGCACAGGACACACCATGCATATCTGACTACTATACAAAGGTTATGAACCTGTAAGAAACTTAGAATCCCCAGGAAGGCTGCCCCAGCACCAGAGGGAAAGATGAGGAGGAGACTGGAGTGGAATGTGTGAAGGTCATGACCTTCCTGATATCAGTGGGTGCCTGGGCCCCTGACTGGAACTGTCCTGTGTCAGAGGGGCAGATGTGTGACAGAGAGGACAGGGCTGGTGGCCCAGTGCCTTCCTCAGTCACTGTGGGGCTACAGGCAGAGGCTCATTATTTAATCACAGCTGCCACGGAGACCTGCACAGCCACTTTCCCAGGAAGGAAGAGCCTTGCTGGTCCACCATTTGTTGACTGAGACAAGATTTACATATTTGCAGTCCTGGGAGATTCCAGAACTTCCTTTTCATCTGCATTTCCAGCCCTTGCAGGGATCCTGATGAGCAGTCCCACCACCCTGTGCAACCCCTCATCCCTGGGGTGCAGGTTCAAAGGAAGGGCAAGCAGGGTGGAGGCGAGGGCTTGGAAAAAATGCCGCTATTCAACAGCCTGAACATGAACGGTCATTAATAATGGAACGAATTCGGACATGGTGATTCAGTGTGTCAAAATATAGAAAGACCATTTAGCATTGGTGACAAAATCAGGTAAAAGGCTTCACTCCTCCCTATGAGAGGCAGACAGAATGGTGCTGTGAGAGAGCACCGGCCCCACGCTGAGAGGTCACTAAAGGAAAACCCCAGCTTCCAAGCAGCCCACCCCCCCAGGTGAAGATTGCTCTGTTCTGCTGGTGGCCAAGTGATAAAGAGTAGCACTGCCAAACCGAGGGCATGCAGTTCGAATCCATCAACTGCTCTCCAGGGGAAGATGGGCAATTTCCTCCTGTGCCTTTACAGTCTCTGAAAACCTTCTGGAAAGTCAGCTAGCTATGTGTCGGTTCCAACTTGACAGCACGTAATAGCAACAGCTACAGCAGACATTGCATACACTACACAAACCCTACCTTGTCCAATGTCACATTTTAAAAACAGCCACATCTCCAGGAAATAAGGAGTTAAGAGCTAGAGTGCTTCAGATGTGCAGTAACATTTTTTTTCCTTTCAGAAACGTAAATAATTAAAGTGTTTTCTTATGAAAGCGTTTTAAAATTGCATTCTAGAAAAAGTAAATGGATTACTCAAAACTCAAACCAGAAAAACAAAACCCACCTCATCACAACAAACCTGCTACCCACTTACTTTTTTCAATCCACACATTTGGACCTCCTTGTTTCAATTTTGCTATGAGGACAGTTCACAGGATTAAGCAAGAGAAGCACCCCAGCATCCTAAGAATTTGAGCAAAAAGAAACAAAGGGCTCTTCCCAGCTTGTTCTCCATTAGCGTGGCCACACACGCAGGAACTGTCAGAGCAAAGCAATGTCTAGTTCATAATTAATCCATCTTGTGATATTCAGTTTGCACTGATATCCGCTTTGTGCAAGAACTGCCTGTATGCAACCCCTGTGGAAAGCAGTATGGCGCTTTCTCAAAAAGTTGCAAATAGAGATACCATTTGACCCAGCAATTCCACTACTGGGAATATACCCTGAAGAGACCATAGCTGACATCCAAGCAGATATATGCACACCCATGTTTATTGCAGCTTTGTTCACAATAGCAAGGAGTTGGAAACAACCTAAGTGCCCATCGACAAACGAATGGCTAGAGAAGCTGTGGTATATTCGCACAATGGAATACTATGCTGCATTAAAAAACAAGGAACTCATGCAATATTATTCAAAATGGTTGACTCTGGAGAACATTATGCTGAGTGAAATATCCCAGTCACAAAAGGACAAATATTACATGATGCCACTGTTGTAGAATGGGACTGTCCTTGGGGTTGGGGAGAGACTGAGTAAGATGGGTTCAATAATGTATACTGCACTGAAACAGAGGAGGGAGAGAACCGTCTAAAAGAGAGATGTAACTGGGTATTTATGTCATCACAGGAGACTAGAGCGAGGGCTGCATGGTGGAGGGGACCTGGGGGAGGGTTTGTAAAACAATGAAAGAATCTTTTCTTTTACTTTTCCATAATTTTTGGACTCATGTACTTATAACTTGTTAGTCAAATTTGTGTCTTCTAGGTTGCAACACCCCCATGATACATCTTGAAGGATATGTACATGTACGGCCAAGCACAATCAATAAGAATGCATCTGAATTCCAAAATCAATCTCCATAATAGTCTATGTGTTTCCTACTGCCAAAGGGGCCCTTTAGAGTAGTGAGAGAAGATCTTCACCCTGAAACCCACAGCGTCCCTTTTCAGCAGGAAGTAGCTAAGAGAATACGCCGTCCCCTTTTCCTTATGACTCAGGGTGAAGTCTCTCTCAGGGAGGAGTGATAGGGAATGGCAAAGGACACACTGACAAAGAAGATTAATCAGAACTGGCTTTGACAAGCACTGTGGCATTTGGACAAGAACAAACTGGGAGGAGGGTAGAGAGAATAGTGCAACAATGAATGAGTGGAAGCCCAAAATCTCTGTAAATGTTTATGAAAATTAATAAAATATAATTATAGAAAAAAAAAGAACTGCCTGTAATCACATCAGAATAGCATTCTTAAATCACAAAAAAATAACATAAAACTGAGTAAAATCAGAAGTCTTTATTTCCTGTTGGAATTCACAAGATTTTCCCAGATATATCACACATGTGTGTGAACACAGTCACATACCTCTATATGTTAGAGGCACACCACATTATCCTCTCTAATCTGTTTCCAGAAAGATTTCTTTTTAGCCTGAAAACTCAATGGGGCAACCACTCTGTCCCATAGGGAGGGAATCTGTACACACAGAGTGTGTGTCAGAATCTATATGACAGCAGTGGGGTATTTTCGGTTGTGTGTTTAGTGAGCTGTGTGCCACACGAACATATTAAAACTCATTGCTATAGAGTCAGAACCAACTCAGAGCTGACCTTCCACTGGGTTCTCATGGACAATAAATCTCATCATAGGAGATGGCCCATCTTTCTCCCTAGGAATTCCTGGTGGACTCAAACTAGAGAGGTACATTTGGGTAGCAATATAACTCTCCATAGACTAACACAGAGCTCTCTTAACATACTAACAGACCTGACAAATCCTGTAATAAAGAAACACATTTAGCTCAGTGGAGAGAACTGGCTTGATAGCAGTGAGCTTGGTTTCTTGGTCTAAGTTGACTTTTAACACTAGTCATTGTTGTTTGTGCCATCGAGACAAGCACATCTCATGGTGACCCTATGAACAATAGATATGAACCCTCCCTCTCCTATCCTGTGTTATCCTCACAATCTCTGACACACTCGAGCTCATTGCTTCTTTCCCTGTGTCCACCCATCTGATTGAAGTCTTCTTTTTCATCAACTCTCCACCTTTTAAAGCACAATATTTCTCTCTAAGGAATAGTTTCTCCTGGTGACGTGACCAAATTATGTAAGAGGTAGCTTATGCCTCAAAGGAGCAATGCAGCTGCACCTTCTCCAAGACATGTCTGTTCGTTCTTTCTTTTCAATCACTTGGATCTGAGAGCTAGGCAACGAATAAGAAAAACAGAAGAAGAATCCATGCCTTTGAATTGTGGTTTTGGAGAAGAGCACTGAATATCCTATGGACCACCAAAAGAATAAACAAGTCTGTGTTGGAGGAAGTGAAACCAGGATGTTCTTTGGAGGCAAGAATGGTGAAATTTCATTCCACATGCTCTGAGCATGTTGTCAGGAGGGACTAGACCTTGGAAATAGACATCAGTCTGGCAAAGGTAGAATCTCAGCAAAAGAGAGGAAGCTCGTCACCAAGATGGATTGACACAACGACTGTAACAATGGGCTCAAGCATATCAGAGACGGTGAATACAGCACCGGATAGGACAAGATTTAGATATGTTGTTCATAGGGTCACTATCACTAGTCATCAACTTGACAGCACCAGACAACAACAACGACTTGAGAGTATGCTAGTTCTTTCTAATAAATCAGGGGTGAAGGTGGATTTTTTAGTCTAGTGATACATTCTCCCAGTATCCAAATGGGTCCAGCCTGAGAAGTTACTGGGCAAGGACAGATTCTATTAATAGATAATAGGTCCCTCATCTATTTTGAAAGACCCATCCTGTCTATTCACATCTTCTGTACAGCAGCTCCAGCTGTGTAAGGAAATGGAGCAACTCTTCAAGGAAATAAATTCATATTTACACAAAAATTAATATTACAATAATTGTATCTCAATAAGTGAATATTTAGAAAATAAAAATCATAGAAATATATCTCATTTCCTCAAGAAAAATGTGGCATCAGGATCAGAGGGAGACTCATCAATAATCTTCATTACACAGATGACAGACACAACCTTGTTTGCTGAAAGTGAGGAGGACCTGAAGCACTTGTTGCAGAAGATAAAAAAACTATAGCCTTCAATGTGGATTGCATCTCAAAGTCAAGAAAACACAAAATCTTACCACGTGACTGATAGGCAACATCTTGATAGATGGAGAAAAGATTGAAACTGTCAACAACTTCATCTTACTTGGATCCATAGTTAACACCCTTGGTACCAGCAGTCAGAAAATGAGGAGACGTATTGCACCGGGAAAGTCTGCACTTAGGGATCTCACCAAATTATTGAGGAGTAATGATGTCAGTTTGAGGACTGAGGTGCATTTGACTCAGGCCAGAGTCTTTCTGAACCCTTGGTATGCGTCTGAGAGCTGGACAATGAATAAGGATGGCAGAAAAATTGATGCCTTTGAGCTATGGTGTTAGAGAAGAGTTTGAAACAACCCATAGACTGTGGAAAGACCAAATAAGTATGTTTTAGAGAGAGTGCAGCCAGAGTGCATCATTAGAGGCAAAGATGATGAGGCTTCGCCTCACGTACTCTGGGTATGTTGCTAGGAGGGGCTGTTCCTTAGAGAACGACATGATGCTCAGAAAAGCACAGGTTCAGTGAAGGGAAGGGAGACCCTCAACCAAGTGGACTGGCATGGTAAGTACTGCACTGGGCTCTCATGTGTCACGAAGTGTGAAATGGCACAGGATAGAACAGGGTTCAGCTCTTTTGTTCAGAGAGTTGCTATGAGTCATACTTAACTCCAAGGCACCTGACAACAATCTCATTTTCTATATCCCTTCTCAACTCAACGGCACTTAACAACAATAACAACATTTCCCTTAATAAGACTGCCTTTCTTTTAGGAAATTGATATCACTATGACTCACAAAACAAACCTGTTTATCAATAAGTGGAGTTTTGGTGAATCAATTATGTACATATCTCCAAATATGATAGTTGAACAATGCCACAAAGAAGTAAAATGAACATGTTATAAATTTTGCATGCAATAGCAATTATATTTTCCTATTAATTTCAGATCAATCTGGTCTAACCTCATATTCAGTTATCTCTCCTCCACTACATAAGAACATAGCAGTGGCACCACTATAACCACCTGATTAGTGGCATATCTGGTCCAATCTCGCACAAAAGGAACCAAAATGCATCTTTAGGTTGAGCACAGCCTTCTATTTCTTACGTACACTTTGCAATTGCCCTCTTCCAGTACCAGCAATAGTCTAATAAAATGTGAAGACACAGCCTCAAAGGATGGAAAGTGAGTGTGCAAGTTTTATTTCAAGTTGTATTCAAAGTTTTGCTTCAACTTGTATTCAAAGTATTATTTTAAGTTGAAAAAAATCATGAAGGTCACTTAGGACTTACCAACAAACATTGTACCACGAACAAATGAAATCTTTGTGACTGCCTTCTAAGTACTATGTCTTTGACTGTCTCGGACCCAAAGGACAAAAGTACACATTCCAAAGTATTTCATTTTTACTTCAAATTCTAAACTTTGTGTTATATAATTTGCTTGGTTTACAAATAATTACTATTTTCAACTATTAAAATGTATTTTATGATAGGGCCAAATTTTTAAAGGGACATAATTTTATATCCAAGATGAAATTCCTACAGTAAAGTGTAAAAACAAAAGCTAGTAGAAGATAAAAATAATTTATTCATTCTTAAATCAACCTTCTTTTTAAAATACAGTAAATCAAAAGTGACTTCATTAATCAAATACTAAATTTTAATGGGTGAAAATTATTGAACTAGTGACACTAATGCTGAAATTATTGATATTGTTGTTGTTATGTGTCATAGAGTCACCTGCGACTCATAGCGACCCTGAGTACAACAGCTCTGAACCTTGCTCTATCCTAAGCCAACCTTATTGTCTCTGACACACCTACCCCCATTACCGCAGTCACTGAGTCAGTCCATCTCATCAAGGGTCTTCCTCTCCTGTGCTGTCCTTCCACCCTCCCAAGCATGATGCCCCTCTCCAAGTACTGGTCCATCCTTGCAACATGTCCAAAATATGTCAGATGAAGCTTCAGAATCCTTGCCTCCAACGAGCAGCCTGTTTCATCCTCTCCTGGACAAACCTGTGTGTTCTCCTAGCGGTCCATGGTGTATGAAATACTCTTCTTCAGCACCGCAGCTCAGAGGCGTCAATTCTCCTTCTATCATCCCTACTCATTGTCCGGCTGTCTGATGTATAGCAAGTAATTGCAAAAACCATGACCTGGAGCAGGCACATCTTAGTCTCTAGACTGACATCACTGCTCTTGGGTACTCTGGAGAGGTTCCCTGCCAGCAGACTTTCCAAATACAATTCATCTTTTGATTTCCTGGCTGCTGGTACCAACAGTGCTGATTGTGGAGCCAAGCCAATTGAAGCTGTTAACAATCTCAATCTCTTCACTGTCTATCATGATGCTGCCAGTTTGCTCCAAATTCTGCATCTATTCCTTGATGTAGTAAAAATAACAATAATGATGTGGGAAGGGAAATCAGATTCTAAAATTGTCATAGCTGCAGATTCCATAAATAACAGAAAAATAGATTCTGCTTTGTAGGACAATTTTATTCTAATGTTGTAAATTATTAGATTAAAATAAGGTTCAAGTGACTATCAACATCACAGCGGGCCATTTGAAAATTAATGGTGAAACTTTCAACATGGTAAACAAACAAGGTTCAATATATGACTAGGTATTTCTGTCATCACAGGAGTCTAGAGTGAGGGCTACATGGTGGACGGGACCTGGGGGAGGGTTTGTAAAACAATGAAAGAATCCTTTCTTTTACTTTTCCATAATTTTTGACTCATGTACTTATAACTTGTTAGTCAAATTTGTGTCTTCTAGGTTGCAACACCCCCATGATACATCTTCAAGGATATGAGCATGTACGGCCAAGCACAATCAATAAGAGTGCATCTAAATTCCAAAATCAATCTCCATAATAGTCTATGTGTTTCCTACTGCCAAAGGGGCCCTTTAAAGTAGTGAGAGAAGACATTCACCCTGAAACCCACAGAGTCCCTTTTCAGCAGGAAGTAGCTAAGAGAATACGCCATACCCTTTTCCTTATGAATCAGGGTGAAGTCTCTCTCAGGGAGGAGTGATAGGGAATGGCAAAGGACACACTGACAAAGGAGATTAATCAGAACTGACTTTGACAAGCACTGTGGCAATTGGACAATTAAAACAGACATTCGGATGGCGGGGAAGAAGAACAAACTGGGGAGGAGGGTAGAGAGAATGGTGCAGCAATGAAGGAATGAAAACTCAAAATCCCTGTAAGTGTTCATTAAAACTAATAAAATGTAATAAAAAAAAAAAAGAAGCCAAGGAGCTTCTGGTGACAGGAAAAACTGGGGGCGGGGATGGGGGTGGGGGTGGAGTGACTCTATGTGCCGAACACAACTGATGTTACTCAACTGGGTGTGTGACAAATGTTGATATGACAAATGTTATGTTGCATACATGTTTACCATAATTTTTTTAGTAAGAGAATGATGGTGGGGAAAAAAGAAAACAAAACATTGGACCATTTTTTGTTGTAAAAAAAAAAAATAGCCAGAACGTATTTCTAGAATACAAAGCTAAAGGTGAAAATGATAAGAGAAAGTGACTATTGTACAATCCATTAGTTGACTCTGTGTATGGTTTTGTTTGTAAACTATTCAGTCCTAAGTAACTTAATTTTCAATTTGATATGGATTAATTTGGTAACTGATGCAACTCAAACATGATTGGCAAGCATGAAAACAGTTCCTGCCAGAGAAAGTATATGTTGTCACAGTTAAACTAAAGGCACAGTTTTCATTTGTGAGCTGGAAATTGGAATTCTGGAAAACCATCTTTATTGGAAAGTCATTTTTCAGTGTATTATTGCTAAATCTATCTCTGAAAATGGAATACTTTTTAAAGAAAAATGAGATGTTTAGGTATTCACAAAAGAAAAACTTTTTTCACTTTTAGCTCAGTTTGATCCATTTTTAGCAGATCACACCTCAAAATGTGGTAACATAGGAAAATGCATCATATATTTTTAATGTCAAAAATTCATAAACTTTTCAAATTATAAAGTTCAAATATTTTACAAAATTATAAAGTTATACAACTAAAGTATATTTCAGTTTGTCTGTAGATTCCATTTCTGATACTTCTCAAGCAGTTCAGCTAAGTATATGAAGTTCTTTCATGTGACTTTTTAAAGATTTTTTTTAATTAAGATATTTATCTCTACCAGATGGAAAACCTTCCAGTAATGTATTATATTTACTAGCTTTAAAAGTCATAATGGGGAAGAAATTGCAAATCAAGCATTTCACTCTTTAGGTCAAGCTTTCAAAATGTCAGTGCATTATAAGGGCATGCAACATTAAATTTGAGAGAGTAAAATAAAATCAGGTTCTCCTTCCAGGCAAAGATTCTGAAGCTCTGTCTGACATACTTTGGACATGTTGCAAGAAAAGGCCAGTCCTTGGAGAGGGACGTCATGGTTGGAAGGGTGGAGGGACAGAGAAAGAGAGGAAGACCCTGAATTAGGTGGACTGATTCAGTCACTAGGGTAATGAGGGTAGGTATGTCAGAGACAGTGAGGTTGGCACAGGATAGAGCAGGGCTTAGGGCTGTTGTTCACAGGGTCACTGTGAGTTGCAAGCAACTTGACGGCACATAACAAGAACAACAAACAACAACAACAAAACAATTTACACCATGTGCTGTGTATTCATTGAATCTCATAGGATATAAAGCAGTAGATTGTTAGCCAAAAGCAGTTGTTTTTTACATTTTCTTTTTAATTCCTCTGTTCACTTGTTCTATACATTTTTTGCCACATATACACATTCATGGACAGTACTTAAAGCATATTTAGGCAATGCTTAAGTGTTAAAGTACCTTTCTAATACATATTGGGAAATTCATTCTCTAGCAACTAGTATAACCCTGGAATTGTACATTTATAAATCTCTTACAAAAGATTTCTATATACTAGCCAAAAAAAAACCCTAAACTGAAAATACCATCAACAGAATGTAAATATTAGAATATATCTTTATGTTGATTATATGGAATAATATATAACAGTATTTTTGTTGAACAAGCCAAGTTCTCTAACATTCAGAACTCAAAACTCAACTCATTGCCTTCAAGATAGAACCAACTCATACATGACCTGCCATCTGGTCTCCAAGCTTGCAAATTGCATGGGAGGATATTTTCCCTTTTTCTCCCTCAGGATACAGAAAGAATTGTACTGCTAGCCCAGAGACTCTGCACCAGAGCTCCAAGTTTCAGAAGTTTCACATTTAAAGTCATGCATACATCTCTTCAATATAAGAGGTCATGATTTTTCTGACCACTTGCTATGCATCTGAAAATTCATCTGGACAATTAATACAAATGACAGAAGATTAACTGATACTTTTGAGTCATGGTGTTGGAGAAGAGCACTGAACATTCCAAGGACTTCCAAAAGAACAAATAAATATGTCTTGGATAGAATGCAGGCAGAGTGTTCTTTGGAGAAAAGGATGATGAGACTTTGCCTCACATACTCCAGACGTGTTGCTAGGAGAGGCTATTCCTTGGAGAGGGACATGATGCTTGAAAGGGTCAAGGGTCGACAAAGGAGAGAAAGCACCTGACCAGGTGGGTTGACACAGTGACTGCCACAATGGGCTCTAGTGTGTCATAGTGTGTCAGGAAGTGTGAAGACACACTGAATAGGACGGGATTCAGATCCACTGATCATAGTTTCATTATGAGTTGTGTTTGATTCAACAGCACCTAACAAAAATAATAACATGCATCTCTTCCAATCTTTAACGATCTATTTACTTAATTTAAGAGATGTTGAGAATTTTTAAAACATAAAAACAAATACTGCCAAAAGCTATTATCAAGCAATTTACTACTAGCAGAAGCTTTGTTGTTGATGTGCTGCTGAGTTGGAACTGACTCAAAAGAGACCCTCGAATAAGTTTTCAGAGGCTGTAAATTGCATGAGAGGGTATTGTCCATCCTTCTCCCACAGAGAAGGTCGTGGATTCAAACCATCTACCTTTGAGTTGACATCACAAATCTTTACAAGTAGGCTTCCAGAACTCCTTTGCTGAAGCAAGAGAGAAAGAGAGAGAGAGAGAGAATGATGGAGGTACTCCAGAAGTGTTGTGTGCCAGAGATCAGTTTCACACAACTGCATACTACACCATCATTGACACACTTTCTTGGACAAAAAGAAGAGTAAAAGTATATTAAGTTCTTTCATATGTCTTTCCCCGGCCCCTTCTTAAGTAATGTGGATATATTTGAAGAAGACTGCAGGAGAGAAATTACTGTAGCCTTGTCCAGAAAACTTCATTTCAAACCTTTTTAGAGAAGTGTGACAATTCCATTCTTACATGAGAACTAAGCTTACAGAGCTAGAAAAGATGAAGTTTGCTCATGAAGACATATATAATCCCATAACAGAAGATAAAATGCAGTATGGATTTCCCAATGTTGAAATTGTTTTATACATATTCCTAACTTAAATTATACAATAGTATCCTTATTTTTGGCACAATAGAGACTTAGCGTCTTTTATCATACAGTAATAATTCAAGGAAGACTCAATTCATTCTTGTTACATATGAATGTAGATACTGTTTATCAACTTACCTGTGATGAAATATTTGAAGAATTAGCAAGAACAAAAAAAAAAAATGTTCAGCACAATAAGATAAAGGTAAACAACCCAATTGCAAGATGGATGGAGGTTATGAACAGACTCTTCACCAAAGAAGACATTCAGATGGCAAACAAACACATGAAGAAATGTTCAAAATCCCTAGTTCTAAGAGAGATGCAAATCAAAACAACTATGAGATCTTATCTCATCCCAGTAAGATTAGCAAAATTTAGAAGAACAGCAAACAACAAATGCTGATGAGATTGTGGAAAAAACTGGAACCCTTATTCACTGTTGGTGGGAGTGTAAAATGGTGCAACCACTCTGGAAGGCAGTGTGGCACTTTCTCAAAAAGTTGGAAATAGAAATACTCTTTGACCCAGCAATTTCACTACTGGGAATATACCCCAAAGAAACCATAACCACCACCCAAGCAGATATATGCACACCCATGTTTATTGCAGCTTTGTTCACAATGGCAAAGAGCTAGAAACAACCTAAGTGCCCATCAACAAACAAATGATAGAGAAGCTGTGGTATATTCGTACAATGGAATACTATGCTGCATTGAAAAACAAAGAACTTATGAAATATATACAGAATGGGTGACCCTGGAGGAGATTATGTTGAATGAAATATTTCAGTCACAAAGGGACAAATACTGCATAGTGCCACTGTTGTAAGGCAGGACTGACATCAAGATTGGGGGTAATCTAAGAAAAGAGGTGATGAATAATGTTTACTGCATTGAAACAGATGAAAGAGAGAACTGTTTGAAAGGATTATATGATTAGGTATAATTTTCATGATAGGAGTCCAGAATGAGAGCTGCATGGGAAGTGGGCTGGGGGTGTGGGGTTGATTGTATAATAATGAAAGCTTTGTTGGTGTTTTTTTATTTTCCTTTTCAAAGAGAAAAACCCACTGGGAGGAGGGGTGGGCAGGGAGGGAAATGTGCAACAATGAATGAATGACTTTGGATTTCCATTCATTCATTGTTGCACTTTCCTCCCCTCCCAACCCTCCCCCAACCCCGCACACTATCCTCTTAGAAAAGTAAAATTCTTTCACTGTTTTACAAACCCTCCCCCAGGTCCACTCCACTATGCAGCCTTCGTTCCAGACTCCCATCTTGACAAAAATACCTAATCACATATCCCTTTTAAACAATTTTCTCCCTCATCTGTTTTAATGAAGTGTACATTATTAATCACATCTTTAACCTCTCCCCAACTCCGAGATCAGTCCTGTTTTACAACAGTGGCACCATGCAGTATTTGATCTTTTGTGACTGAGATACTTCACTCAGCATAATGTCCTCCAGGGTCACCCATTTTGAATAATATTTCATGAGTTCCTTGTTTTTCAATGCAGCGTAGTATTCCATTGTGTGAGTATACCACAGCTTCTCTCTCCATTCATTTATTGATGGGCACTTGGGTTGTTTCCAACTCCTTGCTATTGTGAACAAAGCATGGGTGCATATATCTGCTTGGATGTCAGTTATGGTCTCTTTGGGGTATATTCCCAGTAGTGGAATTGCTGGGTCAAATGGTATCTCTATTCGTAACTTTTTGAGAAAAGCTCCATGCATATCTTCCACAGTGGTTGCACCATTTTACACTCCCACCAACACTGAATAAGGGTTCCAGTTTCTCCACAACCTCCCCAGCATTTGTTGCTTGCTGTTCTGTTAAAGTTTGCTATTCTGACTGGGGTGAGATGACATCTTCCAGTTGTTTTTGGAATAATTTTCTTATAGAAAATGTGGTTGTGGTTGTTGTTGAGTCACCTGCGACTCATAGCAACCCTGTGTACAGCAGCATGCTTGAGTAAGCAGAGGAGGGAGTAGCACCGACTATCAGCATTTCGAGTCCTCGAGTGTCTTAATCTGGTGCTGCACTGAATGTTCCCACCATAGAGAGTTGTGCTGCTAACTCAAAGGTGGTTTCTTCCTGGCAGCTCAAAACCTCCAGCAGCTCCTACGGAGAAAGATGGGAAATTTCCTCTTATGACATTTACATTTTTCAAAACCCGAGGGAGGGACAACTATGGATCAGTTCTGACTCAATGGTGATATGAGAGTGAGGATGCCGAAGTGCTCTGACCTGTTTCTGCTCAGTGAATGGGTCTCTTCTCAATTGGGGCCCAGGCAGAAAGTGTTTTCTCCTACTCACAGGGCTTGAAAGCACCCTTTCTGTGCCCCACAACAAGGGAGTCACACAGGAGACACATCCACACCCTGAATCACGTACATCAGTAAAGACCAGGAACTTGCTATAGTAAGTGATAAGAACCAGAACCTACTGGCAGATGTGTCTTGGCAACAACCAAATAAATGATGAGGGCAAAGAGCAGTGTAAGATCCAAGAAGAAGGATGGGATACAGGACAGAACAGAATGATACCTTTAGCCACGCTGGTTAAAGGTGTTCACCTGCTTTCCAAGAAAAGAAAAGTCAAGATGTGCTCAAGTCCTGAGGTACCTGTATTCAGTGTACAGTCCTCTCTCCTGTGTTCTCTGCCTCTTTTGGTGGGCCCAGTCTTTAGAATAATCAGGAATTATTGGTACCCACACATTTCCAGGCTAGCCCTCTCAGGTCACCATGTAGCCTTTGACTATTCTTTTTTGACCCAGGCATCCAGGAGTCTTGTAGCCATGGGCTCTGAGCTTTAGGGGCTAGCCCTGGGCTTCCTCTAGCTGTGTTCCCACCCACCCATAGACCACACCCAGAGTTCAGGGACTGGAGATTGCAGATAGGCCTGACCCTGCTTCCGGGGCCTGTGCAGACATACTTAGCCTGCTTGGCCAAGGGTGGTCCAATGACAGCATCTGTGGGGAGAAGGAACCAGAAACTGGGTGTATTGACTAGGCCTCCTGATGAATGTGCAATGTCCCTCATGTGGAGTGGAGCTGGAAAGGTTTAAAAAAATAAAAATAGAATTTGAGTCACTTCAATTCTCTGATTAACTGATGTGATCACTTAGAGGTTTAGTTTGGGTCTAAAAAAGAGTTTGATAGAATACAAACAGTCTGATGTAATATTTTTGTTTGGAAAGCATAAAATTGGGTCCAGCTCAATGAATTTTTAGAATTGAACACCCTTGAGAACCACTGTCCAGTGCAAGAAACAAAATTTCACCCGAACCCCTAACAGCCTCCCTTGCACCCCTTTCCAAGGACAGCCACTCTCAAATTCCTAATAAGACAGTGTTTCCAGTTTGTTGGTATGCACTTATGTTGTGTTTAGCACCAGTTTGTTGGTATGCACTTATGTTGTGTTTAGCACAATTATATTGTGCTAAAAATACATGGAACACACACTTGCCATTTCATTACATGTAATGAATGTGGCAGCAATTATGTTTACCACACTATACAACCTTTACCACTATCTCTTTCTAAATCTTGTCTCATTATTAATAGAAATTCACTTAATTCCTTAAGCAATAACTCCCTTCCTGTATGTCCTTGATAACCACTAACGAACTTTGGCCTTTATGCAGTTGTAAACTCAAAACTCACGGTAGTCTAGTCAAAACCAACTCACGGCTGACCTGCCATTGCATTTCTGAGCTTATAAATCAGAAGGGAGGAGATAGCCATCTTCTTCCCAACAAGCCCCTGGTGGGTTGAAATCACCAGAGAGGCAGGGCCCTAGGGTTAGCAGCACAGATCCTTATGGACTACACCACCAGAACTCCCTTTTGCCTATACTAGACATTTCATAAGTCAGGTAATAGAGTATTCCTTTTGTGTCTGACTTACTTCACCCTGCATGTTTCCAAGGTTCATAAATGTGCTAAGACTTCACTTCTCCTTATACCTGAATAACAGTTCATTGGATGACTATGATTTATTTATCCATTCATCTTTGGTGAACACTTGAGTTGCTTCCACATTGTGGCTGTTTGCTGTAATAAGGTTGCAATGAACATTGATGCCTAAGTGTTGCTTGTTTTTGTTTTAACTGTTTTTCTCTTTTTTTTAATTGTGATTTTTAACAAAAGTTTATAGAAAGATTGGATTTTCATTCATTCACCTGTGCACATTTCTTTCTCCCTTCCTCCCCAGTGTTACCTGTGTTGGTGTTAATGGAACGATCCACAGTGTTTCATGTAGTTGTAGTTCATTCATGCTCATGACCATAGAATAGTCCATTACAGGAATATACACAACTTACTTTCCACTCTTATACTTGAATGAGCACTTGAATTCCTTCCATTTCTGGACTACTGTGAATAGTGTGTCTCTTGTTGATCTTGTTGTCTTTAAAGTTAGGTCAACTATAACTCATAGTGACCCTACGAACAACAAATTGGAATGCTGCCCTATTCTGTGCTATCCTCATCAGCTCTGACATGCTCAAGCCCATTTTTACTGCCACTGCATCAATCTCTCTTGTTAAAGATCTTCTACTCTTTCTCTGATCCTCCACTTTTCCCAAGGGGTGGGGGGGAAGCCTATTCCCATGGTGTTCTTTTCCAAGGCCAGATCCCTCCTGACAGCCGAAGGATATGAGATGGAGTTCACCATTCTTGCCTCTAAAAAGTATTCCAATTTGGACTTGTCTGTTCTTTCAGCTGTCCATAGATTTAGAACAATTCAAAGGCATTGATTTTTCTTCAGTCATTCTTCCTCATTGCCCAGATGCATGTTGTAGTTGTGCCCCTTCTGGTTGAAAAGCACTTTGTGCACACATTTTTGTTAACTCTGGAGTTGACTACTACTGGGAATGATATTGCTGCATCACACAATGTGTTTATATTCAGCTTAACATATGTTGCCAAACAATATACTGTCAGCAATGCTTGTCCTAATTTATTCTCCCACTGGCTACGTGTTAGGATTGAGGTTTTTCCACATCTTTCTCGGCACTTGACTCTGTCACCTTTTACTTTTGGCCATTCTGTTAGGTGTGTAGAAGTGGCTTTACTTTGCATTCTCTAAGAAAGTTGAGTCCATCACCCTATGTTTTTATAATATATACAAATATTTTGCCCATTTTTTCAGTATGTCATTGGCCATCTTTTCATTAACTTGAAGGAGTTTCTCATTTATTAATATTTTTATTTCAAAATCAGTCTTACATTAAATAAGTTGGATAAGTATCTCCTCCCAGTCTGTGGCCTGTCTTGTTCACTTTCTTTATGATCATGTCTTTTGTTGAACAGTCTTGATTTTCATAAATCCAATTTGTCATTGTTTCCTTTATGATTCTCTCTTTCATTGCCATCAAGTCGGAACCCACTCATAGCTGACTCTCCAGTGGGATTCTGAAGCTCTAAAACAAATGGGAAGAGATTGCCCCTTTTCTCCCATGGAGCCACTGGTAGATTTGAACCACCAGAGAGGCATGACCTTTGCGTTAACGACACAACTCTCTACAGACTAGGCTACCATTCTCTCTCAAAATCATTGCTATTGAGTCAGAACCTACTCATAGTTAATTCTCTAACAGATTCCCAAAGTCTCTAAATAGCATGGGGGGAGATTGTCCATTTTTCCCCCATGAAGCAGCTGGTAGATTCAAACTACCTGTCTTCGGGTTGGCAAAGCAACTCCCTATCCAGTAGGCCACGAGATTCCCTAAGCCACATTTTCTATCCTGTTTAAAAGCATTTGCCTAGTCCTACATCACAAATATCAGTAAGTATTCTATTTTCTTCTAGAAACCTTATTGCATTACTGTGAAGATTTAGCTCTACACCCCACCTGTAAGTGGTGTTTATGTATTATATACAGAGGATAAAATTCATGCTTTTTCATATGGCTATTCAATTAAGACAACACCATTTGTCTAAAATATTATCTTGTCTTCCACCACATTATACTTTCACCTACGTTAAAAATCATATGTATGTGTTGGGGTGGCAGGGGAGTCTAATTCTGGATCCTCGATCCTACTCCATTGATTTATCTATCCCTGGAAATTCCACTCTGTCTTAATTACCATAGCAATATAATAAACCTTGGAATCTGGTAGTATAACTCTTCCAGCTTTGTTTTTCTTCTCATTATTTTTGACACATTGCATTCTGTATAAACTTTAGAATTAACTTGCTTGTTTTTATGCACACACACACACTCTTCAGCACTGTTTTCATATCTGTTTCTATTGTAATGTGGATATTTTATTGGTAACTCCCATCTGCTTCATGATATGTGTGTCAGTGTCCAGATAGGAAACAAAAACCCCTTTAAATATTTTAATCAGAGAGGAATTTCATGAAAAGAAGTTTTTACAGAAATGCTGGAAGAGAGGACCCATCTCTCCTGCATTTGAGGTCTCCAGACAGCAAGTGCAGAGCCTTCCCAGGATCCCTGCCCTCAGCCAGGGCTACTCATCAGTAAGTTCAGCCTCAAAGCCAGGAATTGTCTCCAAGTGCAGGGCAAGGGAGCATCCAAAGTCTAGAGGTATGCCTCTTCTTTAACCAGGCTAACCTGACTGTCAAAGCAGCCTGATGGGTACATATTCAAGTTTTCCAGTCTTGTCAACCTGCAGACCAACACCTTCATGGAAACCAACAGCAATTTCAAGATCAGAGGTCTTTGGTTGAAGTCAGCTGGCTTATCTTGTTGTAGTGTACTGTAGAGTCTGAACCAACCCATAGCTGACCCACCAGTGGGTTTTAAGAGGCAGTTAATGGCACAGAAGGAGATTGCCCAGCCTTCTTCTGGGGAGCAGCTGATAGGATTCGAGCTGCATGTCTTCAGGATTGCAGCACAGCTTCTTGTCACTAAGCCACCAAAGCTCAATAAAAGCAGCTGTGTGTTGGGGAGCAGGAGATGTAGGAAGAGAGACATGTAAATGAGAAGATATTAGCTAGTGATGAGGAAGCCTCTGTGACTTCTAGATTTGAGGTAAAAAGGTAAAGGGGAAAAGACTGGAACAGCACATCAGCAGAGAACTGCCAGATGTGCAGGGGGGGTTAGAAGAGGCTGTGGCACTAGGGACATCATAGGCAATATTAAATGGATCTTGGCCAAAGCAGAGTAACAGAGGAATGTCTATCTGTGTATCATTGACTATGCAAAGGCATTTAATTGTATAGATTACAACAAATTGTGGCTAACCTTAAAATTAATGGGAATCCCAGACCACTTAATTGTACTCATGTGAAACCTGTATTTGGACCAAGAGGCAGTAGTCAGAGCAGAGCAAGGCAATACAGCATAGCTCAGGACCAGGAAAGGTGTGTGTCAAGGAGGTGTCCTGTCTTCATACCTTTATAATCTATATGTAGAACAGATCAATCAGGCGGCTGGGCTCTATGAGGAGGAATGTGGCATCAGGATTGGAGGAAGACTCATCAACAACCTGCATTATGCAGATGACACAACCTTGCTTGTTGAAACTGAGAAGGACATGAGATGTTTGCAGCAGAAAGTCAACTGTAGTCTTCAATATTGATTGAAGTTCACCACCAAGAAAACACCCAGCACTGGACCAATTGGTACCTTCAAGGTAGATGGTGAAGAGACTGAGATTGTTAACAACTTCAGCTTGCTTGATTCCACAATCAACACTCTTGGCATCAACAGTCAGAAAATTAAAAACAAAACAAAACAAATTGCAATGGGAAAGTCTGCTGTCAGGGACCTCTCTAGAGTACTGAGGAGTAATGATGTTAGTCTGGAGACTAAGGTGCACTTGATACAGGCCATGAGCTTCACAGTTCCTTGCTATGTGTCAGAGTGCTGGATAATAACTAAGGATAATGGAAGAAGAATTGATGCCTTTGAGTTGTGGTGCTGGAAAAGAGTGTTGAACATACTGTGGACAGCCAGGAGAGCAAACAGGTCTGTCCTGGAGGGGCGAAATCACACTGCTCCTCAGAGGTAAGGATTTGAGGCAAGTGGCCAGGAGAGACCAGTCCTTGGAGAAGAACATCATGCTTGGAAGGGTGAAGGGACAGTATAGGAGAGGAAGACCCAGGAGGAGTGACTAGAGAAGTTGGACTGGGTCTGTTGAAGATGAGACTGGCTCAGTATAGAGCAGGGTTCAGAGCTGTTGTACATAAGGTCCCTATACGTCCCATGCAACTCAACAGCATGTAACAACAACAACAATAAGGGGAAAGGAGTATGACACAGAGATTAAACAGCTGCTAGCCTCTTGGAAGGGGAGCTCTGGTGGCTTTGTGGATCAGGAGTTGCCTACCACCTCAAAGGCATGTGGTTCAAACCCACCAACTACTTTGTGGGGGGGAAAGGTAGGCATCTCCTCCGGTGTGACTTACAGCCTCTGAAAACCCACTGGAGGGACAGCTATGAGTTGGTCCTGACTTTACAGCACACACAACAACAACAGCATCCTTTTGCTAGAGTCACTGTTGCAGCTCAAACCACTGCAGTGTCTGCTGCACAAGGTGCTCCGAGAAGCAGTGGTTTCTACCACCCAATCAAGTACAGGGCCTCCCGTTGCTTCACTCTGTCCGGAAGCCTGCTGCTGCAAGGAAGCCTAGCGCATCTATTGTTCAGGCTTCTTGCCCTAGAGGCACAGAGAGAAAACTGAGGAAGGAGTGTGAGGCTGAGAACCAAGAGCTGATGATGCAGCTCAACGTGCACCCTCAAGTTACTTATCCTTCTATCCATGACGAACAAGCAAAGTGCCACCAAAAATACCACCGATGATCAACTTTGTGCAGAGCCTTTTTAGACTCAGAGGCATCAATTCTCCATCTATCATCCTTAGTCACTGTCCAGCTTTATGATGCAAAGCACATAATTGGAAGACCATGGCCTGGATCAGTGCACCTTATCTCCAGACTGACATCGTTGCTCTTCAGTACTCTGGAGAGGTCCCTGACATCGGACTTTCACAGTGCAATTCGACTTTTGATTTCCTGGTTGCCAAGCAAACTAAAGCTGTGAACAATCTCAATCTCCACCATCCATCATGATTCTGCTAACTGGCCCACTGGTGAGAATCTTTGTTTTCTTGATATTGAGCTTCAATCCATAATGAAGGCTACAGTCCTTGCCCCTCTGCAGTAAGTGCTTCAGGTCCTCCTCAGTTTCAGCAAGGAGGGTTGTATCATCTGTATAACACAGGTTGTTGATGAGTCTTCTTCCAATCCTGAAGCCACATTCCTCTTTATAGAGCGCAGCCTCCTGGATGATCTGTACCATGTATAGGTTGAAGAGGTATGGAGATAGGAAACATCCCTGGCATACACTCTTCCCAATTTTAAACCATGCAGTATTTCCTTGCTCTGTTCTGATTGCTGCTTCTTGGTCCAAGTATGGATTACATTAAGAATATTAAAATCCTTGCCATTGGCTGGACAGGCAACATCATGATATATGGAGAAGATTAAAACTATCAATTACTTCCTTTTACTTGGATCCACAATCAATACATTGGTACCAGCAGTCAGGAGAGCAGGAGATGCATTGCAATGGGAAAGTCTGCAGTCAGAGAGCTTTCCAAATTATTGAGAAGCAATGATAGCAGTTTCAGATCTAAGGTGCACGTGATTCAGGCCATGGCCTTTCAGTAACTTTTTTCGCAAGTGAAAGCAGGACAATGAAAAAAGATGAAAGAAGAGTTGATACTTTTGGATTGTGGTATTAAAGAAGAGTACTGAATATCCCATGGGCTGCAAAAAGAGCAAACAGGTACGTCTTGGAGAAGTTGCAGCCAGAGTGCTCCTTGGGGGCAAAGATGCTAAAATTTTGTCTCACATATTTTGGGCATATTACTAGGAAAGGCTATTCCTTGGAGAAGCACATCATGCTTGGAAAGGTAGAGGGAAAATGAAAGCGAGGAAGCCCCTCAACCAAGTGGATTGACACAGTGAATTTGATTGTGTCAGAGATTGAGAAGATGATACAGGATAAGATCAGTTGTTCATACCATCACTATGAGCAATATTTGACTTAATGACACCTAACAACAACAACCCCATTAAGACAGGCTGTGGACAAGTTCCCCACTGTAAACTGTCATCTGAATTCCCGCTGGTGATTTTTCAATAGCACCAGCAGTCAGGAAATTAAAAGACATATTGCAATGGGGAAGTCTGCTGTTAGGGACCTTTCCAAAGTTCTGAAGAACAATG